>NC_135746.1:26412812-26728750 GCF_041903045.1 Epinephelus lanceolatus
TGTCACTGTACCGCAGGTGTGCTACTGCGGTAATATCATTAATCTCACAGACTGATTAAGCGTAATACGTGCAACATATAGACCGATGTCACACTGTAGACTGTTGCTGGACAACTTGTGAGTGAGTGAGTGAATGTGCCAGAGCTGTGCGGAGAGTGTGAGAGAGGAGAGATGCACACGGGTATGCGTTATGTAACGCAACTTTACCCTATATCGATATAAACGGTATTGTCCAAATTTATATCTTGGGTGAAAATATATTGATACATTGTACATAGTCGTTATATCGCCCAGCCCTAGCGTCACAGATGGCAGAGCCTGTTGGTGAGTGAAATCAGTCTGATTGGCAGTTTAGCTAGTTCACGACAAGAAAAATGGAAGTGAGGAAAGTAAACAGAAGCCTAAAGTCATTTGTTCTTCCAACATTGGGTTGTTTGTTAATGTGCTAACTGGCTAATTAACGTCTTGGTCACTACCGCCGCCTGCTGGTATGGAGAATTATTTCCTCTCGTGCAGGTGCAGAACATATGTGCTAGTTGTCCATTGGCTTTTGTCTTTGCGGTGAAGCCAGTACAACTTTTTGACCAAGACACAGGCAACGTGAACTGACGAAACACTCTGCCTTTATCGCCACTACTTCTTTGATGTCAGTTTGGTGTGTCTTGGCCTTGAGTCCCTTGATCACAAACACTACTCCTCTCATGCGGACTGATGGTAGGCAGTGAAAGAAAACCCAGAGAGAATTCGTAAAGTGCCTTTGAGTGCCTTGAAAAGTGCTATATAAGTACAATTTATTATTATTATTATTGTTGAGATGAAGCAAAAACTAGAACTGCTGCCCTGTTTATAGGCACAAACGGAGGATTTCTGCTCAGCTGTGAATTATGTATCTACTCACTGGAGTTTGCACACTAATGGGAAAAGGTGGAAAAGAAGCAAACCAATAGCACAGACCAGTGGGTGGAGTGAGGAGAGTTCTTGAGCTACTGACTTGGCAAGAAAAAGAAGCTGAAAACCCATACTGCACCATCAGTGGGGTGGAGGATTATCAAGTAAGATCTGAGTAGAAATGCTACACCTGGGGTACAAAAGTACAAAAATCGTTCCTGCTGACAGGTATCTTTGTGCCACAGCAGTGAAGTGGCAAGGTTATGAAACCACAGGGTCCCAAATCTCAGTAATGATCATTCATTCTGTGCCATCATGACAACTGAGGGTTAAGCCCAATTTCAGAGGCAAATTGCTCCTTCAGGTTCCCATAAACCTAAAATGACTGTAAGATGGGAGAGGCCATCGTCACATCTCCTGGCACAATTTGCACCTTGCAACCTGTGGTGCACTCATGTAAGTTTGGTTAAAATGTAAAGACTGTAGTCCATTACCTGGTAATGACAAATGAGCTTCTGAAGACTGCGCAGCCACAAAATGTAATCTCAAAATAGGACTTGAAGAGGTGAGAAATGAGCACATCGTAATTCTGAGTGATTATCTTGCCAGGTGTGGCGTTGGTTTGTGACTGGGAAGAGCTTTTCTTTTTTTCTTCTTACAAGAAAATTGCAAGGCTGAAAATGCTCTGTCAGACATGAACACTTTGCCCCCCTGCCTCCTGGGAGAGCAGGTGTAGAGGGGGAATTTAATCTGAAGAAAGTATTCCAGGTACCTGAGCTAATAAATGGTGCGTTACGTTCTAGTATATTACTTTTGTAATTGCAACAGAGAGCATTATTGCTTTTCAAATTTTTGTCCCTCTAAGGATGTTGCATCTGATTTGCAGCACTGATGGACCTGCTGATGCACATCACTGTGGCATCACAGCCTGCAGGGACCCGGTAGGTAAACAATAGAAGCAACAATTAGCAGAAAGCAAATAGGCATAATGATGGAGAAGTGCAACAGTACAGCTTGTTCAAGGATAGTTTGTCACAAAGTGTTTATCTCAGCAGGGTGGAGAGGCAAATTATGAGGTTGAGAACCACTTGCTAACAATATTTGCTAACAATAACTGTGTTAGCAAATTATTGATGTCAGCAAAAATGATAGAGGTCATTTCCATATATCATACAATATTGCCTTTGTACATGCATTTGTTAATATACAGTGAAGATGCTTGAAGCATATGTTGGCATTATTCATTTCTGCAAACGAAGACTATGTTACATTTGCACATTTCATTCATATCATTTAAATATTTCTAAAGTGATGTAGCATATGAGTTGACTTTGTCATCGGGAGCTTATCAGGATCAACAAACAACAAAAACAGTTGTGAGTTAACGAATCATTGCTGTGTTTCCATCCGGCTTTTTAGGCTCTGAACGCGGGTGTTTTGCAGCGACCTCTTGGCAGGGATACTGCCACGAAAAGCCGTTGATTTTTACAGACACAGCATTGCATTTCCTGCTAGGATTGTGTCCCCTCAAACCGGTTATTTTAAGCCAAGTATGACCTTTTTCTAATCATAACCAAGTGGTTTTTGTTACTAACCCTAACAATATGTTAACCACAGTGTTGTTGAAACAAAAAGTTTCAGTGTGCCTGCTACATAATAAAATGCAAATGTAACGTATTCGTGGTTTGTAGAAATGTACAGTGCCAACACTTTTTCTGGCTATTTGGTTGTTACAGAAGAATGTGTCACCAATATTTTACCCAACATGATGTCAGAATAAACAGCAGCGCTTCCCTGTCATTAAAAGACAGGACAGAGAAATTTCTTTTCACAGCACTTAAGCTTTTTTCACATTGCCTAATACCTTTTACTAACATACAGCAAGAGAGTGAACTCTGGCGGATGTAGTGCAAAACAATGTCTGGATATACAACAAACAACAACAAAATCAGGCAGCCTACTGTGCCCTGATTGGGCCTGAGGGACTGCTTACTGTTGCTCTGACCCACAAACCAGGTTAGGACATCTTTATGGGGAAAAGCTGAAACAATCTCGTGTTCGCTTGTACGCATCACGTCTGATAATGAAGAGGTGTGAGCCAAATGAACAGAAAAAAAAACCTATGCTGAGACAAGTTTCGCTGTCATTTCTGGTCGCGTTGCTTCTGTCCTTTCATCTGCTCTCTGTCACACACACGTAAAGCGACAATACAGCTACCTGAAAAACTTGTTTCAAACATGTTACTTTCTTCTTCTTGTCGTTACTTATGTCTAATTTTAAGCTAATATGTTGTTACTTTGCACTTTGGATGTAAATAAAGCACGATTTAAAAAAAAAAAATCTGCTTTGCTGAATTAGAAAATGCACTCAACACATTTGTTAGATGTCAAGAATACACACAGTGCATTTTGATGAGAGACACTACATGTAAACAACTTTTGCCTGCAAGAAAGCTCCACAAGGCAGCTTTAATTTTTGGCAGCTTTTGTTTTAGCTCCTCAGTTGTGAAGATTGTGATTTGATTTGTGACTCTGTTTTAAATAACTGTTAACAGATTATCTTCAGTTTTTGGACTGTTGCAGATGCCGCCTTGGGCTTGGGTGTTTTGACATAATGATGGATATTTTGCATTTTTTTTAGCCTATTCTGAATGGTATATTGAATAACAAAAAATACATAAATTAAAAATAAAAATGATCATTAGTTGCAGACTTAAAGTTATATGAATACACATGTTTCATATCCACTGCTTTTGCATAACAATACCAACTGATGTGTAAATCTCCATTAATTCATTATTGCCTATGATGATGGTCTCCAGTTGTTGAATGTCATCTTGAGAACAACCACCAGTAATTCTGGTCGGCCAAAAAACATTTCATATGATTTCGCAGGGAATCAGGGACAGGCGTGAAATCTAAAGTTGGTAACTTTTATGAACATAACTTTTGGTCATATTTACTGAAACTGTCACTACATCCACACAGAAGAACATGAGACAGAGAGTCTATGGAAAATATCATGTTCCTCCTTCTCGTGTGGCTCCTAATGGCATTTGCTAGAATCTACTGGTTCAGATATTTTAAAACGGGGTTATGAGTTACTTTAATTACTGTTTCTCTGAATGGAGTCTGGCTTAGAGAGTGATATAATGGCTTAAGTTCCCTCCTATAAATCACTGTCTGACAAAAAGATAAAGCAATGAAAATATTCTAAATATAGCGTACACCTCAACTGTTATTAATATTTTTAGGTGGCTAAAATAAGTTTTTCTGCTGCCCCCCATCCACAGCAGTACATTGCTTAGCTTCCATGTCTGTACTCCTGCCTGCTTCTCCAAACTCAGGGTGTGCCCCCTGCCATCCACTGTATGTAATACACTAGCCCTTTTTAGATAGGAATTATGCAAGTTTGCAGGAAAGCCCAATCAGTCTTTTTTCAGCATTGGCAGTTTAAAAACAAAGTCGGGGAGTGCGGCAAAATGCTGCTTACCTACTTTTGTTTATACAGAATGTGCCTTTTTCAGGGCAATAGGGGGGCATGAGCAAGTAACAAAATGTGTAGCTCAGCGTGTGATGTAAACAGTGACCTAGGAGGGAAGCCACGGCTGGTCAGTCCTTTGGCAATTCTCTCGTAAGTTGGCCCGTTCTTCACTGTCCCCGTCATCTGACGGTTAATGGCCTCTTCGTTTGCGAGGACAAGGAGGGCGCACAATTCCTTGTCTCCCCAGTTGCTCATCTTTACAGTGTCTGTCAGGTTTGCGTTTCCCTCTTGCTACTAGCTGCTTGCTAATTCCTGCTATCAGCTGTTTCCTGTTTATCCATCGCCAGTGGCTCGCACGTGCGGCGTCATCAACAGCTCCTCCCACAAGTCTTCAACAGCCCCTCCCATCGTAGAAGGCTGCCTCGGTCTGTTTAAACTGAAAGGGTTCCGCCAATATGTCTACCCTACGAGGTGGAAAATTGGGCACCTCGGATCAACTCGCCAATCCGGCTCTGTGTGTCTAAATGCTCTCAGCTTGCCGGCAAAACAGCCCAACATTCGCAGAAAATCTGGCAGTATAAAAGGGGCTACAGACTATGGATAAGTACCTCATACAACCCCCCACAAGATCCAAACTGTCCCTTTAAAGAAATCAACCAATCAGAGCTGAGGAGTCTCCAGAGCAGCTGTAAATGGTGTCAATCACTGCTCGTGAGCTTTTCTCGTAAATGTTTTCAGAAACATATTTTAGTGTACTGTTTAGCTGTCAAATAAGAAAGTTTGTCCCAGCTGCTGAGTGGTAGCCATAAACTGTGTAAAAGAAGTGGATGTAGCCACTGTGATGTCACCCACTGGTTGTGGACTCACATTTTGGAGCCTCAGGGTTGGCATTTTGGCTGTCGCCATCTTGGATTTTTGAAGCCTCATAATTGACCTTATTTGTCTCTGGTGGTCTTTGGAGAAAATGGGCAACAGGATTTTTTTTAGCTGCAATACTGCAAGTGGACTGGGAAAAAACTGGAAGCAAGACGAAGCAGCACTCCTACAAGTTACTGCTTGGTTTTGGCTTGAATGTTTTTCAACATGGGGGCCGATTCAAAACCTTTCTCATTTTACAGCTAAACAGTACACTTAAATATGTTACTGAAAACATTTGAGGTGCAAAATAGGCAATGCAGCAACAGAATCTTGATTCAGATTTAACTAGCAATGCATAATTTGACAGTTTGACCACAGCTCATGAGCTGTGATTGACAGCTGCATTAGAGACTCATTGGCTCTGATTGTTTGTTTTGATTGCAAATGCCATTAGAAGCACTATGAGAAGGCAGAGGAACATGAATAATACTAAACATAATAATACCTATGTAGAAATAACAAATCCTCTTGCTGGTGGTCTCATTTGCTTATGTACTGTAGGTCATATAGAGGCATCTGTTTTAAACTGACTAAGTTTATAACTGGTTAAAAACCATTGTTTTGATTTCCGCACCTCCTTGCAGCCTGTTTGCTGTCTTGGCTGCAGAATCAGAAGTAATTTCCTCTCTGGAATCTTTGCTAATGAGCTCAGAGAAAAGCAGAGGTCAGACATCCGCAGTGTTGCTCAGTAAGTGCCGGCATTTAACACAACGCTGGTCCAGATTGCTGTAAGGCCAAACATGCTCTGCTCGATAACCAAGCATTAACACACACGCGGTGCATTAGAAAAAACATACAAGGCGATACATACAAAAATTATAACTCTAAGACAATTAAATGGTACCATAAATCATCCATTTTTAATTTATTTCTCTTACTTCTGTTTGTAACTACCCCAAAAATAGACATCAGAGTGAGAGGTTCTTTCTGCTGTCAGAGAAGATTCCAGGGTCACATTAGTTGATCAGAATGCAGAGCAGCCACGAGACATGCTGACAATAAACGGAAATAAAAAGTACTTTATTTGGCCGCCCAAGATGTATCTGTCCTTGTGTAACTTGAGGAGGGGATCTACCTTCATAACGCTCAGCTGCAATACATTCAATCTCCAGTTAACTGAGTACAATAAAAGAGTAAATAGCACCTCCATAATATATTTTCTGGATTGATTCAACCTTAGCAGATGAGGTGAGGGATGAGGTGCTCTTACAGGGTTGGGAATCACCAGAGGCCCCATGATACAATATTATCATGATATTTAAGTCACAATACAATATAATTGTGATTTTAAATACCAAGTCAAGTCAACTTTAATTATATAGCACATTTCATACGACAAGCGTAAACTCAATGTGTGTAAGATATATCATACATGTCAAACATAAATATCTGTTAATATAATAAAGTATTACATATATAAAACAAGCAGGATATGATAACAAACAAAATAAGAATGTATATTATTATGATTATTATCAAAAAAGGGGGATAATAACAATAATAATACTAATTCCTAAAACAAATTAAAATACACTTAAAAACCTAACTAAAAGCTTGCGTAAAAAGGTACGTTTTTAGTTTGCTTTTCAAAGAGAACACTTGTAGCAGACTGTAGCTCATCTGGAAGAGAGTTCCAGAGAGTAGGACCATAAGGACTAAAAGCACCATGAGCTGATTGAAAGTTGATTTTAGGTACAATGAATTGACCTTCATTTGATGATCTAAGGGATCTCTCTGGTGTTGCGATATGCTGAGTATTGCAATAACATATATTGCAATTCATTACCTTTTTTCAACCTCGAATTATGTCCCCAAAGAAAAACACTGGCAACATCTGTTTTATCTAATAAGATAAAGTTTTCAGCCTTTCCATCTCACTTGAGTCATTTTAGTGTAGCAAATTACATCTACTGGACTGGAAAAGCAATTGATTGTAGGCTACCAAAATAAAAGCATAAAACATAAACATGAAAACATCAGTACGATATCGCCACACACAAAATATCGCAATATTAAAAGATGTCTCCATTTTCCCTTCCAACCCTAATGCAACTCTAAAGACTTGATACAAAATTCACACTTGTTCATACACAGAAATCTTGTGTTAATAAAGCTAAGTAGCTCTTTGTAACTTTTTTTGTAACTTTTAGTAGCCTTGATTCTCTACAGTAAAGGCTTTTCTATGAACACATGATGTGAGTTTTAAATGGTTGACAATTATTCTTCAGGTTGAAGCTACTAATACATGGACGCATCTATAAAGTTTTTTTGATAGTTTACAGAAAAAAAGAGACAGTTCCACTGGACTTCCTGTTGTGTTTCTTATATTTGACATCAGTCGTGGTGCCCTAAAATACCTCAGTAAAATTTTCTTTATTTTTTTCTTTTATTTTATTGTTTATTTTTACAGGGACAGTGCACATTTAAAAGCAATTGCACCAGAGTTAGCTAGCAGCTAATTGGCATCGGTTGTCCTTGGGCAGATTAAAAAAAACAGAAACCGTCGTATATTTGTACTCTGAACAAATGACTGGCTGTAGCTGCAGTCTTAGGTCTCAAGACTTAGTTTTGTTGTCTGTTCCTAGTGCACAGAATGAGCTAGCAAAGAAAGCCTTTATGTGCTCTGCTCCTCTCATTTGGAATAACCTTCAAAAAGACTTGAAAATATGTGCATTGGTCTCAGTGTGCTGCTGTCTTGGCCAGGTCTCCCTTGTAAAAGAGATTGTTGTCCATAAATATTTCACTACAAAAAAACAATACAATACATAAATGACCATTAATGCGAACATTACACCACGTAAAACAACACAGTACATAAGAGTCCATCAGTGTAGGATCAGTATGACAGACAGTGCACAATCAGCAACCATTGATGTTAATGATTGTTTAAACACTGCAAAACTTCCTGAATCTCTAATGTTTGCGGGTTTGGAGTTCCACTTCCCCACCACTGTGATCGAAAAAGGCAGACTGACCAAATGCTGAGCGTCTGAACTGGGGTACCCTGTCACCCCTCATAGATGCTCTTGTCCTACCAACTGTGTCCCTGCTGGGTTGGGCCAGGCATTCTCTGAGAGGAGGGGGAGCAAGGTTATGAATCATTTTAAACATCAGGCATGCATTTAGTAGAATAAGAAGTTATCAAAATTGACACCATATTTTTTAGAATATTGCAGTAATGATAATCCTTATCTTAGATTAAACTACTAACTGGTACCAAGATGACTCCTTTCAGTTGGCCACTCTGAATATCTCCATGTTTTATTTTATTTTTTTCAGTCAAATAGTGACCGTATCTGCAGTGCTTACGGAGAGCCTTCAAAATGTGCTCTCAATGAATGAAAACTTTAAAATTTAGCAAAATCAAGCAATCAAATTGAAAAATACTGACATGTATAACATTTATCAAGTGAAGTATTTTCTCCATATTTACTTGATCAGTTTATGTTTTTGTCTGACTTAATTTTTCACAGTAAAAGTTAAACTCTGCAGCCACAGATCAGGATTAGATTGACTTGGTGATGACACACAAACCATGAAGGTGTGGTTTGTTCTGACACTGTTGGGCCACTTTCCCTGAGCAGCTGTCAAGTTCAAATAATAATATAAGAGACGGAACTAAGGTGGTTTCCTTCAAAATAAAAGCACAAAGTTACAGGTAAAAACAAAACCTCATACAAAGGGCCAGGTGTGATTTGATGGGTAACCATCTAAACACGTCTTCAAAATGTTTAACTAGATTAAACTAGAGGGGAGCAAAGTATGGATCGTCAGCCACACTCATTTTTAGGCTATAACTGCAAAGCTTGTTGCTTTATGGGCCTATTGGACCTTTTGCTTAAATGTAGCTGTGAGAAATATTTGTCATCATGCAAAGTAGGCTGGCAGTATTGATACAGTGTTTTGCTTTAGGTATTTTTAGTAATCAAACAAACATCATTTTTTTAAAAAGTGGAAATGGATATAAGGGACTATGGAGGCAATACATAAAATAAGCACTCCCACTCTATATATAATCAAGAGAGAGCCAAAGGAAGCATAGCATTTAATTTAGTATTTTGTGGCCACCAGAAATAATTTGGCCCCTTAATGATTGTTTTGTTCTCTGTGCCATAAGCACCATGGTTGTATTACCGAACGGGCCTACTGGACACAGAGCCCCCCTGGCCTTCAACTGCACAATGTCATTCAAATTAGCTCACACAAACCAGGAAGAGATTTAAAAATGACCACAAAGAGATGCAACAGAACTGAAAAGAGACACAAAGTAACTACCAGGATGTCTAAAGGTCCGTAAAATGTCTTAAATTCAGATTTGATTTCAGTCACATTATCATGAAAATTTCTCCAGCCTGACAGACCCACTGAGTGTTTACAATCACTGGACTGACAGCAAAGCAAAGACACACAAAATGACCAACAAAAGATACAAAACCACAAAAAAGAGGCAAAACCACCACTAAATCTGTGTTTTGTTACTATGTACAGAGTTCCCACAGTGATGGAAAACATGAAGAGGTCATGAAATTTCACACATTTTCCTGGCCTTGAAAAGTCACTGAATTATATTAAGTGTAATTGAAGTGTTAGGCTACAGTAATCTTTTGTGGATAACCTTCAATGTAATGTAACAAAACGGCAAATTTATTTTATGTAGCCCTCAATGTAACATTGCTCTATTATGCATCAGTGTGTGACATTCTGTTTATCATAACAACAGAAGACAGCAATAAAATAACAGAGAACAAATTGCAGCACAATCACGTTGTTTCTTTGTTGTCTTCCCGCATTCCCTGTCTCTCTCCATGTACACCGGCAAGCTGAAATTATGTTTGAATAGAGTTTGAATCTGATATGTCTGAAAAACATATCAGATTCAAGAGGGGCAACATTTATTTTTTAAAATGTATTTATTTATTTCAAATTAAATTAAATGTTATTATTTTATTTTATTGTATGTTATTTTATTTTATGGTACGTATGATATTTTATTTTAATTTGGGGCGATTTCTAGCTCACCTGGTACAGTGTGCGCCCCATGTAGGTTGAGGCCTTTGCGTGTCATCCCCCCTCTTTCTCTCCCACCTTCCCTGTCAGTCTTCAATTGTTCTGTGAATAAAGGCAAGAAAACACCCCAAAAATAATCCTAATTTTTTTTAAATTAATTTTTATCTTTTTTTTTTTTTTTTTTTTTCATTTTTTGGGGTTCTTAAAAGATTATGGAAAAGTTTTGAAATTTTGTCCATGAAAATCTGTGGGAACTCTGTATGTATTTGTTGTGGGGCCCTTTGCATGTTTGTAGCCAAGGGCCTTCTTCTTTTATGAATGTGATATCTAAAATCATAATTTAAAAAAATAAGTTTGTCTATGTTAATTAGTACAAATTTCAGTGTAGTCAAAATCAGCTGCGTGTTTTAGAGGGGGGCTTTTATTTTGAAGGTACAGACCGGATGTAGTGCGCCTCATTGTGTGCGTTTGACACCATTTCCCTGAACGCAGCTGGTCGCTCGCCTCTGGGCTGAGATCAACAGACGTGAGTGTTATATGAGCGCAGTCCGACTGTCGGTGAACTTACTCGGTGTTTGGCTTTCCTGCTGCTCACAACAGCTCCTCAAACTCTATCTTTGAACACTTTAACCAGCACGTGACACCGCGGCGGGACTTCGCCTTGTCAAACTTTGTCTGCAGCTGCTGTTTGTGCAACAAGAGGTAGGAATATTTCCATGTTTACAAATTCAACTTATTCATGTGTGTGGTGAGTCAAGGCGACGTGCAGCGCAGCAGACAGGACGTGGGGCTCAACCCAGGACTGTCCCACTGGTTTATTACTAATATAATCGGGCTTACTGCAACAGGTACACGGCTTGCTGCTGCTGCCTGTATGATATATCAAATGTTCTTATGCTGGTTAATGTGTAACAGAATAAACTCCAGACAGGAAATCTTAAGCCTACCACGGTGGTGAAATTTATTCAATCATTTCTTGATTTCAACTGGAGCCTTTTCAACAGCCTCATGCAAATGCACATTAAGAGATCATGTTGAATATGATTGAACTGTGCAGGCAGATAATTAATGCAGCTTTCCCACAATTACCTCCTTAAACTTTTCATGCAATCTAAAGATTGCTCATAACTATATTTAGATATCCTGCATGAACCACTGGAAATCTGTATTTGTGTCTATTTGTGGCATCTATAATGTGGAATTTCACATTTTAACGAGCCTACTGTGAATATTAGCCAACTTCAAAAAGCACTTATCTCTGTGTAAACAAGTGGCTGCTATCAGCCAGCTGTTGGGATACAGAGCTCCCTTGCAAAATTCCCCTTTTCCTTGTTTGAACTGGGCACCTGATGTTGGATCACTACAACATTTTGCTAGTTCAGTTATTGATTTTAGTTTTTTTTATTTGCAAAGTCATCTTGTCAAACACTTGATTGCATTTATTACAGACAGAATTAGATACTCATATTAGATAACGCTTGCAGCAATTTAATCTCTTTTTCATTCAGTCATTTTGATGCAATTTGTCTTCTTTTATTGTGATTATCATAAAACATGAACAGAATTGTAGCCCTGTGCGCAGAGTTTGTGTTGCACTGAACAGTAGAAATGAAAAGAAATACGTATAATGGAGATATAAAATAATTTAGGGAGGTCAGAACTTTTATATTCAACTTTATGAAATGCAGAATTTGTACTGAGTTGAGTTATGAGCTGACTTTGTCCTCTTAGAATTTATATTGTTACATATTTGTGAGTAAAATTAAAGAGTTCAACGTAACATTCCCTTTAGTACTTTTTAGAGGCAAGAAACTTTAATGATAAAAACACAAATATCAAAGAGAAGTTGCTTTGATGGGCACAACTATAAATACAGTTAAATTTTTCTTTAATTAAACCAGCTTTTTGTTTCCAAAAGCAAGACACATCTCTCTAAAGTAGCCTGCAAACAAAACCCCACGGTCCTGTCACAATGACAAGGCAGTCCCAAGCTTATAGTACGCAGCAAACTCATAGACGACCACATCCGTCACGTTCAGCCACTGCCCTCAGGGCAAAGGTACAGAGTCCCCCTGTGCAAAGAAAAACATCTATAGGAAATCATTCGTCCCTGTCGCCACAAAACACCTTAATCAGTAAGTGCAGCCTCGATTCGAAGCCAGCTTGATACTTGCTCACTGCACTTTATATATCTGTTTATTCAACCTTGATTCAGTCCTCGCCATCGGGTACTCAGTGTTCCTTTTTATTGTTCTGTTGTGCTTTTATGTTAATGTGTTTCAAAGTGTCCCCTGTGGATGTGATATGATGTTTTAATAGGCCTATTTGATAGGAGATTTTGCACATGTTCACGCATGCAAGAGGTACACTAAGTATTTTCGATTTCTTCCACAGAGAAAAGTTTTTACTTTTAAAGTTGTAACCTTCAAGAAGTATAGAAAAAAAATACAGACATTTATAGTCTTAATTATTGTCGCTTCTAGTGTTTGTTACACAGCATTTCCTGAAGAACACTCGGCAATCCGTGTCTGTCACTTAGTCCCAGCTGTATTACAGAAGATACTGCTCACAATAACTATAGACATTCTTATTTTTTTATAGAATAAAAGGTAAATCACAAGTTATGTTTATTTACTCTGTTCTCCAGATTTATTCCAGACTAAAACTTTTCCTCCGAAAGATTTAACAAAGATTCTTATTAAGAGGTTGATCAAAGGGATTATAGGTTGGACTAAATTCCCATTGAGGTGCAGCATATTTTAATTTAAATATTTTTGCTGATATTGTTACATTATCAGAGAGGTAATTTTGTAGACTGTGGTTACTTATGGTTTTGTATTAGTTTACAATGTATTGAGATGGAAATTAGGGTGGTGAAACCGTCTAAAACAACCTTGAATATAGTGCAATGCAGTAAACGCTTAGCTGAATTAAATATTTTTTTTGTCCCAGGGTCAAACACACATGATCAGCTCCCACCGATGGGTGTTACTGCACTCGTGTACATGACATAAAAAATTACGCAGGCCTTTATATTTAGTGTTAAAGCCTAATTTGTCCTTTTTAAAAGTAAGTGAAGTGAATGCAAAGCGTGAATCGAGCCCATGCTGTAAATCTCTACCTGTCAACTTGAGGTTTGTCTGCAGCGGGGGAAACAATTCAGTGAGATTTTTCACATTCTCTGGCACCAACCTCTGCACGTACTCCCTAACTGTATATAGTAAGGTACGGCTTCTTTCCGTAGAGCTGCTTCGCATCCGTTTCCGCCTGATTTTAGGGAGGCAGGGAGATTTTCGGATGGGAAAAAGACATGGCCTTGAGCTTTTGTGTAAAAGGCATGCACTCCTGGCTAATGACCAGGAACAGTTCTGTCACTTTAGATATTGCTTTATTTGGCTTTGACCTTTGTGTAGAATTTTGGGGGGGAACATGCTCAGTGCGTTTGTGTGTATGTGTGTGTGCGGTAGTGTATAATATGAATGTTTGCCAGCTGTATGAATAAGGAGGTTCACTCATGTCAGATCTGTTCTACAAAGCCAAAAGAGTGTGACTACCATTTTTTTAAGACAAGAATCACTCTTTATTTTTTTTTTTTTTTAAACAAATGTTTTACCATTTAAAAAAAGTCACCATAGAAAAAAAATACAACTTCCAAACCAAGCAGCAACATCCAGGACACAAAAAAAGCAAGTGTAGGAGTGCCAAAACTGCAGTTCCTCGAATGGCCACTTGAGGCTGGCTCAAAGAGCAAGTCAATTCCCACTGACCCCCATGTTAAAATGCCCAACTTAACAGCAGAAATAAACACGCCTATAGCCTGGTACAAAAACTGGTCTAGGTCTCCATAGCTAATATCCCCATTCATAATAACTGTACAAGAGGATAATTTTAACTCACCTGTTTAAATGTTATTTAGGGGTAAAGTTATGCATAATTATAAGTGGATGCCGTCTGTTGACAGGTCTCTACCAGGGTGACAGTGTTGATCAGGTTTGGTAACGTAACCATGGCGTAACCCCACATTCATAAAGTATAGGTGTAGATGTAGCTGCAACTATTGTAGTTTTTTTTTTCAGTCATGAAAGTTACTGTAATGTAATGTAACGCAAAAAAAAGTGGACCAAAAGACCTTCTAATCTGATCTGATTGGGATCGTCTATATTGAGCCATAGAGCCTGCATCAACCTTTGTTTTACATCAGCTGTCACACAGGTGTTTTTATTTGTGAATTGTCAAGCATAGGCTATACATTGGATTAATATTTATTACTTAAAAGTACCAAAAGTGTGCACTGTGCAACTGTCGAGGACAACAGAAGTAAAGGATTGGGACTTTGGCAGATAATGATAAATGACTTGGATTGGGATCAGATGCAAAAAAAAAAGAAAAAAAAAAAAAAAGAAGCAAAAACCTTGATTGGGACATTTCTAATTTAAATGGTTTAATAACAGTTTCTCTCTAGTGAAAATTAGCATTAGCAAATATGTCCAAATATGGTCATCTCTGGCTCCAAAAATTCAAGATGAGGACAGCATGAATGCCACACTCATTCATACACTCTTTTCAATCCTCCACATATCCCGCCCACCCTAAAGGGACTTCTTCGATCTTTATACATCATTATGTGGACTTGGTCACTTTTTATACTTCACCACCTTGTGCTCCTTTGCTCCCATAATAATAACTGCAGCTACTAGAGGGCACCGCCTTACAATAAACGTATGTATGGGTCATAATAAGCTGCTTGTACAGCTGACCTGTATGGCTGTTTTTTTGCTTAAAGCAGGCTGTCAGTTTGGATATGTGTGGGTATGTTTGCTCAGAAGTATGCTTTGCTTCGTATTAGCATCTCACATTGCCACTCTAAATCACCACAGTCTCTGAACATATGTTGTGTGACATGCTGGTTTTAAACTGCCCATGGGACCAATAAACACGTGAGAGTCTGTCCATTTTTGATTAAGAGCTCTGTTTTTGCTGTCAGCGTTTCTCTCCTTAGAACACCATGTGAAATTACTTTTCTCTGACTCTCATCTCGTCCTTCCCGCGTGTGTGTATCTCACTCACTCGAGTCGAGTAGCTTCAGATGAGATGATTTTACACATGCAGTTGGTCTGTGAGTTTCCTGGTTGCCAAACCAGTGCTACAAATGCTACGCTGGTTAAAATAGAAATGCTCTGTCCAAATTTAATATTTCTCAGTCGCCTCAATAATCACCAGACCTCCCCTGATCATGGCTTTGTGTATACACTGGTGATTACTATTGGATTACTCCAATCCTACTGCCCACCCTTACCCACACTCTGTGTATAATGGCCCTCTAATGCAGTAATGGTTAGACTGTTGGTCTCCTCAGCAAGGCATTTAACACACAGCAGAACCTTAAACACCTTAAAACTCAATTTCTCTAAAGCTTCCAGCCAGGTTTCTCCTTAGTCATTAGGTCAAGGTCTACACAATGCAATATATTCAGGGTCATAATTGCATTTGAACACATTGTCAAGCTAGTTTGCCATCTCTCTTAAATAGCTGTCTGTGAGTTGCTCACTCTACAGCAGGAAGCAGTACTTGAAAATAAAAGCTCTGTGTCGGAAATTCATTGTACTTCAAAATTAAGTGTGTTTTATACAAACTTGACACGTTCGGAAGTCACTTGTGGTCCATTTAGAAAGGACCCGCGACCCACTTTTGGACAGTGACCCACCAGTTGGGAGCCACTGCTCTAAAGAAACAAGAGTTTACTATATATTTCTTGGCATCTATTGTGAGCTGATGTTAGTGGCAGCAGAGTGAGCAGCGCTGTGGAGGAGAGCCGGGAGGTTTTCTCTCACGATGAGCTGCATGACAGTGTGACAGTGAGGAGGTTTGAAGGCAAGGTCAAGGCTTCAAAGGAAACAAAAAACTCTTCCACATCTGCTTTTACCCCCAAATGGTAATTTAAGCAGCTAAATCTTGCCACAAACTATTTGCTCTTCAAGTGACTCATTTGTTTTAGGAGTCAGTTCATTGGCTACGGACGCAAGGTCATTGGAAAGTTAGCGAAACTTAAGAGTGCTATCCTTCTTTAAGCTCTCAGCAGCAGGGATGGGGCCAATCCGATCCAGTATCGGTATCGGGTTCCGATACCAACGTAATTCACGGATCAGAAATTTCCGATCCACCTGCGGAAATTTCCGATCCACGAGCTGCGTCTGTGCTTTCATGTTGTCTGCTGGAATGATATGATGATTGCTACATAGTAGTGCTGCACTGACCGCAGTACTAAAACACGACGGTACATATGACACCATAATGTTGGAGTACTGTAGTACTACAGTACCTCAGGTACCACTACTGTGGGATAAGATCAAAGTCGATATGCCGCTGCAGTGGTTGTATCCAGTGACATTTCAGGTATGAACTGAGCTATTGAGTATCTTTAAGCAGTGAAAGTTATTATTAATTAATTTTTACTTGTACGTTAAATTATGCTACAGTGATTTGTTTTCCACTACAGAGCTCTACGGTGCGAGCATTTTACTCGCATTTGCGACTAAAAATAGTTTTGTGCGTGCAAAATAAATCATTCAGGAGCAGGCTATGCGAGTACAGATTTCAACCAGCAGCAGAAACTAAAGACAAATTCTGTCGGTTGTGGGTTGAATGGGGATCACAGACACAGACGGGAATGTATTCCTGTCAAATACGGCGGAGGCTCATAGTGCTGCGCGGCACAAGAACGGCTTACCGGCGACAGAGAAGTCTGACTCCAGGTCCAATAATATCCTCTTCTTGGCGTCATGACTGCCCAAAAGTACCTGAACAGCTGAACTGTGGCGGCACACAGGTATGTGATGTGTCAGAGGAGAAACGAGACGTTCACATTTCGCTCTCTGTGGCAGGGAACGGTCAACAAACCTCACCGCACTTTAGGGACTGTTCTTTACTTATGAAGGGACTGTCAGGGTAGGAGGGTGGCTGGTTGATTTTTGGTTGATTCTTATTTTATTTATTTATTTTATTTTATCCCCCCTATGTTAATCACTGATTGATGCCGTTTTTGAAGTATGAATAAGTCAGTAAGTAATTTATTCCATTGAAATAATCAGTGATGTATTATAGAAAAGTGATTTATCTTTTTATAAATGACAAAAGGCACATCTGCCTCATTTTCGCTGTCATGATACTACTCAGAACCATGATACTTTCACTGGTATCGTACCGTGGGTCCCAATTTTGGTACCGTGACAACACTACTACATAGTAGTGTCTACTTGATTTGTGTCTGTGCTGTTCAGATTAATATGACAGGTACTTTTTGTTTTTTAATAGTGTATATTGCACTAGTAGTTTAACACTGTCTTGGAATTTAATAAATATTGACGATCAATCTGAAACCCTTTCAGTTGCATATTTGTTTTCAGGATGGGATTTTTCCTGTGAACAGGATTTCCTGCTTTTCTGACCTTATACTTACCTCAAGTTGCCTTTTGGGACATAACATGCATACATATGTACATATCATACTTGCCTGTAGAGAGGAGTTTATTACAGCCTCATATAAAATCAACAATAATGATAATAATAATATTAAAGCAAACAGAGCTCTGGTATCGGAATAGTATCGGTATCGACAGATATCCAAATTCAGGTATCGGGATTGGATCGAAAGTGAAAAAATGTGGATCGGTGCGTCCCTACTCAGCAGTATATAACCTGTAGGTTATATGCAGTATTGTAACATTAAGTGTGACGAAGTTCCCATTTTATTGACGTATTTTTGACGGTAGGGCTCGATACGTTGTTAAGCCAGTGTATTACTTTACATTATCATCCATGATGTAAGCAGAAGCAGATGAGCTGGCAGCCCTTTATTAAACTTCAAATGGAGAACAGCTGAAACTGTTTGATTTCCTGGAATGTCATCAGTCTCGATGTCAGCAAAGAATTGATAAACCCATAGAGGACAGAGGTAAAGCCGTCCTTCCTCTGCCAAGGCACACGTGGTGTTGTTGGCCAGAAACGGATCGTTTGTCAAACCAATGATTTACGGAGCAACAGTGGAGGTCCATGGTCAAACATACACATTTACAGAGTATTCAAAGAGTCTGAGAACAATGTAATAATACTATGTCCAGTATTTATATTTGGCATAACATTCACATACAGTAACTCAAGAAGTAGCTGTCAGCTGGTGATAAAAATAAGATAGCTGGAAGCTTGTTGACGACTTCAGTAACGTGTAGCTCCATTTCCCAAAGTGTTTTCACAGCTGTAAGAGTGATTCCCGGTTACATTTTAATGTGATACCATAAAAATGAAAATTCATTTTGGCGCTTTCCAGGATATAGAAAATAATTGAAGGTCACCTGTGCCCATTGGAGTTTTGTGGGTTTAATTACTGCCAGTTTTCAGTGGTGCTCATTTTACGCTTACAGCACAAGACTTCAGCTACTCCCACGGATTATCGAGTTTTGTTTATGAGCCAAACCAAAGTGTCTCTCAGACATTTGGAAAGATTAATGGGCCATTTTTCTTCTGAGTGAATAATAACTTCCAGAAGTGAGTTTCATGCCAGAAATGTGGAGACAGTGTGTACCAACCTTTACTGTGGACAGACCCCTGCCACCCAGGAATGATTAACTCTGCTGGATTTGCTTTGTCTGATGTCGTAAGCATAAACTAACATGTCCTGAGTGTGCTGTGTGTGTATGTGTGTGTGTGTGTGTTTATTTATTGATCTGCCAGCTGTTTCTGTCCAGAGCATTATAAATTAGGGATGCACCGAATATTCGGTAACCGAATATATTCGGCCGAATATTGCAAAAAAAAACACATTTGGTATTCGGTGGAATAAGTTAAAAGCAAGGCCGAATAATAGCGGCATGTTTTGATAACGCAATCAAACAGCGTGCCGTGACGGGCGGAATAAAATGTCGGCAGTGTGGCGATCCGCCCGTCATGGCACTCACATTTGCGACTAAAAATAGTTTTGAGCGAGCAAAATAGGCTTAAATCATTCAGCACGCTGTGCTAGCAGCCTACAGATTTCAACCAGCAGCAGAAACGAAAGGCGAATCCCATCGGTTGTGGGTTGAACGCGGGTCACAGACACAGACAGTAATGTTAATGTATTCCTGTCAAATACGGCGGCCATCGGCTTACCGGCGATGGATAAGTCGGTTCCAATAATATCCTCTTCTTGGTGTCATGACTGCCCAGAAGTACCTGAACAGCCGAGCCAGCCGAACACAGGTATGTGACGTGTCAGAGGAGAAACGAGCCGTTCACATCACTCTTTCTGGCAGTAACGGTCCACAAACCTCACCGCACTTTAAGGACTGTTCGTTACTTATGAAGGGACTGTTCTTTACTTGTCAGGGGAGGAGGGTGGCTGGTTGATTCTTATTTTATTTATTTATTTTATTTCGGTCCCCCCTATGTTAATCACTTATTGATGCTGTTTTTGAAGTATGAATAAGTCAATAAGTAATTTATTCCACTGAAATATCATTGATGTATTATAGAAAAGTGATTTACCTTTTTATAAATGACAAAAGGCAAATCTGCCTCATTTTCGCTGTGGGATTGTGATACTACTTGGACCCATTATATTTTCATTGGTATTGCACAGTGGGTCCCAGTTTTGGTACCGTGACAACACTAATCTGGAGGGGGTTCATCTGCAAAAACTAATGAAAAACTAAACAATGATATTCGGTATTCGGTACTCGGTATTTGGCCAAGCGTTTAATAATATTCGGCTTCGGCTTCGGCCACAAATTTTCATTTTGGTGCATCCCTATTATAAATCCTGACTTCCTATTTCCTCTTGTCATATTTCAGACACTGCACTCCTCTAAAAGAGTTGAAATTCTTATACAGTGTGAAAATCCTGTGTATCTGAATTATGGCCAACATCAGTTCCTTAAAATATAGTCATTGTGTGTTGTTCTTTTGACATGTATTCTGAAGGTTTTTGACCATAGACACTCAGACAGTGTGCTTTTAAAAACTAACTGATTAGGATTATAGGTGGTCTTGAATGAATGGTTATGACTTTGGGGTACCTAGCACACAGATCTGGTACTATAAGGTGGAGCTATGAACACTGCAGTCTGTTCATTGGTCAATAGTGGATGGTCACTCTGCTCAGGGCTGAGTTGTGGCTGGTTTTGAGGCTCATGGTAACTAGTGCTCATACTGTGGAGAGGACCCTACAGAGAAATGAAAGGTATATACAATATATAGAATAGATATCACAATTGTGCAGGAGAAACAAAAAAAACCCTAAGGGCAATTGTCATCATTACACAGAATAATTCACACATTAGAAGTGTGCATGTGAGTGAGAGGAGTGCCTGTATGAGAAAAGGAGTGTATGTTCTTGTGTGTGTGTGTGTGTGTGTGTGTGTGTTAGGTCAAGACTGTGAGCAGTGAATTTAATTAACCTTATAAAACCGAGAGCCCCCATTAAGGCTCTCAGGTTAACACGGCAGCGTTTTATGTTGTTTCCTTGAGCTTATGTCGGGAAAGCATAACTGGCTGTCTATATTGATTCTAGCTCGACATACAATAACCATAATCACAGTGATTCAATCATAGTTGATCTCAATTAGCGTTACGTCGGTTTATATTCTGTCGGCTCCGCTCAGTGTTTTCAGCTCCGTTTCGTTTTGAAACACTTAACGTTAGCGACATAGCTGCTAATACGGCTATTAGCTACTCAGCTAGTATTAGCTCCTAAGTGTCTTAAACGAAAACGGAAAACCTAGTCGCCGTTTAGGAGGACAGATAAGGCAAATGTCCCGTATACGTCCAGAGTTACACATTATGACAATCTTAGTAAAACCGAAGTCCCTCACACAATAACTGACGTTTGCATGGCATAACTTGCATTGGCTGTAAAGCTGTGGATGACGGTCACGGAGATGAGCCAGCAGATTTGTAGTGTTGCTACCTTTCGCAGCAACTTTCTTTCTGCATGTTCTGCACACAGGATAGTTGTCTTCCATTTGCTGTCCCTCGGCATTCTTCAGAAACCCAAAGTACGCCCAGACCTCAGACTCTGTGCGTTTAGTTGGGGAAAATGTCCTGAGTGTCGCTATCACCACCTTCCGCCATGTTTTCATTTTTTGTGTTTACACATGGTACGCATTCACGCAGCGCCTGCATCGCGAGACTTGAATGAGGCTGTTATTACATATCCTGATAATCCACCGCGATAATGCAATTAATTTAAACATAAACTGTAATTCTTACCGTGTTAAAAATTAACCGAGATTTACCGTAGTATCAGTAATCGTTACATCCCTAGTGTGTTGTAATTGGAGCTTCTCTGTGGTAGAGAGGCAAGCGGGTCGTCCACTAATCGGAAGATGAGTGGTTCAGTCTCGGGCTCCTCCAGTCATATGTTGAAGTGTTCTTGAGCATGCTATTGAACCCCAAATTGCTCCCAGTGGCTGTTCCATCAGTGTGTGAGAAACAAAACTAAATAGTAAGTGGCACCTTGTATGGTAGCCTCAGCCACCAGTGTATGAATGAGTGTTTGAATGGGTGAATGTGACTCGTAGTGTAAAACATGCTTTGAGTGGTCAGAAGTCTAGAAAGGCGCTATACAAGTGCAGATCCATTACCAGGTCCATCATACTGCTGATAGCAGGAAAGTGTTGTTGTGGAAACGTAACGTCCACCTCAGGTCCTCCTTTGGTTAACACTGTCAGCACTGTTTAGCTCATTTTATGGAATTATGGAGTTAACTTTTGAGACTCAAGAAAGATATTCTCTTATTAGCTTTTTCCAGAGCTTTGTGTATGTATCTCACAGCCATCTTCAGTGCCTGTGCCTACCATTTCTTTTTTTAAGTATTGGTAGGCACAGCACCTAGTTTGAGAACAAACTTAATGAAGCATCACTTCACTATTGAAGTTCACAACCAATGTTTTAGTACTTAAACCTGCTTGTCTCTTTGTTTTCCAGGTGAAGTGGTTTGTCATACTTCTGACTCCACATGCTACGATTCAGTGATGTGACTCATGGCTGAACTGAGACTGAGCACCAAACATCTTCCCCACTCCCCATTATCCCCTGGATCATCTAACGTCAGGTTGATCACGTGATCTATCCCAGCGCTTACATTTCACAGTGAGCACAGTTAGGAATTTACAATGTGAGCTCATGAAGTAACATTAAACATCCCTGGCCTGTGTAGGAGATCTGCTGGTCTTTGCTTTTATTTTTTAGGGACAATTCTCGTACATAATGACATTACCACAGTGAACTTGACACCAGGGGACAACTCTATCCTAGGCTCATATTCTTTGCCGATGATGTGGTAATCTCATCATACTGAAACTGTAGTTGTGATGGCCGCTGCCTCTTCTCCAGAGGGGGATCAGCCCCTCCTCCAGCTCCAGGAGGTGGACTCCAGTCGAGCTGGCAGTCGCGTCCTCCCTCCAGTCCTGGGCTCATCCTCTCCTGGCATGTCTCTGGAAACCAGCAAGCCCATCTGCATCCCCTCTCCCTACACTGACATTGGGCATGATTTCACCACCATACCTTTCTACAATCCAGCTATCTTCAGTTATGCCAGTCCGGGCATTTCAGACTGCCCCTCTGTCCATCAGTCACTAAGCTCCTCATTATTCTGGCCCAGCCATGGCCACATGGGGTCATCGTTACCCCTGCACCACTCCCAGGCTCGGCCTCAGCACGGGCAGCCAATCCAGAGTCCATGGGTGGAGCTGTCACCGCGGGACAGTGCCTTACCAGCCAGGTAGGATGAAGCATCACTTCTTTACTCTGGCATACTGTTTTAAAGTGGAGATAAAATATGACAATATGACTCCAGTGCATGATTTTTACCTAAGTAAAGCAGAACATTCACCTAGATTTGCTAGAAAACTTTTTTGCCAGCAGGGTGCAGCCATCTCAAAACAAGCTTGTCATGTGCTGATACAATGGAGTTTGAGAGTTTTGATGAGATGCAAAGTCATAAACAAATTACCTGTGCCTATGGGGACCTCTCCCCCATGGAGTCGGATGACAGTTGCAAAAGTGAGAGGGTGCCTGACCTTTCAGTCAGAGCATTGGGCGGTGCATGACTTTGACATTCAGTGAAATTTTGCTGCAGCTGATAAAACACACAAAAAACTAGTCCACACAAAATATGTATTCTACAACTGTTTCTGTCAGGTTGTCAGATACACAACAACATAATCATTTCCCTTGTGAATGATAATCATCATGAAAAATCACCATCTGTCCTGTCTCTCTCAATTATTACCTGCATAAACAAAGGCTGCAGTAACCCAGTCTTTGATCACACTATAGATGTGGTAATGATTAAATAAAATGGAACATCTAGTACACTCTTATTAAACTGCTCTGCACATTGATGCCAGATTTATTCCACGTGTTTTTATCCTTCATCCTATATCATCCTTTATCCTTTGAACTTATCTGTTAGTCAGAGTGTGAGGAGGCATTCTCAGGAGAGTGAGGAGGCCGTGGTGTCGTCCGGCGGGAAGGCTGACCTCCACTACTGTGCTGTGTGTCACGACTACGCCTCAGGCTACCACTATGGCGTCTGGTCATGTGAGGGGTGTAAAGCCTTCTTCAAGAGGAGTATCCAAGGTGAGACACAAAAATATACAGTATCTTTGTGTGTATGGCGAAAAACAAGGGTGGACACCGTCATGGGAATAACCGCTTTGGTGAAGCTCTTCAAGTAGAGATTTTGTTGACACTGACAGATGTGTGCATTCAACTCTGTGGTCATTTTTAGGTCGTGTTTAGTCAATTAGTATCTTTTGAGACTTACCTCATGAAGTAGACATTTTTTGGATCTTGGAATGACAATGTTGGTCTGTTGGTCAATCCAACACTTTGGTCCAAATTAATATATCTACAACTCTTGGATGGATTGCCATAAATACTGTTCAGACACCTGTCGTCCACAGAGGATTCTTCAGATTCCCTGACATTTCTATCTAGCGCCATCTGCATCCCAAAACTATGACGTATCCAGTCAAATATGTCAACATCTACTCGAGGAACCTGAACAAAATTCATGGTGCTCACATGGTGGATCCTACCTAACTTTTCCTCTAACCTGACCAGACGGTTTGTTACCCAGAACCATCTGAAAAGCCTTCATTGGAAACTGTTTGGAAAAGAGCAGGCACTTTCAAGAAATACTACTTGGATGAACCACATCCAAGTAGTATTTCTTGAAAGTGCTACTTGGATGAACCATCTGTCCATCAATGTCGGCATCAACCAAGAGTGAAAACATCTTTCAATTGAAAAAAGTCTTCAGTGCTGATGTTTGCTCTTCTTCCAATGAAGAAATACTCCCCAGTACTGATGTAACTGAAGCTACTGCAGCATCTACGCTAACCTCTTTATGAGCCACCATTGTTGTTTTGAGCGAACAGTTGCTTCTGCATGTTGTCACACAAAACCCTGACAAGATGAATTCTCACATGATCCCCTGGTTCTGCAATTCTCACGAGATATTGTGACATTGCGAGAATCCAGCTGCCGTGCAAGGTAACCATTCCCCCACCATGAGGTTGACCTTTGTGGTGCTGGGTGAGATTAATATCATCATGTATTGGATGGATTGCCATGAAATAGGTTGTAGACATTCATGCCCCCCTCAAGACAATTGTAAAAACTTTGTTGATCCCTCAGCTTTTCCTTTAAATAAAACCTTCATTGTAAACATGAGGTTAACATTTGAGTTTGTCCAATCCTTTTGTTTTGGAGGCATTTTGTCATAAATCAATCAACCTCAACTTAACTTAATAAGATGGTGAACACAATGATGAGTATACCTAATGAATAACACAAAGTTAATGTTAGTATTAAACCAACAGAACTACCAGCTTGACTGTAGAGTTTTTGTTTTGTTAAAATCTCAAACTGTGATATGATGTATTCCATTATAAATGCATGTGCACATAAGTCTCACTGAACTGTATCCGGGTTTGGCCAAAATGTCACAGCTTAATACACTTACCTGTAATCCATATCCATCAATCCATCCATTTATCTGCTCCTACAAGACTCGATTACACCAAAAATGAATGACAAATGCAAAATGCATTTAATTTATGAGCTTTTAGTGTTTGTTGCCTGACATTTACTGGAGCTGATTCCCTTTGTGTTAACTAGTTTCTGCTTTCATGGACAGTTTTACGAGTATGTTCATAGTTCAGTAAGGGGCTTGAAATGATCCATAAACAAAACAAAAACAGTAGAGGTTTGTTGTCAGGTGCTCATTTTGTAGTTCTTGTGGAATTTGCAGGAATGTGTCCGTCAGTCTACAGGTCTGTTGACTCCTCAAAATGCATTTCTTCATTTTTATGCTTTTCATTTAGTCTTTTTCACTCTCTGTCCATCAGTTTCTCCTCATTTCTTTACTTATCTTCTCATCTTAATCATCTATCTTTTCTCTTTGTTTCAGGACACAATGACTACATCTGTCCAGCAACCAATCAATGCACCATAGACAAGAACCGCCGTAAGAGCTGCCAGGCATGTCGCCTCCGCAAATGCTGTGAAGTTGGCATGACTAAGTGTGGTAAGTGTCTTTATATTCTCTTATTTGTATCAGTTTTGTCCTTCTGTTTCCTTCAGAGGTTGTTGTATTTTCTCTTACTGCCTCCAAGGAGCGAGAAACTGTAACCAAACAACATTCCTTTTTTAATTTAACCAACATGCTGACATGATTTTAGTTAAATGTCATCTGTTATATAAAAATTCAAATGATCACAAGTTCCCCCGTGGCTTTGTTTGTTTTAGAGTGTTTCCCTCCCCACATGATCCCACTTCAGCTGCCAGGAAAGGTGGTTTTTCATTTCCATGTAAAATGAAGAGTTGCTGTCTGCTTGCCTTTCTGCTTCCAAGTGGCCCAAAATCTGTTAATGCAGGTCGAAGTAGACATGAGAGTCAGCTAAACAATAGTCATATTGACAAATATGGAAGGGTCACTTTAAAAGGCAGTAATGTATGTGTTAATTTCTGTATCACAGGTATGAGAAAGGAGCGTGGAAACTACAGGAACCAGACGAGGCGAGTTACCCGTCTGTCCTCACAGGGCCGAACCAACAGACCAAAGGCGTTAACAGGACCAGCATTGGGTTCATTGAATGCACCCCAGCCTCCTGCGCTGACCTCAGAGCAGCTGATAGAGCGAATAATGGAGGCGGAGCCGCCAGAGATCTGCCTCATGAAGGACATGAGAAGGCCGCTGACGGAAGCGAACATCATGATGTCGCTCACCAACCTGGCTGACAAGGAGCTGGTTCACATGATCACCTGGGCCAAGAAGATTCCAGGTGCGTGTCGGGGTATCCAGGGATCCTTTGGAGAATCCAAAAAGAAAATTACAATTTATTTTAGTGACGTTATATCACATTAGAATGGGGATGCTTTTGTTCAAAGCAACTGACGACAAGTAAAGCCACACAGGAACAAGAGTTTGATAGCTGGAGGCAAAACACGATTCGTCACCACAGGGCTGTCGGCTACATAGTAGTCTTAAAATGCCGTCTTGTTGCTTTATTGTTGTTTGCTGCTATGTTACTGTCCAGTGTGTTGCATTTAGTGTCATTGAGCAGTGAGGTTGCAGAACTCAAACTTCTCCCTTGTGCAAAGCATGTTGGAGAACTACAGTGGCTGACACAAAAACACTGATGGCCCCATCATGAGACAGTGTTTGATTTGTCCGTTCTAAACGTCAAACAAAACGATTCTTTCTGGAGATTATACACTAATGAAAACATAGTTATTAATGCTCCATTTCTGCCAAGAGATGCCCCTAAATCCTACACACTGGACTTTTAAGAGATACTCATATAATGCTGTCTTTTATACCTCTCATCATTTTGAACATCCTCGCAGAGCAGCTCAGTCTGCTGTGAGTTAATGATTTTATCTTGGACACTGTAATTGTCTGTGCGTTATTCCTCTGCTTAATTTAGTGTGTGAGTCAAGTCTGTGCTGATTGATTCAGACTGCTTTTCTGTACAAAATGACAGGTTTGAACGAATAGCCTGAAAAACAGAAGTCCCCGTCTATGCATCAGGCCAGCATTATGACACAGAATGCTTTAACCTCCTCCTAGAGTGACACACAGTACAGGCCAAAAGTTTGGACACACCTTCTCATTCAATGCGTTTTCTTTATTTTCATGACTATTTACATTGTAGATTCTCACTGAAGGCATCAAAACTATGAATGAACACATGTGGAGTTATGTACTTAACAAAAAAAGGTGAAATAACTGAAAACATGTTTTATATTCTAGTTTCTTCAAAATAGCCACCCTTTGCTCTGATTACTGCTTTGCACACTCTTGGCATTCTCTCCATGAGCTTCAAGAGGTAGTCACCTGAAATGGTTTTCCAACAGTCTTGAAGGAGTTCCCAGAGGTGTTTAGCACTTGTTGGCCCCTTTGCCTTCACTCTGCGGTCCAGCTCACCCCAAACCATCTCGATTGGGTTCAGGTCCGGTGACTGTGGAGGCCAGGTCATCTGCCGCAGCACTCCATCACTCTCCTTCTTGGTCAAATAGCCCTTACACAGCCTGGAGGTGTGTTTGGGGTCATTGTCCTGTTGAAAAATAAATGATGGTCCAACTAAACGCAAACCGGATGGGATGGCATGTCGCTGCAGGATGCTGTGGTAGCCATGCTGGTTCAGTGTGCCTTCAATTTTGAATAAATCCCCAACAGTGTCACCAGCAAAACACCCCCACACCATCACACCTCCTCCTCCATGCTTCACAGTGGGAACCAGGCATGTGGAATCCATCCGTTCACCTTTTCTATGTCTCACAAAGACACGGCGGTTGGAACCAAAGATCTCAAATTTGGACTCATCAGACCAAAGCACAGATTTCCACTGGTCTAATGTCCATTCCTTGTGTTTCTTGGCCCAAACAAATCTCTTCTGCTTGTTGCCTCTCCTTAGCAGTGGTTTCCTAGCAGCTATTTGACCATGAAGGCCTGATTGGCGCAGTCTCCTCTTAACAGTTGTTCTAGAGATGGGTCTGCTGCTAGAACTCTGTGTGGCATTCATCTGGTCTCTGATCTGAGCTGCTGTTAACTTGCGATTTCTGAGGCTGGTGACTCGGATGAACTTATCCTCAGAAGCAGAGGTGACTCTTGGTCTTCCTTTCCTGGGTCGGTCCTCATGTGTGCCAGTTTCGTTGTAGTGCTTGATGGTTTTTGCGATTCCACTTGGGGACACATTTAAAGTTTTTGCAATTTTCCGGACTGACTGACCTTCATTTCTTAAAGTAATGATGGCCACTCGTTTTTCTTTAGTTAGCTGATTGGTTCTTGCCATAATATGAATTTTAACAGTTGTCCAATAGGGCTGTCGGCTGTGTATTAACCTGACTTCTGCACAACACAACTGATGGTCCCAACCCCATTGATAAAGCAAGAAATTCCACTAATTAACCCTGATAAGGCACACCTGTGAAGTGGAAACCATTTCAGGTGACTACCTCTTGAAGCTCATGGAGAGAATGCCAAGAGTGTGCAAAGCAGTAATCAGAGCAAAGGGTGGCTATTTTGAAGAAACTAGAATATAAAACATGTTTTCAGTTATTTCACTTTTTTTTGTTAAGTACATAACTCCACATGTGTTCATTCATAGTTTTGATGCCTTCAGTGAGAATCTACAATGTAAATAGTCATGAAAATAAAGAAAACGCATTGAATGAGAAGGTGTGTCCAAACTTTTGGCCTGTACTGTATTTGTTTTGGAGTCAGTCATAGCCTCGCTGAAATCAGATAACAGCACAGGGCATACAGTGACAGTGTTTACATGGCCCCAAAACGCTGCTCTTAACCTGGTTGTAACCTGATTTGGGGGACTGATACATGATGTCATGAATAGGAGGTTGTTTGACGTAGGGATACAGTTAACATTTATTTTTATGATTAAAATGTATCTACAAAATATAAATAAGATAAAGATAAATTAAGATAAATTACTCATCAGTGAACTAATCCCTTCAGCGCTGGTTTGAACAAGACGAGCACTGTTCACAGTCTGTGTGGAGCATCACTGGCAGCACACAGTTACATCTTATTCGATGTTTTCCCCAGGATTCATAGAGCTGAGCCTCTTGGACCAGGTGCACCTGCTGGAGTGCTGCTGGCTGGAGGTGCTGATGATCGGACTGATGTGGAGGTCAGTGGACCATCCAGGGAAACTTATCTTCTCCCCTGACCTCAGCCTGAGCAGGTACAACCACCAACATTTCCTATGTCTACCTTTCAATCTTCATTGAAGGGACAGTGTGTCGTCATTGTTGTGGATGTTCGGTTAAATGTTACTTGAATTATAAAAAGTGCATTTATTTCAAATACAAACTGTTGTTCTTTTGGTCAAAGCAGCTTGTTTATATTGGCAATGTTGTGTTCTACGATCTAAAAATGGAGTTGCAGTGGCCACTTTTGCCGACGACAGCTAACTCTCACTTTAGTTTGATGCTTGCTTTGAGTCTGTGTCATGCTCTCACAGTCCAAAAGCATGTCTGACTATAAAAGCTGGTAAAAATTACAGTTCCAACAGGATACACAGATCAGCCACAACATTAAAACCACTGACAGATGAAGTGAATAACATTGATCATCTTGTTACGATGCAGTATTCTGATGGGAAACCTTGGGTGCTGGCATATACAGTGCCCTCCAAAAGTATTGGAACAGTGAGGCCAATTCCTTTATTTTTGTTGTAGACTGAAAATATTTGGGTTTGACATCAAAAGATGAATATGAGACAAGAGATCAACATTTCAGCTTTCATTTCCAGGTATTTACATTTGGATCTGATACACAACTTAGAAGATAGCACCTTTTGTTTGAACCCACCCATTTTTCATGACAGCAAAAGTATTGGAACATGTGACTGACAGGTGTGTTTTGTTGCCCAGGTGTCTCCCAATTACATTGATTATTCAAACAATAAATAGCACTGAACGTCTAAGCTCAGTTTCAGATTGGGTACGATAGGTTTTGCCTGTGCAGACTGCATTTAGAGGTGGAACCAACATGAAAACCAGAGAGCTGTCTATGGGTGAAAAAGAAGCAATTGCGAATCTGAGAGAAGATGGACAATCAATCAGAGCCATTGCACAAACATTGGCCATAGCCAGTACAACCATTTGGAATGTCCTGAAGAAGAAAGAAACCACTGGTGTACTAAGCAACAGACGTCGAACAGGTAGACCAAGGAAAACATCAGCAGTTGATGACAGAAACATTGTGAGAGCTGTCAAGAAAGACCCTAAAACAACTGTTAGTGACATCAGCAACAACCTCCAGAGGGCAGGAGTGAAAGTATCACAATCTACTGTTTGCAGAAGACTTCATGAACAAAAGTACAGAGGCTACACCAGAAGATGCAAACCACTCATTAGCAAGAAGAATAGGAAGGCCAGGCTGGAATTTGCCAAAAGGTACAGAGATGAGCCTCAAAAATTCTGGGAAAAAGTTCTATGGACTGATGAGACAAAAATTAACTTTTTCCAAAGTGATGGAAAGGCGAAAGTTTGGAGAAAGAAAGGATCTGCTCATGATCCCAAACATACAAGCTCATCTGTGAAACGCGGTGGAGGTAAGGTCATGGCTTGGGCTTGCATGGCTTCTTCTGGGACGGGCTCTTTCATCTTCATTGATGATGTAACACATGATGGCAGCAGCAAAATGAACTCAGAAGTCTACAGAAACATTTTGTCTGCTTATTTAAAGAAAGATGCAACAAAACTGATTGGGAGATCCTTCATCATGCAGCAAGATAACGACCCAAAACACACTGCCAAAACAACAAAGGAGTTCATCAGGGGCAAGAAGTGGAAGGTTTTAGACTGGCCAAGTCAGTCTCCAGACTTAAACCCAATAGAGCATGCATTTTACCTGCTGAAGAGGAGACTGAAGGGAGTAACCCCCCAAAACAAACAACAACTGAAAGAGGCTGCGGTGAAAGCCTGGAAAAGCATCACAAAAGAAGAATGCAAAAGTTTGGTGATGTCAATGGGTCACAGGCTTGATGCAGTTATTGAAAGCAAAGGATTTGCAACTAAATATTAAGTCTCATTCACTTTAATCTATTATAAGCCTATATGTTCCAATACTTTTGATCACCTAAACATTTTGTGTTCCGTTACAAATAATGCTATCTTCTAAGTTGTGTATCAGATCCAGATGTAAATACCTGGAAATAAAAGCTGAAATGTTCTCTTGTCTCATATTCATCTTTTGATGTCAAACCCAAATGTTTTCAGTTTACAACAAAAGTAAACGAATTGGACTCACTGTTCCAATACTTTTGGAGGGCACTGTATGTGGATGCAGTTTGGGACACACCACCCACCAAAACACTGTTGCAGACCAAGCCGCCACCCCCCCCCCCCCCCCCCCCCCCCACCCCCCCCCCCCCCCACACACACACACAAACACACACACACACACACACACACACATCCCACCAAATTTCCCAGATCCCAAACTGATCAAGCATTTGTGGGATGTGCTGGTACCCAAACTCGCACCCAATAGGACTCAAAGGATCCACTGTAAACACCCTGGTGCAGGACACCTAGGACACCCCCAGAGGTCCTGTGTCCATTGAGTCCATGCCTCAATAAGTCAGAGCCAAGTCTGATCTAAGAGTCCCCACTGTGAATTGGACTTCACTCTGGGGTACTGGCACATTTCACGAATGCTCAATCGGATTGGGATCGAGGGAGTGTGGAGGCCAGGTCGATGCCTTGAACTCTTTGTCATGTTCCTTGGGCCATTCCTGAGCAGTTTTTGTGGTGTGGCATGGTGCATTGTCCCACTGGGGGGCCACTGTCATGGGGAAGTGCCATTGCCATGGGGGGGTGAACTTGGTCTGCAGCTGTGTTTGGTAGGTTGGAGCATGTCAAGTAGCATCCACGTGAATGCCAGGACCCAGGGTTTTGCTAGTGGTTTTAATGTTGCGGCTGATCAGTGTGTATTTCAACTTCTTTAGTTCAAAGACTCAAACTTAGTCTCAGACTTTTTTCAATAACATAATCCTTTTGAAATATTTTTCAGCTGAGTACGCCATGACGAGTGCAGAACAATTTTGGTAGAGACACAATGTAAACGTGAACATGATTACATTTGTTGCGGCAGTTCATGATTACATTGAAAACAGAAATATTGCATATACATTGTGATTTATTGAACTTACATTTAGTCCTGGGCATTATATATCAATATTATACTGATATCGTGACATGAGACTAGATATTGTCTTAGATTTTGAATATTGTAAGTGTTTTCTTGTCCTGGTTTAAAAGGCTGCATCACAAAAAAGTGATGTCATTTTCTAAAATTAAAAGTCTCCTCTAGCTGTTCTTTTATTTGCCCTTAGCCACGTAGTCATTATATCCACATTACTGATGGTTGTTAATCAGAAATCTCAGTGTGTAAATGTTGTGTAAACGTGCCAATAGTCAACCCTGCAGTAACTTATTATACTATAATTATTTTAGGAGTTACACATGGCTGGTATGTTTTCAATTAACAAATTTACAAATCAGTATCAGCCTTAAAAATACAGTACGCTATGTTCCCCTGCCACCACCTTCGTACAAACTGAAATCACAGAACATCCTCATCACATTCACAGTCTGATCTGGATCAAGCTGGTAAAAAACAAAAAAGATGTAGCTTTATTTCTTTTTAATGTGGGAGTTCAAACCGGTAACTCCTCCATATAACTGTCATTCATAAACCAACAGCTCAGCAGGACTGCCTGTATCTGTGCTGGTATTTGGTTTCAACGAGAGATATCTGCTGGCGCTCAGCTGCTTCAAAAGCTGGAACAAAGTGTCCTTACCCCTCTCACTGGAGGCACGATAACGACGTGCAGAACACCATTTCCTTTGTAGCAGCCTTTATCATCATGTCATACCTATTTAAGTAGTACAGTGCATGCTCTGCAGCCCACGGCTCGAGGGAGGAGGAATCTTCCAGTGTAGGAGGAAGTATTCAGGTAGTTTTCATAATGTAGCAATACCACAGTTACTGTGCAAGTAAAAGTACAGAAATAATTATCAGCAAATCACACTTTAAGAAACAAAAGTAGGGCTGGGAGATGTGGAGGAAATAAATAATAAATAATAAATGATATTTTTGACCAAATACATCAATATTGAAACAATATTGTAGGGTTGATTATTGGGTGTTTCACAACATATTTATACAATGAGATTTTTTTATAAATGTATATAAATATATATAAATATAATGACTAAGGCCCTGATCATACGGAAAGCATTTTAGCAGCTGGAGGCGCCTTTTTGTAATTGTTTTTAATAAGAATGAAGCTTTTTCTGCACTCTAAGCTCCTGGTGTTTTTGCCGGAGCGCTCTGAACTCCGTGAGTTGAAAAGACTTAGACTCAGAGCGGAAAAACGCCCCACATCGTCTCTTTTTTCGTCATCTTTTTTCCTATCGTCCAATCGGATGATTTAAGATGGGTGCCTTCTGTGGTGGTCATGACAACAAGTCTGCCAACAAACTGCCCATGAGTCATCCTAAAATATGCCTGGAAACGGCCATCTTCGATGCGAAGCTCCTGGACCAACTGGTGGTACTCCCCATGACCCAATCTCTTTCATGTACCCACACAGATCTCTGTTTCCCTGTGCCCAACAAACTATTAGCTGACAGCCTCTCACCCTCAACCAGAGCTGCAACAAGTACCCTCTGCCTCAACATTTTAGGAACTACATACTAATTTCTGGTAGGAAAAAAAAAGGTAAATACGGCAAAAATAAAAAGGTGCAGCAAGCGTTTTTTTTTCTACTAGTGGCATTCAATTTAAAAAAGAAAAATGCAGTGCGGTGCACCTCGAGTTTTGCAACCTGCAAAGTGCTTTTTGTGTGATCAGGGCCTAAGCGGGTAACCGCAAATGACAGAACAGCTAGAACAATCTAAGTTCAGCAGCCTTTAAAACCAGGGAAACATAACACTTACAATATTACAATATCCAAAATCTATATCTATAGCGATATCTGGTCTCATGTCATGGTATCGATATGACATGCCCAGCCATGTTAAAAAGTAAAAAAAACAACTTATTATTCAGAATGGCCCCTGTCTGGATTATTTTACAATATTATTGTAACTTTCTTCTTAAATAGTGCATCATACTTTTAAGCAACTTCATGTTTTGTATGTAGTTATTTAGTCTGGAAGGTAACTGGTAACAAAAGCTGTCAAATAAATGTAAATGAATAAAAAGGGAAGTATTTCCCTCTGAAATGTTGCAGAAAAATGCAGCTTTTAGCAGTTACAGACGTGCTGAGTATTAGTGTCTTCTTCTTCTTTACAACCACGCTAACAACACTTGTGCTTTATCACCATCTTTTGGATCTTTGCAGCTGCTTTTTTGTAACATATCACGATTTATTCCTAATTATGTGGGGCAAAAATCAAGCGTTTTTTTCTGATAAATACATAGTTGTGTTTGTGTCTTTGTTTGGTAGAGAAGAAGGGAACTGTGTCCAGGGCTTCTCTGAGATATTTGATATGCTGATAGCTGCAACGTCCAGGGTGAGAGAGCTCAAGCTCCAGAGGGAGGAGTACGTCTGCCTCAAGGCCATGATCCTCCTTAACTCCAGTAAGTGAGCGTGTTTGTGTGTGTGTGTGTGTGTGTGTGTGTGTGTGTCGGGGGGGGGCATGCACTTGTAAGGCATCTTATTTACAGTATTTGTCCTCTCTGTGTGTGATACATGTGTAGGTGAGACAAAGACGTGTGTGTGTGTGTGTGTGTGTGTGTGTGTGTGTGTGTGTGTGTGTGTGTGTGTGTGTGTGCTGCTCCAGTACGTGAAACCACAGTCGAGTGTTTGATTGGTGTCTCAGCATGTAATTTTGTGTGTGCGTGAGTCTGCACTCTGCACAGGGTTGGCAAGGGGACCAGCTAAATAACTTACCAGTGCAAACCCTAATGGGAACACCGTGTATAGTTTGAGCCTCGCTCCCATTGGCTTTGCTAAATGCTCGAGCTGACAGACAGTGCCTGTTTTGGGACGAGCGGGGTCAGAGCCTCTCTGGTGAGCAGCTACACTAGGGAGTAATTAACGTCTGGCTAATGTTGCTGTGTCCCTTTTTAATCGCCTCCACCAGCGTAGTCGAACAGGGCTTGTGTTTTTGCACCATCTCTCCCATTCCAGCTTTTTTCTGTTGGACAAGCAAGAAATATCTGAAGCCAACATTTAAACAAAACTGAAAGGTTGAACTCTGTTTGATATTTCACACTGGAAATACAAAAACAAAATGCTTTCACTGGCTGAGCAGTAGTTCACAGCTACGGCTTAATGCTGCTGCTATGTCGAAATGTTTAATATGCAGATAATATTTGTTTCAAAATACATGTTTTGGTGAAAATGAAGGCGCAATATAGCAACTAATCATCATAATAGTCAGAGATGTAAAACATGGGGATGTAAAATTTCCCAATCATACTAGACTTTTTATTGAGGCTGGGGTGTGTGACTTTTACAGCTAAATAAATGTTGATTACATTCAAGCGTTTGCCAGATGAGCTCACACAGTGCTGATGAATAAGCCTTTCGCAGCCAGGAAGACCTCTCTGTATCTCTCATTTCACTAGAGCTCTGGTGTGTGTGGTGATTTTCCCACACAGGCGGAGGCAGAAGTGATGTGTTTTACGTCAACTAGCCAGAGCGAAAGGGAGCAGGAAGAGGGAGGGATTAAGTTATTTATTTTATGTTAGATTTGTTCATTTTTGTTGTCTTTTTTTATTTTTTGTTTTCTCAATGCTTCATCTGTACATGCATAACTCTGATGTTTTCCTTTGATTCTATGTATGTTAACAATTTGAAATGAAGATTACAAAAGGGAGAGACCATAGCAGCAGAGTGGCAGTTAGGAGCAGGCCTGCTGTCAGGGGTGGTCAAAGGGTACAGATGCCCTGGGCCAAAGCCAAAGGGGGGGTCCCATGAAAAGGTCTAGGGTTGATCCTTAAATGGGATCAAGTACAACAATTTACTTACTGAGTTATATCACTGATGATACAAGTTATACACATGATAAATAAATGTCATTTTATCATTAAAACACAACATTCAACATGCTATCTGATATTCCCGAACCCCACAGGTACTATGAAATGGTGCGGTCCATCTGACACAGGCCTGGTGTAGGGTTGTCATGAGAACCGATACTTCGGCACCAAGACGATGCCAACACGCAAAAAAATATGTCTGTACCTGTTTTTGTTGTTTTTTGTTTTTTTTCCCTGGTACCTTAAGTACCGGATACAACTTGGCCCTCAGCGGGCCGTGTCGATTCTTGTTGGAACTGATGGGGGCAGTATATGCACGTCAGTCGGTGCCGAGGACGAGTGCCGAAGAAGAACGCCTGTTCTCCATCGTCTTTGCTAGAAACAATGGCTTTTACAAGTGCGGCTGAAGCCACAACACCTCGGTTTGTCAAAGTCAGTTAGTAAGAGTCGTGTGTGGAGAGGGTGAGGCCTCATTGACACCACAAGCGATGCGTTCGCGTAGCGCTCACGAACGGTCGCTGTTTACTCGCATTTTCATTTTGGAGAGCATGTTAACAGGTTAGAGCATTCACACCGCATCCATTCTACGCACTGCTCAAGTCGCGCTGCTTTCGTGAGCAAGCTCAAAAATAGAAGAGACGCCGATTTTAGGTATTTCAAGTATTCTACAAAAAACACGAGTTTGCGTGTGTTGTGACCTCTCTCGGCCACCGTAGACATCTCCCCCTTGACCGAGCGAGACCTGACAGGCACATGTGTCATGTACTTACCCATTTGTAGTGCTAAATATTAAATCTCCAAGCAGTGGAATAATCACTGGCGCGGGAACCTGTCCACCCTGGGCTTTGGGTCCAAACTCACATGTTCTTTTCTGGGGTTCATTAGAGATTTGCAAACACGGTGCACTACCGCCACCAACTGTTCAGGTGTGGTTTATATTTTGACAGGACAGCAGTGGCTGCTGCGCGACACGTCTGTTCAGTTTGTGTGTGAATACACGTGTGCTGCCGCAATGCTTGTGGACCACTTGCGGTGTAAATGAGGCCTTTTAGAGTTAAAGTTCGAAACAGTTTTAATAAAGTAGTGAATTTAGAAAAACATGAGTTCTGTTTTTTGATTTTTATCGTGGTATCGAATGAGTATCAAGAACCGTGGAAATTCACTGGTATTGGTAACTACTGAAATTCTGGTATCGTGACAGCCTAGGCTGGTGTGCAATGTGCAGAACTCACAAGTGCCGCTAATTTAAAGATGTGAGGCGGACTGAATGACTCACCAAAAATCAGGAGCTCCTAAAAAAAAAAAAAAAAAGTTAGGGTGCAGAGAGAAGAAGAAAATGAAAAGAGCAGAGAGATGATAGACAGATGTGTGGCAAAAAAATGAAAAAGCAGCAGGTATGACAGGTGAAGCTGATGGTGAGAAGTGGGGTCCTGCAAGTCCACCTGCAGACATACATTATGTAATTACTGTCCACTGCCAGAGAAGGGAGACAAAAAACCCCCACTCCAGCTTTAAAGCCAACCCGTCTGCCTCTCTGTGTCCCCAGACATGTGCCTCAGCCCGACGGAGGGCAGCGACGAGCTGCAGAGTCGCTCCAAGCTGCTGCGTCTTCTGGACGCTGTGACGGACGCTCTGGTGTGGGCCATCGCCAAAACGGGCCTCACCTTCCGCCAGCAGTACACCCGCCTCGCCCACCTGCTCATGCTGCTCTCACACATCCGCCATGCCAGGTACGAGACCCCATGTTACAGATGTTTAAACACACTGGTGCAAAAATAAGTGCTCACACGTGACTCCCCATCATCATCTTGACCCTGATGTCTTGTGTAATCAGAAGTCATTACGCTGACTGCTGTGCTACACAAAAACCACCTGCCCTCATTCCTCTCTTCTTCTTCTTCTTCTTTTTTTCTTCTGAACGTGCAGTAACAAAGGCATGGACCACCTCCACTGCATGAAGATGAAGAACATGGTGCCTTTGTACGACCTGTTGCTGGAGATGTTGGATGCTCACATCATGCACAGCTCCCGCCTGCCTCACCGGCCTCCCCAGCAGGAGTCTGGGGACCAGATGGAGGTTCCCGCTCGGCCATTCAGCTCTGGTAGTGGCTAGGGATGGGAATGCTTAAGATTTTATTAATACCAGTGCCATTATTGATTCTGCTTATCTGTCCCTTATCGATTCCCTTATTGATTCCTAAACAGTTTTCTATCTTGGGCTAAAAAGTAGGCCTACATGTTGATATCATAGTTTGGCAACGTGCCAACATCAGAAAAACATGACAGTGATGATAAAGTAATTGATAAGCTCAGAGGCGTACGATTCTGATGGATCGGACAGTTTCTTCTTTTGATTCCCATCCATAGTAGCACCCTTCGAAAACCTGGACTCCCAGCATCATTGGAGGTAACCCGCAGCCGTCCAATCAGAATTAAGATGCAAAGAATTTTCACGGCTTCACACAAAACTACTCCACAAGACGTTTTACTGGAACTTTCTGCTGAATTCTGTGAACTCTCATCAGTGAAGCTTAAGCTTTGAAAAACTGTGCACTTATTCTAGGGGAACTTTTAAAGACGTCACTCTGCAGACAGGCCGAACCTGCCTTATCACCACATATTGAAAACAAGCTGTCGTCATAATTTGGCAGGTAGCACCAGTCCTTGCTTAAATGTTCATGTCCTGTTTTACTGCCTTGATTCTCTTGTGCTGAGCAGCTAATGTCCTGTCAGATCATATTCATATCTGTCCATCTCCTATGTTGGGTTTCTGAAGGTCCAACATCTCACATCTGTGCGCTCCATATGTATCTGGAGCCAGCAGCTGGTTAGCTTAGCATAGAGACCAGAAACAGCTAGCCTAACCCGGTTCACACTACACAATATCAGCCTGGTTCTAATTAATGACAACCAACGCCATGTCTAGGATGCCTCATGACGTTCCAACAGAAGTCTAGCATGTTTGATTTTCTTTTTGTCGTTCACGACTTCTCCCGTCACAGCCGTCACTTTGACCAATAGAAACACAGCTGCTGCCATAACACACACACACACACACACACACACACACACACACACACACACACACACAACTGTAGGGCAACAACACCCCAGCCTTTATGATATTTCCTCTAGGGATGTTACCACGCAGAGTAAAAGGGGGAAATTAGGGCTGGGCGATATGGCTTAAAAATAAAATCTCCGATTTTTTCACACCAAACCCGATTTACGATTTTAATTGATTTTTTTTTTCCTTCTTAAAAACACACTACAATGATTTCCCTTGATTGAATGATTTTCCCTTCTGGGATTTGAACAAAATTTCCCATTAGGGCTAAAGTGCAACAAAACACAAGTCTTGAAACAAGCTTGTAAACAAGATGGCAGGCCCTGCCATTGTAAACAACAGCGAAAATTAAACTTTGCAGCAAGCTTTCTACTGGCTTCAAACAATGTCCCAACTTCCAGGGACCTAATCTCCCAGTTTTGAAAACACAACTAAGAAAACGTTCACTTCTTTGACAGTGATACAGCGCACCTTCAAACTAAAGTAAAATAAACAAATAAAAGTGCTTCCTCTTGAAAAAAATGAGTCCCTTTCTGATAAAACACTTTTTGAAAACATTAACATTTAACATGTCATTACAAAAATAGATCATTTTCCTCATTGGTAAACAAAACCTTCATTAAAGTTCACATGTGCATATAAATAAAAGGTGCCTCTTGTATACGAAGATTATTTTGTATCCCTGAATATGTAAACAAAATCATCAGAAATCTGCATGCATCGCATAGTCAACATCAAATTTTAGAAGATATACAGGACATGAGGTGCTTGCCATGCTGTCTTGGGTCTGCCTCAGGGGTCAGCAGGTAGGTTGCCAGCTCAGTCTCTATTTCCCTCCCTCTGACTGGTGGGGAGATGGCACTGGCATACTCTTCTTGAAGAAGGAAGCTAAAGTCATTTTCTTATTGGGTGGAGGCTGGGCTTCTTGGCGCACCTGCACAGCTGGTCCAGGCTGCTGTGGTGTACTTTTTTCAGCAGGCAGAGACAACAGCTCAGTGACTGCTCTTTTTTTTACTTGTTCCACCTTTCCTGGGTCAATGTAGGTTGTTCGGAACCTGGGGTCCATCAGTGAGGACATGTCTAAGAGTTCATCCGTCACAGGGTTGCTGTATTTGTTCTCAAGGTACAGCAGAATGGTTTTTTTAAATAGTTTTAGTGAGCTCGGTATCTTCTTCCTCTGGCTGTAGGAGACTGGTTTTGAACAAATGGAGCACCAGTTTAATGTAGGAAACGCTAGCATAACCCTCCCCGGACAGGGCGTCAGTAAAGTCTTGGAGTGGTTTGACAGCTTTATTTATTGATTCTAAAACCTCAGTGTCTTGCCATGTGGGCACGAGATGCCGACTTTTCTTGTCTGCGCCCAGGACACGGGCTATGGCCTTCTCCTGTTCCAGAAATGTCTCTATCATTTTTGTCGTGAACCCCATCTGGTAGGGGACTCCGTTATTAGCTGATGAGGGGGTAGACCAAGCTCAGCCTGTACTTCACCCATCTCTCTTCTTTTTTCCCAGCTATAGGAAAAGGCAGCAACAGCCTTTTTACAAACCCCAACGGCACGCTCGATCCGTGGGTCCTTCACACCATTCTCTGTATAATAAATAAATAAAGAAAACACAAACGAAACAATTTTTACTGTGGCATTAAATACTGTAAAAATAGAAATGATTATTAGTCTGTATAGTTGTATATTGTGTGTGGTGTTTTCATTGCTAGTTTGACTAATTTAAGACGTTAACTGTTTAATTGAAAAGGAGGTAATTTAAAGTCTGTAGCAGCATTTGACCACTAGAAGGCAGTGTGTACCCATGTAACGGGCCCAGAGGCAGTGCGAAGTGGACTGAACATTTGTCAAATGTGCAGTAGTACAGCTAGCTGCCTTCTGCATATTGTGTTTAATTATTACACTGATGTTTTCTGTTTAATGATGGCAGCCTCTGTAATGTTTAACTTGTTGATATAAAGGTTAGGTGACTGATAATGTAATACCTCATTACATCATTGGGAATTTATTACATTTTTGTGTCGACCATTTTTTCCACATCACTTGAATGCATCATTGCCCATTAGACTCTTACCTATAGCGTTGTGCAGTCTATGTCCAAAGCATTGGAGGTTGGGCCACTCATTGTCTTTGAGAGCTTTGATTATGTTGGTGCCACTGTCTGTCGTCATACAGATGAGTCGCTCTTCAGGAAGTTTCCAGGAGCTCAGAGCATCCTTTAGCCCCTGGGCAATTATTTCACCTTTGTGGTCATCGGGGAAATAAGCCGTTTGGAGGCAGGCACTTCGCAGATCCCAGTTGTTGTTGATAAAATGCACAGTCAAGCTCATGTAGGGCTGCATTGTTCAGCTGGACCATAGGTCTGTTGTGGTGGAGTAAAACGACACCTCTTCCAGCTCTCTAGCGATCCTTTCCCGTGTGCAGTTGTACAGGTGAGGCAGGGCAACTCCGGCAAAATACTTGCGGCTTGGTAGCACATACCTGGGGTCGAAAGTTTTTAGCATATGGATAAACCCCGGCTTTTCCACTGTGTAAATGGGAACCACGTCCTTAGCAATATGCAACGCGACTGCATCAGTAATGGCTTTCCACTGGGTCCCATTCTTATCATATGGGATACACTGTGAAAATGAATCCACTAATTTAGTCTGTTTTTTAGCGGGTGTTTGTGGGCTGCCGCTGCTGTCTTGTGCAGCTCGCAGAGAGCAACATTCCTCCCACTCGGCTGCGTGCCGCTGCTTGAGGTGCTGGAATAAATTTGTCGTACTGCTACCTTTGGTTGCAACAGCTTTCAGACAGATTTTGCAGCGGGATGGGTTTGTTTGATGTCGGACACATTAAAACCAAACCAGTTCCAAATAACTGACGACACCGGGCCTTTTTTGGGGATGAGCGCTTCTCCGCTTGCTGCACTGCAGCGCACTCTGACCTACGGGAGCAAAGGGGAGCGCCAGCGGTGTAAGTTAAAGAAAAAAGAGGAAAAAAGCCGATTTTCATTAATGATAAATCGTCTTTAACTACAAATTCGAATTAATCGATAAAATCGATTTATCGCCCAGCCCTAGGGGAAATGATGGTGTGAAACAGCAGAGGCACTTTGTCAACCCGCTGAGTTAACGTTACTGTCATTAGCATCAAGCTAGCAAACAATGTTACGTCTTCGTAATAGAGATGGACATAAAGTAAGGAAATGAAATAACAGTGGCTTTTACTCACCACAGCTGCAGAGGCTCCCAGCATCATTTGAAACAGACTACATTATAGACGGTCCGTTATCTTAATATTTTTATTTTGTATCCGCTACCATTGCCTTGATAACGTGAATGCATGGCGCAGTCATTTCAAACTCAACGCTTCCTGTATCTGTTTCAAATTAAAAGCCCCTTATAACCTCGGCTGAGAGAATCCCTCCATTTTTAAAAAAAAATCTTTTATTGTGAAACATTTGCAGGAACTTGTTGTGGAGGATTCACTGACATGTATGTTTGCATACGGTACTTCAAATGTAGCTCCTGCCATCTGCTGGCGCTTTTACATTACTAGAGCAACATTTCTGGCATGTGAACAGACACAGTGACTAAAATGATAGTAATTAAAAAAATAGGACAAGAATAACCTGACGACATCACACATGTAGTGAAAGACGTGTGTCGTGTCTGTCGGCCAAGTCACAGCACGATTTTATGACTCCACAATCGCGTAATGTAAATGATGCAATGTGACTAATGCAACAGACAGAAATGTCGTGTAGTGTGAACCGGGCATAAGGGTCCCCAAAGCTTCATGGGGCATTGTGAGGGTGTAAGAACACTTTTTTTTATTTAAAATAAACAGTAGGCCTTCATCTGAGCATTTCATTAATTTTGGTTTAAAAAACTAAGTGAAGTTGATTTTTTTTATATTTAAGATCATTAGTCAAGATTTAATCTTAAAACAAACACCTCACAGGATAAGAACACAGTAAAGACCCAACACAAGCACACAAAGCTGTCACTCTCTGCTAAACAGCCTTGTCCTGCATCAGAAAAGTACTCAATTAAACAACCTAAGAGCTAGTAGAACAAGGACCACACATCAGGGGAAAGAAAATACTGAATTAAAAAAAAAAAAGTCTATCATCAGTAATCTGCTTAAAATGCATCCAAATCTCTCATTTTACACAAACGTCTTGCAGTTATTGTGTTCACTGTATACACAGTTAATCAGTTGTCTGTACTGTTATTGTTATGCATTGAATATGATATGAAATATGTCATATAGTCAGAGATCATTAGTTTACTCAATGACAGAAAAGAGGTCTCTTAAAGAAAAAGGTTGGGAACCACTACACTAGAGGGCTCTTTACAGCACACACACACTCAGACCTGAGAGTATTCTTCAGTTGTCCTTGTACAGTCCTGGATTTATTGTCAAAAACTTTTCACTTGTTTTCTGAGAAGAATCACAACCACTGTTGCTCTTAAGACAACACTACACTCCTGCCAAGTTTTGCTTGAAGAAAATCCAAAATTATTTTTGTACATGTATGTTGTTGTGAGCGCTGAGAGCTGAAAGCTCTAGAAAGTAAAAATTAAGCCAAGATTTCTCCAGCCTGAACTGCCTCCAGACTCAAGCTCTGTACTTAACGTGCAGTCATGAGATTTCATTATAGTATCAATCTTCTCATCCACATAATCATAGCTCCCAAATTAACCCATTCCTTTACATGTTTAGGGGTTTTAAATGTAACTTCACTCCTTAAACATCTGAGCTGTGTTGGGTCAGAGAGCAATGGCCTCCTCACTGACCAAAGCATGTGCTGTACCTTTTGTCAAAAGTATATCTATATATTCGTTTCTTCATCAGGAGTTTATGCAAAATGAAAAAAAAAACAATGCCTTGAGTCAACAGTTAAGACAATCAGTGTTTACTACCAGAACATTCGGAGCATAAATCCACTGTTTGTTATAAATAAAGCATTATATTATTACATTCTGTACATACACGTCATCCTGCTAACTCTACAGTGTTTCAACAGTGCACTTGGAGCCATTCACACGCTCACAGTCTACAAAAGAAAGGCATCTAAAAAAATATGGATATACATCTGTGTGTATGAAACTGCCATGACTTTGTACGGTTGGCTTTATAAAGATAACATTCAAATTTAACCAGTGTCCTTTGTTGTAAAAAATAAACTTCAGTCCAACGTAAAAACAGATCAAGCATGCTTTTTGTTTTCTGGTTCGAGTCAGACAACATGAAAGGTCAACAGTTCATAAAACGATTATTTACATTTGAACTGACAGAAGCCGAGCAGCGACTTGTTCAGTGAAAGAAAATACTGTGATGTCATCTTTGTTTCCACCTCATGGAAGATGTTCGCAGGCCTCTGCATCAGCTCCTTCCTGCCACTGCTACAGTATGTATGCTGCTTTACCTCCACGTGTCAACACGTCCCATCTGCTGTGCCTCCTCAAAGGAAGAGCTCCAACAGACTCTTGTGGACGGTGTTCAGATCTCTGCATCATTAAACTACAACATCTGCACTTTTGTTTACATTTTTTCTGGCTGATTCAAAATAAATATATTAAAAACAGAAATACATTTTCTGCACTTTGGACTTTTTTTCTTTTAGAAGACAGTTGCTTCATCGTTTTACATGTTTGTTATAAAGGTGGCCTGTGTTTCTCACTGTGTTCTCAGTCTCTTTTTTTCACATCCCAAATACATCAGGTGGGTGGTGGGCCGTTGGTATAGTGTAATGTGGGGTAGAAGGACCAGGCGTAGTTGTTGGTCGCAGCACAGCCGGGCTCGCTGTCTGACAGCGGTATCAGACAGGGGAGGAGCAGGAGGAACAGCAGGAGGAGCTGGAGGGGGAAGGCAGCACGGAGCACCCGGTAGAAGAATGAACGAGGCGGAGACAATTCCCTCCTCTGTCTGCACGACACACAAGACCCATGGATAAAGTTTATTATAGAACGTACATGCACTGTAAGCAATCAAAAAAACTTTTCATCTACAAATAATGAAAAGAAATACCATGGAACAGGACTGTGTTATTAAAAGTGCAAGCACTGATGTCTCTGTGTACCTTTGAGAAGACGAACTGTTCTTTGGCTCTGCAGAGGCGCTTTGGCCTTGAGCTTCTGATGCAGACTCACAATCCTGTATTGAAGACAAAGACATGGTGAGGTTTGTGACTTTAAATATTATATGTTTAAGAATTTTTGATGACAAACGACAAACTATACTATGACTTTTTCATGACGTTTTAGACGACAAACTATACTATGACTTTTTCATGACGTTTTGGACGTCATACTATGACAATTTTATGAGGTTTTGGACGTAATACTATACTATGACTTTTTTTTTTATGATATTTTGGACGTCATCCTGTACTATGACTTTTTTATGACATTTTAGAAGGCATGCTATACTGTGCCTTTTTTATGATATTTTGGACGACATACTATACTATGACTTTTTTTTATGATATTTTGGAGGTCATACTATACTATGACATTTTTATGACGTTTTGGACGTAATACTATACTATGACTTTTTTATGACATTTTAGAAGGCATGCTATACTGTGCCTTTTTTATGATATTTTGGACGACATACTATACTATGACTTTTTTTTATGATATTTTGGAGGTCATACTATACTATGACATTTTTATGACGTTTTGGACGTAATACTATACTGTGACTTTTTTTTATGATATTTTGGACGTCATCCTATACTATGACTTTTTTGTGACATTTTAGAAGACATACTATACTATGCCTTTTTTTATGATATTTTGGATGACATTACTATACTATGACATTTTTATGATATTTTGGACGTCATACTATACTATGACTATTTTATGACGTTTTGGACGTCATACTATACTATGACTTTTTCATGATGTTTTGGACGTAATACTATACTATGACTTTCTTATGACATTTTGGACGTAATACTCTACTCTGACTTTTATGATATTTTGGACGTCATACTATACTATGACTTTTTCATGACATTTTGGACGTCATACTATACTATAACATTTTTATGACGTTTTGGACGTAATACTATACTCTGACTTTTATGATATTTTGGACGACATACTATACTATGACTATTTTATGATATTTTGGACGTCATCCTATACTATGACATTTTTATGACGTTTTGGACGTAATACTATACTATGACTTTCTTATGACGTTTTGGACGTCATACTATACTATGACTTTTTTTTTATGATATTTTGGACGTCATCCTATACTATGACTTTTTTATGACATTTTAGAAGGCATGCTATACTATGCCTTTTTTTATGATATTTTGGACGACATACTATACTATGACTTTTTTTTATGATATTTTGGACGTCATACTTTACTATGACTATTTTATGACGTTTTGGACGTCATACTATACTATGACTTTTTCATGACGTTTTGGACGTCATACTATACTATGACATTCTTATGACATTTTGGACGTAATACTATACTGTGACTTTTTTTTATGATATTTTGGACGTCATACTTTACTATGACTATTTTATGACATTTTGGACGTAATACTACACTATGACTATTTTATGACATTTTGGACGTCATACAATACTATGACTTTTTCATGACGTTTTGGACGTCATACTATACTATGACATTTTTATGACGTTTTGGACGTAATACTATACTATGACATTTTTATGACATTTTGGACATAATACTATACTGTGACTATTTTATGATATTTTGGACGTCATACTATACTATGACTATTTTATGACGTTTTGGACGTAATACTATACTATGACTTTCTTATGACATTTTGGACGTAATACTCTACTCTGACTTTTATGATATTTTGGACGTCATACTATACTATGACTTTTTCATGATATTTTGGACGTCATCCTATACTATGACTTTTTTATGACATTTTAGAAGGCATGCTATACTATGCCTTTTTTTATGATATTTTGGACGACATACTATACTATGACTTTTTTTTATGATATTTTGGACGTCATACTTTACTATGACTATTTTATGACATTTTGGACGTAATACTATACTATGACTATTTTATGACATTTTGGACGTCATACTATACTATGACTTTTTCATGACGTTTTGGACGTCATACTATACTATGACATTTTTATGACGTTTTGGACGTAATACTATACTATGACATTTTTATGACATTTTGGACATAATACTATACTGTGACTATTTTATGATATTTTGGACGTCATACTATACTATGACTATTTTATGACGTTTTGGACGTAATACTATACTATGACTTTCTTATGACATTTTGGACATAATACTCTACTCTGACTTTTATGATATTTTGGACGTCATACTATACTATGACTTTTTCATGATATTTTGGACGTCATTCTATACTATGACTTTTTTATGACATTTTAGAAGGCATGCTATACTATGCCTTTTTTTATGATATTTTGGACGACATGCTATACTATGACTTTTTTTATGATATTTTGGATGTCATCCTATACTATGACTTTTTTATGACATTTTAGAAGGCATGCTATACTATGCCTTTTTTTATGATATTTTGGACGACATGCTATACTCTGACTTTTATGATATTTTGGACGTCATACTATACTATGACTTTTTTATGACATTTTAGACGTCATACTATACTATGACTTTTTTATGACATTTTAGAAGGCATGCTATACTATGCCTTTTTTTATGATATTTTGGACGACATGCTATACTATGACTTTTTTTATGATATTTTGGACGTCATACTTTACTATGACTATTTTATGACGTTTTGGACGTCATACTATACTATGACATTTTTATGACGTTTTGGACGTAATACTATACTATGACATTTTTATGACATTTTGGACATAATACTATACTATGACTATTTTATGATATTTTGGACGTCATCCTATACTATGACTTTTTATGACATTTTAGACGTCATACTATACTATGCCTTTTTTTATGATATTTTGGACGTCATACTATACTATACGATTCTTTTACTACATACAATACTATTACTTTGACATTTTTATTACATACTACATTACATTATATATAGGTATTATTTGACAGTATGTTTAACAACGTGACTAGCTAGCTACCCTGTTGTGTCACTGTCCCCAAGTCAATATCAAGATTTTTATGATTAAGTGATACATCTTGTGCAATGCTTATGTGTTCTGCAATGGGTTGGGAGATGATCACTGATGTGATACAAGTTTCATTAAGTTTAGAGGGGCAGTGTACTTCTTGCAGCTTGTGTGTTACAGTCTCCATCCTGAAGTTTTCAGAGGATTAGGCATTGAAGGACTTAACTGTTCGAAATAAACTGTAATCAGTGGCTCTCAGAGACCCTGTTGCTATGGTTACTCAATACAGATGCAGGCTGATCATAATTATGTAGCCAGTGCATTCATTTAGAACAGTAAACAGACAGTTTCAGTGAAACTACTGAAAAGGGGTCCATTATCCAGAATTAATAGACACCCTACAGCCAATCAGAATCGAGTGTTCACCAAGACCATGGTATAACGGAGAATAAACAACAACAGTTAAAATAAATGTAGTGATTTTAGTAACCATCTTATTTGAAATCCATAATGTCTATTAAATCAAAACATCAGGAGAGCTGACAGAAAGAACACTTTATGCTCACCAGACGCTGTTGCAGGGTGCCGAGGTCCTGGTCCACCCGCCTCAGCAGCGACTTCAGTTTGCCACCTGTCACATGTAGTTTCTCCTGGGCCTCAATGCTCTCCTCGGCCTCGTCCTCAGGCTGCAGCTGAGACCACAGAGCCTGCAGGGAGGCCTGCTGAGTTTGTCTGCCCTGCAGCTCCTCCTGCAGATCCTACAAACAACAAACACAAGAGATGGTGACAGTGTAGCTAGCAAGGAAATAAATGCTTGACAAAACATGATTATCTGCTCACTGTGAGTGTGCTGTGGTGTTGTCGCAGGGCTTGGACAGGTGTGTCTGGGTCACTGATGTCCACTGCATAGAGTCTGCTCTCTCCATGGGCCAGCCACAGCAGCAGAGAATGAAGGGTTTCATGAAACTCCTGAGTGGAGAAGGGTAAAAGCAGTGGGGAAAGATGCATTTAGGTTTTTTACTTTAGTAAATGTAGCAATACTACAGTGTAAAAGTGTCGCCTTTATTGTTGTCTTACGCATAGTACAGAACACCAGTGATGGCAGTAGTAGTAATAGTCTGTTAGGAATAGGTATTTCCTCTCACCTGGCAGCGCATCAGTGTCTTCCTCAGACTGGTGTCCCACTGCTGGAGGCCTGTACATGCTCGGCTCCAGTCTCGGTTCATACCGGCCAGCCTCTCCTGCAGCTCTGGAGCTTCCTGTGCTCGCAGGTTGGCAGACAGCATGATGGACTTATAGTGGGTGAACTTCTTCTGCATCTCCTGCAAGAAAATATCCATGAATATAAACACAAAAGCTGAACACTTATCATCAGGTCTGATGTATTTGGTCTTAAATCTTTACCTTTACTGCTACGGCTCTGGCTGCCATGTCCTCAATGCTGGCTGCTGGGTCAGACTGCTGGAGGCGCTCCAGCTCTGGGATAGTGTTTCCTAACCAGGAAGTGATCTCGTCGAGGTCAGATGTGAGCTGTCGGGGCTCCTGAGGGTGCTGGTCGCTCCTGGATTGAGCCTGGAGCAGCTCCCAGCGTTCAATCACACCTGAAAGCACAAACATTTACTGATGTAGAGGTTTGTATTTTTGTCACATGGTGCTACAAGAAACTCCGTTATTAAATATTACAGACAGGGATGTATCCTGTAGATGCATATATCCTAACTTACAGCTGGTCAGACAGAAATAAAAAAAACAGCAGCATTACAGAAGGATTTAAATCAAAACACTACAAATAATCTTCAGTGTATTTTTGTTCTATGGCCCTGCTCTCAGATGTTTTTAAAAACTGTTGTGGTTGTTGCATTTGGATGTTGGATGGTCTGCCCTTAATTATGCATAATGTTAAGCCTTAAATAAATGTAAGCGTGTGAGTTACATAAAAATTCAGTTCCAATACAGTTGTCGTGAATGTTGAATTTAGCCTTAAAGACCAGATATTATTTGTACCAGGCTGTAAATATGTTTATTACTGCTGTAAAGTTGGGCATTTTAACATGAAGGTCTGTAGGAATTGACTCATTCTTTGAGCCAGCCTCAAGTGGCCATTAGAGGAACTGCAGTTTTTGGAACTTGCACACTGGTTTTATGTTTCAGCCCCGGAGACTGCCACTTGGTCACTCACCTGACTGTTGGTCTGAGGCAGTCAGACCTGTCAGACCGAGCTCCTCTGGCTGCTCCTCATCATCCAGGATCAGTGAGACTCTTTTAATGTCCTTGATGCTGCTGCTGCACTGAGACATGAGACGCAACTGGAGACAAAACACACTTTAGTTAGCACTGACAGCTGGAGATGCAAACAGGCTGAAACACATCTGTATGAAATCTATCATTAAAAAAAAATTTCATGATTTCATCCCACATCCCATCGATTGACTGATATTAGTTTACTTCACGTACATAGCCCTGCTTCAGAGGGGTGCTGGTGAGGGTGGGTGGAGCCTGAGTGTGACCCTCTGAGTCGAGCTGCAGAGACTGTGTTTCTGGGTCTCCCTGTGATTGCCATCTAGGAGAATCGTGTACGGCCAAAGACCTGCTTGAAACTAAAACACAAACAGAAAAGCAAAGCATTAATGCACAACACCCTGACTGATAATAAATCGTTACTTGGTCATTAAGAGAAAATGTTACATGCAGGTCGTAGGGTTGTGAATGTTCCCTGGTGAAAGTTTTGAATTTGGCAAGAAATATTAGACATTTGAGCATTTCTCAGGGGAAGCATGCAGATACTGGAAGAATATTTACGGTGATCAGTGATGAGAACTTCCAAGTTGCAAAACCTCATTTACAATACTGAATTCCAAAGCCAAGTGAAAATATCACCCAAGCATAAATCACAACAAGCCCCTGGAAATTTAAGAGTGTGTTATCTGTGTGGTAGCATTTACTTAATACCGTATTTCATGTGTTGGAGTAGAAGGAGTGAGTTTTGAGACAGTGAAAACTTTTAAAGATGCAGATGATGTTCTGATACTTTAAAAATGACTGAACAAATTGTGGTGAAAAAGGCAATATTAAAGGTATACTATGCAGGATTTTACTCAAAAGATGTTTAGACTCATACAGAAATAATCTCTCTCAATCATCACTTTCGAACCACTAGAAGTGCGTGGCAGTGAATTTATCTGCAGAGACTCTGCCCTTTGCCTGTATTGTCTTATTTTCTTCTTATTTTGCTACGTTCGCAACATTCCTGGGCGTATAGCCCCCAGCCAATCGCAGCGTGCAGGTGAGGTCGGACTACAGAAACGTAGGTAATCTAGAGGAAGCTATGAAAATCGTGGACACACTACGGAAAGCATAGTGAGGGGGAACGCCAAGCATACAAAGCTCGTTCCAAAACGTGTGTGAATTTAGGGATAGAGTTAGCCTGTTTTCTGTTGGACAGCTAGGTGCTTGCAGTTAGCTTAGTTAGCTTGCTAAACTATTAGCTTTTCCAGTACAACAAATGTAGCATTCATACAAAAGTAGACTAGCTTGCAGTGTACGTACAAGCACTGTAGGGAGGAGGGACTATGTTTAAATGTAACATCAACTGACAATTCCTACATTTTATACCTTTAAGACACAGTGTGAAATTCAGAGGCCAGTGACGGTGGCTGATCAAGGGTCTTATTAAGGGTCATCATACATAGAAATTGATGGAGGAGTAGACAAACAAAAGATGGTCAAACACAGTTTAGGAAGATAAAGGACAGGACATTGGAAGAGAATGAAAGGTCATGAGGAAGAGACGTTGGTGTGAGGAGAGACAGTCGTAAAGAAACATGCACATTCTGTGGATAAAAATGAAATAAATGAAAAAAGATCCAGCCTCACAAAGGCAGATAAAAACAGTCTTGATCCCTAAAAAATGAATAATATTGAATGACATGTTATTTATGCAGCCACTGTTTAAATTATCTGTCCAGCTAGTGACACGTTAGACCAAAAATCAGACCAGTGTTATGAGTACAGTGCTATTAAAATTCATTTTTTGCAAGACCCCAAACTACTTAAATTATAAAATCTATCCAGGGCTTTGACATTTAGAGAGTCCTGATCTTTACCCTGCCCATTAGCCAGTGAGTGTCCTTTTTAAAATTCAGACCACAGCAAGTCTAAGCCAGAGAATACCCATTAAACAAAAATGTGTCAGAGAAAGGAAAAGGTAGAAAGTGTTTCTGTTGGCGCTGAAGGATTTTCCAAACCACAACCATGGGAGGCAAAGTATCAGAGCAGCAGCAACAATAGTACAAGCAAACAGATGCAAAGTGATACACGAGCTGCTGGAAGACATGTGCTGGAAACTTATTTCACCGTGAAGAGCCCCAAGTGGATTTATTAAGCAGAAGGTGAAGATGTTCTTTTGCCTACCCAGTGAGGAGGCTAGTAGGGCCTCCGGGGCCTCGACAAACTCCTCCTGGCTCTCAGACAACTCCACCTCTGCGAGGAGAGAGGGGTCAGACTACAGCTGTCTATGACTGTGTGTGTGTGTGTGTGTGTGTGTGTGAAATACATGTTAGATCTTAGAAATCCTATTAAACCTGATGTTTATCATATCAACTTTGGCATAGCTACCAGCAACACTTCTTAAAGTAATCCTTTTCCACTGCAGGAGCTTCTCCAGTAACCCAGGAACACATTCAGGGGCTCAAGAGCTTTACTAGACTTTAACTGGAACATAATCTAAATTTCATGCCAAGGCTCCTGGGTGTCAAACAGTCCTTGGCTTTCTTGTGTTTCCAGTCTCTTAGCCTTTAAAACCAGGAAAAGACAACACTCCATGACAAAATCTCGTCTCAGATTGTGATATTGATATTGATAAACTGACCAACTCTACTTAGAGCAATAAAAGCGTGTGCACCCTTTGCTGTGTCTTTAAACGATATGCCCTTTTGTAAACATACCTGATAATGCGCTGAAGTAAGTTCTGTCATCCTCGTGTTCGTCTTCCTCCTCCTCGTCATCCTCATGTGACGATGACCCTCCCACGTCTCCGGTGTGGTCCCACTCCAGGGGCAGGGAGTCCACGCTCACCGGTGTCTCCCTTCCTGAACCCTCTAACGGAGAGGCCAGCAGGTGGATGGGCGTAGCTGGGAGGCTTCCTTGGGTCCGCCCAAGCCATGGTCGGCCAATCAGCTCCAAGCTCGACTCCAAGGACAAGGCGGTGGCAGAGAGCTCTGGCTCTTCTTTAATCGCCTAAATAAATAACAGGTATTCAGCCAGATGTGTGAACCATAAAGTTTGTCTGTAATTCACTTGATCTGCAAAGCTAGCTTAAAATAGAGTCACAAATGGACCACATAAAAATCAGTGAAAGAGAATAGGAAAAGTACTGTATGTGGTGTGAATGTGTGTGCTCCAGCTCACCGAGGGCTGGCTGAGGCGCTGGTGGAAGCGGACCAGTCTGCCGAAGACCTCCTGGCAGTAGGAGTGCAGCTCCTCCAGCTCGTCCTCGATCAGCGCTGCATCCTGCGGTGAGCTCTTCTGGATCAGACCCTCTCCAAACACTATCAGCCCGTCAATGCGCTCTGTGTTCAGGGTGATCTCCTTCTGGAAGCTCTGAAGGAAATGGGTTGGATGAACAGAGACAGAGTCAAGAAAATTAAAACAATGTTTCAGAAAACCAAAAGAAACCAAACATGACTGCTGCTGGTATCTGTTGTGGGGCTGTGGTAAATGAAGTCAAGGGAAATCGTCTTGACAAATGACCATGACTTCTAATGGCTGCAAGATGTGAGCACCTCAGACAACTACATGAGGAAATATTTCTTTTCCATTTGACATGAAGGTTGTAATAGATCATTTCTTGTCAAAAAGATATTTTTGTGTCTTGTTTGTGTCTTGTGCAGTGGCTCTAAGACTGTATCCGTCTGTGTGGTCACAGTAACTCCTCACATTGAGCTGCTGGATCTTGTGATGGACGTCACTCTCTGAAAAGTGTTCAACGTTGGTGAGCTGCAGGTCCAGCTCAGTCAGCCACACCAGCATGCTCTCCCTCGTGCCTTCAAACTCCTCCCTCTGGCTGGTAAAATACTGAGAGAGAGAAGAAATCCTTCAAAAGTCACACACTAGAAAACACAGTGACATGTAAATGAACAATAATTTCACTACTTTAGCTGTACTGTACCTTGAGTCTACGGAGGATGGCGGCCACTCTGCGGTGCAGGGTGTCCCAGCGCCGGTTGCCTTCATGGACCATGGCTTTGAGCTGGCTGGCTCGGTCAGTGCGGTTCTCCCTGGCCAGGCGGCGGTACTGGTTATTGACCAGTTCCAGCTGGGTGAGCCGCTCATGAACCTGCCGCTGGAAACCCTAAAAAAACAGCGGAAGATATGATGAACCATAGATGTAGAGTATTAAGAAGGAACAATGGCTCAAAATATTATTCAAAACATTTGCCACCAACTTTGAAAATCAATTAATCATTCATTTTTCTTGGAAAAAAATACTTGTGGCCTGGTTTCTTTTTTTCTTAGTCATTTTTAAAACAGATTTTTCCCCCCTAACTTAACAGACACCAGAAAGAACAATGTGGAAAAACAATATCAGTGACATTCCTTGGGTCATAGAGAAAAAGTGGGTATTAAATTTATTTTTTTGGCAGTGGAAAATGGCTTCCTGACACTTTGACAGTAGTTTTGGCCGTGCAATGCCAAAAAGACAAACACCCCACAAGTCCAGCAACAAGTCAGTAATTTAAAATCAGTGAATATTATCACATGAAATTTAATACCAAACAATATTTCACTCTGGGAAAACAAACGAGCAAACAAAACCACTGGTACTTCAAGTCTGTTCCATCTGCCGACCCCACAACTGACCTCGAACTTCTTGAGCTCCTCCTTGGCGACGGTATAAAGGACGTCTGCAGAGTTGGGGTTGGCAGCGGTGTGCTCGGCCATCTTGAGCCAATCCTCGAACCGCGAGTAGTCATCGAGGAACTTGCACCAGAGTCTCCAAGTCTCCTCGATCCTAAAAGGAGACACATGCTGGAGTTACAGTCATTCTGTGACACTGATAAAGGCTTTTATCACTAACCATCTGAAATCACCTGAGTTTTGGAAATGTGAGGCATTAAATAAAAGTTCTTAATCAATATGTATCATCTTAATTTAAAAGATTAACTTGATTGGAAAATAACTAAATGGACTGGGATTCTTGACTGCAAGGTGATAAAGTAAACCTCATCTGACTGATTCATACATGGTGAAAAGTATCACGACACCATAGAAAGTGTGAGTGTGTGTGTGTGTGTGTGTGTGTGTGTGTGTTCTACTTCCTACCTGAGCCTCCTGTCCAGGGCCATGGCACAGATGGCCCTCCAGCGCTGATCCAGGCTGCGGCTCGTTTCCTGCAGGGAGTCGCTCTCCACCTCAGTGCCGCCAGCAGCGTCTTCGTCCCGCAGCAAAACGTCGCACAGACTGAGCACTGACGCTACGCCCTCCGTGTGCTGCTCAATGTCCCTCTGCAGCTCCTGGACAGACACATGGACGGGCATGAAGACAGACATCGCATCAGTCCGTACCAGTAAACCATGTGTTGAACATCAGTCCACAGACGTACAGATGGAGGACAGGGGCTCACTGGATGAGACCACCCACTCCCAAAATTAAACAAAGGACAGATATGAATTATTAATCATAAAGAGAGACAAAGGGTGAGAGGGAGGGACAGTAAGGCAGGGAACAAAAACAAAAGTGTGAGAAGATACAGAAACAGAAGAATAAAAAATCAAACTAAACAAAAAAGAAATTTAAAAAAAGAGGGCCTCTAATTGAAAGTAGAGTTGAAACACAAAACTCCAAACTAGGTTTAAACCACTGCTGGACTGGCTTACATAACAGTGTGTGTGTTTTTATGTACCTGCTGCTCAGCCAGCCTCCTCTGGATCTCCTGGTGGTGACACACGCTGTAGGTGATGGGTCTGGACAGCTCGGCCTCGATGCGAGAAAGCCATGAGCGGAGGTTACTCATGTTTTTATCCAGCTGCTGCACAGCCACCAGAGTCTCCTTCAGCTTCTTCACCCTGAACACACACACACACACACACACACACACACACAGCAAAACACGCAATGAACTGTATGATCAAAATTTCACATTTAGTGGTCCATATTCAAGCAGTCATGACTGTTTGAGATGTCCAACCCTTTCAGCTTGTGACCCTTCAAATGAAGTCATCTCTGCTTGTGTATGTGCATATGTTTATAGGTTATGATTGAGTTAGTAACAAAGTGATCACCTGGCTAGATTTAAAAGCCTTAAGATGTCAATTTGCCAGTAATCCACAAGAAAAAATACCAAAGCAAATATTAGAGGAATATCTGAATACCCACCAGGTCCACTGATCCTTTGTGATTGGCAGGTTTTTTTTCCAAACATATGGAAATTAAAAAACAAGATAAGCTAGTCGCTAAGTCTTGTACTATGAAGCATCTCCTTTTTTTGTACTGTATGTGGTCCCTGACACATAAATGTAATTTTAAAAAATTAAAGGAAAGACAAGAATGACTGATGGAAAAACAAGAGAGAAAGACAAAGAGAAAAATAAGGAAAAAGGAAGAAAGAAAGACAGAATTGACTTTAATTTTTTAAATATTATATACTTTATTAATCCCAAAGGGGGAAATTCAATCTTTTCACTCTGTTGTCATTAACACACAGACCTGAAATACACACACACACACACACACACACACGCACAAACAGGACTACATGCACTAAATGGAGAGATGTCAGAGTGAGGGGGCTGCCAATGGACAGGCGCCCCGAGCGGTTGCGGGGTTCGGTGCCTTGCTCAAGGGCACCTCCGCAGTGCCCAGGAGGTGAACTGGCACCTCTCCAGCTACCAGTCCACGCTCCATATTTTTTGGTCTGGGTGGGGACTTGAGCCGGCGACCCTCCGGTTCCCAAGCCAAGTCCCTATGGACTGAGCTACTGCCGGAAGAAAGAAAGAAAGACAAACAAAGACAAAGACAAAAAGATAAAAAGATAAAAGACAGACAATAAAAGAAAAAAAGGGGGAAAAATTCAGACAGAAAGAAACAAAATAAGAAAGAAAGAAAGAAAGAAAGAAAGAAAGAAAAAGAATGAAAGGAAGACATACAGAGGGAAAGAAACAGAAAGGAAGACAAAGATAGGAAGAAAGACAGACAGACAGAAAGAAAGAAAGATAAAAAAGAAAGACAAATAAAAAAGACGGACAGACAGAAAAGAAAAAAGACGAGAAAAAAGACAGAGAAAGAGAGAAATAAAGATAAAAAAGAAAGACAGACAAAAAAGAAGAAAGAAAGACAGACAGACAGACAGAAAAGAAAAAAGACAAGAGAAAAAGACAGAAAGAAAAAAGACAGAGACAGAAAGAAAGAAAGAAAGAAAGAACAAACTAACCTACTACATACTCAGGTATCTTACAGTTGAATTTCCAAAGTCACCATGGCAACTGAACCCTTTGTGTGCATGCGCACACACACACACACACACACACACAGCGCTCCACACTGACTGGTGTCATGGCAACGCTGGGGACAATAAAAGCTCTCTCTGAGGCCTAAAAGCCTGAAGTGTGCCCTGTTTGGGAGTTTGAGTTAATTTCCCCATTTGATCCTTCCTGTGCTGTCGAGGTCCAGCAGCGAGACGCTCTCCACCAAAACAATGCGCACTGTAAACAGCTGTGAGAGGAAGTGGCAGTCTGAAGAAGGCACGAGAGGGTCCCAACACATGCAGGATACTGGGGCCACTGCATGTATGAGAGCTCTTTCAGATCTGATAGGGATATTTATCATTTTGGATGGTTTTTACTTCTTCTGAGTAGAGAGTTACTGCACATATTTTATTAAATGAAAAAAAGTGATTCCTTAAAAATAATGGATTGAAAAATGATGCATTCGTGGCAAAACTTTTGTGTTGGAAAATCCATTTGACTGCGAGCCAAGCTCTAGTTAAAGTTCAGGACTAAGTTGGACTAGTTTGTGCGTGTACTTAACGCAGCTTTATGTTTATGGCCGTGTAATGAAGACACAAAAGAGTCAGTGTAAATTCTGCCCAGAAAATACCCTTCCTCTCTGCAGATACAACCGTCCCTGTCAACTAAATTGTCTCTGTCTCTCTTTCACTCCCTCTCTACCTCTGACAACCTAACAAAGGCCAGCAGCTTCATGCCGAGGCCCAACAAAGACACAAAGCCCGGTCAGGGGTCCTCGCAGAGGAGAGGAAGAGGGACAAGGGGAGAATGGACGGGGAGAAAAAAACAGAGCAGAAAAGAGCCAGAGGATAAGTGAGGATATATGGTTGGTATTAACAAAGTACGGCTGACCGCAGGAGGGCTCGGAGTTACTCAGACACTAAATTCTGCTCACGTTACTGTACATGTGCTTTTTAAAAATCTATCACTTTACTTGTACTTACATAATTATGCTGCTTGATTAATAGACTGCATCTGATTGGTTGTTGCTAGCTGCTAAAGGCACAAAGACTTCAAAGATGCTGAGTGTGGAAGCACTCAAATTTGACTCTAGCAGTTTCAAGTTTTAAGAAAAATGTAGTCAAATGTAATGTAAGAAAATGAAGGGTTATTTTCCCTACTTGTAAAAAAGTCCAGCTTCTTAAAGTTTTTAAATCTCTAAAGCACCTCTATACAGAAATAACATGTAAAAGGTCAAGAATTCAGGGCTTAAACATTCAACAATGTTGCCCGCATGGGATCAAGCCCTCTGAAATCTAAAGGGGACCTCAGCGATTAACGCATGCCGACAGACAAAGCCCCTCCCACTAACCCCAGACTCAAATAAGTGGGGGAGTCAGTGTGGACACGGGGAAATATGGTACTGTCTGAGATGTATGCACAGCTTTTTTTGTGGTGGGGGTGGATGTGCAGGTCTGTGTCTCCGGCTCTTCTACAGGACTGTCCATCTGTCTGACAGGGGGGTGTCAGGGGCAGTAACAGTTAACCATGACAGGGGCTTAACCTACAGACTGTACATTAGAAGACATGTATTGCTGACAGCTGTAGAGCACGACTAACACAACAGCAGGTGGATGGATGCGCATTAGAGCTATTGTTTAATTACAGGCTCCCTGTTAGAGCCTGTCAGTGCATAATGATGCTCTTTAATGTAGAGTGGCTTTGCTGTGAAAGGTGCTGGTGCTCAAAGTTAATCATGGGGTGCAATTTAGAGTGTATCTGAAACAATCCACACACACACACTTTGATTTTTAATATACCTATTTGCCTTTGAAAAGTCTGTTTTGTTTGCTTTCCTTTTCTGCAAAGTGCTTGATTGATACAAATACACACACGTACATGTTAGTGTGTCACTTAACCCCTGCTGACAGCTTCTGCGGCAGCTGCAGCTGCTCTCACCTGGCTTCGATGTCGTGGAAGAGGTTGTGCCAGCGCTGGTTGACCTCCTGCAGCGAGCCGTGGACCTGCATCTGCTTGGCTTCGTCGCTGGCTAACAGCAGCTGCTCACCCAGCTGCTTCAGGTGGCTTTTGTTCTCACTGAATAAGTTGATTTCCTCCATGCAGTCCTGTGGAAACATGACATGATGAAAGTTTGCTGCTTTACAACCATCATGTCCTCAAGAAAAGAAAAAAACAGCATCTATCCAATGCTGACTGACTGAATTTTACTCAGCTCTTTCTTTCTAGTATTTATTTGTGTTGGCAGATTTTATATGGAGGTTTTTGAGTAATGTTATTATGCATAATACATAATTTAATCCCTGCATTCTATGGATGTGAGGTTCAGCTGCAGTTGAAGACATTAATGCCCAATTATCATGAAGCATATCAATAATTAACCGCATGTTTTATGCTTATTTGGCCACTCTGTGATCTCTTACAAGCAAAAGTCATAAAAAAGGTAGCAAGCATCTCAGTTTTGAAATAATCTTGTCTATTAAAGCTTTAAATGACCAGATAAACACAACAGGGCTTGACAGTAATGGTTTCCAGGTTAGCATTGGCAACCATTTTGAGAAATTGGCTGATGTGGAATGATTCAAAGTGTCTACAACAAACTTCCCCTATTCAGTGTCCCATTCACTGAACCTGCCACACACCTGTTTCCACGCCTTGGAGCGGTCAGTGATCACCAGGAAGTGCCATCCTTAGCTATCCAAATAATTAAAGGGAACTATTAGTGCCAGTAATTTTCTCATCTAATCTTACAGCCCAAAACAACAACCCTACAACGTTCCAACTAATTATTGTTTTGTTTACTAAATGAGCACGCTTCATGATGAGCCAGGAAGGTACAAAAGGCTTTCAGTCGCTGAAAGGACAACTGTTGTGTATGAACAAAGGGCAGCAGAGCCATTTCATTCCAGGCCACCATCTGTTATAAACAGCATAATTCACGTTGTTTATGTATGGATTTAAACCTAAACATGTGATGCTCATGCCCTGAATCATGGTCTGATGCTGGGGATTACATAATGTGCTATTTATGGAGAATAATGTGCGAGTAGTGTCCTGTATAAACTCTAATCCAGGAGTCATGGTTGAAGTGAGGGAACTCCTACAACATTACACTTTTAACCAACTGTTGTTGGACAGTTGGAAAAATATCCTAAAAAATATCTGACACAAAATCGTACCAGACGGAGCCCTAATATTTGTCTGTATTGTAGTTTTCACATGACAATGCACGAAAGCACCTGTTCTTACAAAATAGGAAGATATAAACATTCACTAAAGTTTGTACCTTCTTCAGTTTCTCCACCATCTCCTCGATGCTCAGATCTCCGCTGTGGCAGACCTTGTTCTCCATCTGAGTCAACCAATCGCAGAACTCTTTGTTCTTGTCGTTGAAGATGGTCCAGGCATTGAGGCGGTCTGCGATTTCCTGCCTGCGCAAGGATACCTGGGAAAAATGATAAAAGTGGTATTAAGTAACTCTTAAGTAACTCAATGTCAAAGTATCAGTACTCAGATAATCACTGCTTAATGATTTCACATTGACCACACAGATGTATTTTTATGTTAACTACTGCCTGTTGCAATTCAAACAGCCATTTTAATACTTCACTTTACAGACAGACCTTTGTAGTGCTAACTGGACACCTGTGGTGCCAACTAATCTACAATTAGAAATAGACCAGTAAGTTGTACATGACTGACAGCATACGTATCAGATATGATACATACTGGTTTAATATTTGCACTAGCAACGTTTGATACCATTATAATGCTAGTTCAGGGTAACCAGATGAGGTGCTTTGTCCAAACCAGGCACTAAACATAATTTATAGATTTTAAACAAACCATTATAATGATAACATTTACACTAGAAAAAGAAATTTCCCCCCTTCTTTTAAAACTGCCATGGTTAAGCCTCTTTTGAAATGAAATAATGTAGATGCCTCAGTACTAACTCCGACCATTGTCCAATCTGCCATTTTTAAGTAAAATTTTAGAGAAGCTTGTTTTTTTTGGGTCAGTTAATATTAGTTAATATTTTTGAAAAATACCAGTCTAGCTTTCGAGCCAATCAAAGCACAGAGACGGCAGTGGTCAGGGTTGTTAATGACCTGAGGTCAAATATGGATGTGAAAAAACTCTCTGTATTAGTACTACTTGATCTGACTGCAGCCTATGTTACAGTTGACCACTTAATTCTTTTAGCTAGACTTCATAATCTGGTTGGCCTCTCTGGTATTGTTTTTAACTGTTTTAAATCTTATCTTTCTGACCGAGAATTTTATGTAACAATGGATGAATATTTATCAAAAAGTTATAAAATGGATTGTGGGGTCCCCCAAGGTTCAGTATTAGGTCCAATGTTTTTTTAATGTTTACATGCTGCCACTTGGAAACGCCATCAGGAGGCACGGCATCAGTCTCCATAGTTACAGTATGCTGATGATATACAGCTGTACATCACTGTGTCTCCTGATGACTCAGGGCCAACTGATGCCCTTTTTAACTGTATTTTAGACACCAAGTCCTGGATGGCGGAAAAATTTCTTCAGCTCAACCAGGAGAAAACCGAGGTCTTAGTTATTGGTCCTGAAGCGCAGAGAGAGAAACAAGAACTGGCACTAAAACCCTGTCAACAAGTGAAAAACCTTGGAGCTATCTTTGATTCACATCTTAGTTTTGAACAACACATTAAAAGTATAACCAAAACTGGATTTTATCATCTTATGAACATTGCCAGAGTGCTACCGTTTCTCTTGCATTCTGTTTGTATGAAAAGTGCATTTAAATTACGTTTGATTGATTGATGTGTCTTAGTTACAAAATTATGCATGTTTTTTTGCCAAATTTACTACAGATTTGCTGGGAACAACTGCACACAAAAAGGTCTTAACTGTCTGAAATGTGTACAACAAAAGCTTCAAAACAGTGGTGCTTTGGATTTTGACAAATATCAATCCAGTCTGAAACAGTGTCATTCGCTGTAATATTTCCTGGTATGTATCCAGGGTACTCTGACCTAATTCTACTACACAACAGTTCAATTTGTAGATTTGAGCTTAGTGCAAAGGGACACACAACCTGGTAGATTACTAAAGACAAGTACTGTTCAATACAACAGATTACATGATACAGAAGTGAATTAAAAAAACCAAATGAACTGAACATTAAGTGTTTTATTTTATTACACTGAAGCAATAGCATCATTTAATCTCTATCAGAGTCAGTAATCAACTGAACTGAGAGAAATCCCAGAGGGACTCTGGCCGTTTGATAAAATTAACAAGGTCCATTTTGCTAATGACAGCTTAATGCCATGAAAACACCCCATTACGTAGCTGAGGAGGGGGCTGATGATCTTTTTGAGGTTAAAGGGCTTAGTAAGCCCACGGGGCATGTTTGCTAAACCAGCTATATTTTACTTTTCAGTGGCATCTATTTGATTTAAATGAGCCCTGCTTTGGTTTTAATGTCCTAACACTGCTGGGCCTTTTCGGACTCTGGAGAATTTAGGGTGCATTGTGAGCTGCTGTCACCCCGTGAGGACTTTGTGCTTCCCCCTGGAACAATAGAGGCTGTTCCGTGAATCCCTTTAGCCCAGCCAGGCCATCTGCTCAGCGGACCCATTCCAGTGGCTTCCCCCACCTACAACCTGTTAGCTATGCAGAGGAAATGGTGCTGGCTCAGATCCATGCCCCCCGGCCACGTCAGGAATTAATAGGGATGAAAAATCTTGTGTGACCAAAGAGCTGAAATTAGTCTGTCCTTTCTGAAATAACTTGACTTAATCTAATTTTTTCCAGCAGTTTGACAATTTAGCAAAAAATAAAATTTTGCAATGGCTTAACTATACTTTGACCACTCATTCATACTATGTACAAAATGCATGTCGGCTTTTTCAATTGATACTCAGCACTCAATAAGTGGCAGGTCTTTCCTTGAGAACATTCAATAGTTTTCGGGAAATTATGTGTTTCATGTTTATTTTGAGACAAACGTAAGAAAATTCAGTAGTTAGGATGAGCAGACTACAACATACAGAGCACCAAACATCAACAAAAAAACCTGCTGGCTGCTGTTGCTGCATCTGTGAGTCCCAGTAACTCCTGCCAAGACAGGAGCAGGTGGAAGCAGCCACTTCTAACTGGGGACCCAATTAGCATGACCGCAAATTATCCCATAACCCTAGTAACTGACAAAAATGTCCCCAGCATGTCATAACTGTTGGTTTCTGAAGAACAAGAGCGTATTTGTGTTTAAGCCAAAAGACTTAACTGTAGGAATTTGAGCCCGCGTCTATACGTTAGACCTACTTTCATGAATAATGCAGTTACAGAATTAACAGCCAGTTCTGTTCTGAGAGTTTCACGTGATTGTTCTTTTAGTACAGTGTGTCCGTCCGAGCCATGAGCTAATTATGACCTTTCAAGTGACTCTTTGAAAAACGTGTGAATGAACTGCAAAAAAATGATACCAGCAGAAACCAATGTCAAGACAGGTCTGGACCTGTCCCGTACAGCGTGCATCGAACTTAAACAATGAGCTTGAGTTTTGGCACATTTGCAGAGGATTTAAAAAACACATTTAGTTGAGCTGTAAGGAGGCAAGTTGCCAGGGTGTTAATAATAGGACAAGAATTTTCCCTCTATCAACCTGAACATGTTGCTCTTTTCTCAAACAAATGAGTGTGTCCATGTGCATGTATGTGTGTGGTAGTTCAGCCCCAGTGGTGCAGAGGCTTTGTGCTGCTGGTCACCGCCAAGACATTGCCCGCAACAACTTTCCCTCCATCTCTCCCTCCCTTCCCGGTCCTTCCTCTCCACCTGCACCTCTACAATCCCTCACTCTCTGGTCCATTTATGGCCTCTCTCTCTAGATATATATTTATTTGTTGTCAGTTCTCACCTTCATACACAGCTCTTCCCATTGCGCATGGAGTTGTTCCAGCTGCTGCTCTAGCAGAGCCGAGTCACCAGCCGCGACGTACTGGGACAGGTCCGTCTTCATGGTGGCCAATTCCTTAAATCCACTGGCCACACGCTGCAGAGAGAGGTCTGTCTCCTGCATAACACACACATACACAGACATCCCGTCAGACAGCCATGTACAAGCTGCGTGCATACGCTTCTACACCTCTTCCTCGCTCTGACCATCCAGATTAAAGGGCTGTGGACGGGACAGGGGGAGGGTTGGAAGGGGCAGAAAGGGGGAGGGGAGTGAAAGCATGGGGGTATTTAATAAGGGAAAGGGGGGTAAACTCAGAGGCGCTCTGGTGGGATGGGGGGTAGCTACTGATGGAGTTGAGGGGTGGGGGACTTTGGCTAGTTTGCAGACCAACTGACCTGTTAGCTTACTCACCAACAGATTCATGCTGCTGATTTGTTGGGACTGATGTAGCAACGTTATGCTTTATTGTCATATATGTTGTACAGTAATTTATAATTTTTGATAACCATGAAAAAAACATTATTCACAAATTTACTCTTTGCAGTCTCCATCTCAAACCATGACAAGTCTGTTATTATATAAGGTTATTCAATGAACGCATTCAGGTCATCCTTAGCGCCTTCTTCTCTGCAAAATCGAGCATGGATACTGAAAAGTAATTTGGGTACTTTGTGGCAGAAAATTCATCCTAAATGGGGTCCTGCTCTGTTAATACCAAGAGTTTTTTGAGACTGTCTTTGTGTGCTACTGGATGATTGTCTGCAGTAATAAGGACTAGGATTTTATCTACAGGGACCTATCTAAAATTTTAGAAATGCTTTGATCATCAGTAGTGTGGAATAAACTGTGGCGTCCTGAATGTTTTATGAACAGCCCCAGACTTCGCAGGCTGTTTTAGCGAGTTACCGCTCAGAAGGAACTCATTCAGCGGCCCCTCCGGCAGCAGCACAGCGTCTCTTCTTCACCTCTCCTAGTGTCGTCAAGTGATTTCGTCATAAACCTACGTGACGCTCATGGCTAAACGACATATATGTGAACGTGCGATAGTTCTGGTGTCATAACAGCCTGTCACAGGTTACAGCGTGATGATTAGAGGAGAAATGGCAGAGCATAAAGGTCCAGGTGAAAAAAAACATTTAGGATTTTGCTAAAAGAGAAGGAAATCCCAGGGTACATTTTTTGTATTTGGGAGCTGTTTAAATGTGTAGTTTGTGCTAGACTTTATTTAATTGAACTATTAATATTGTACACAGAATCTGAAGCTAAAGAAATGATAATTTTAATTCTTACTGAGTATTTGAAGGCGATCTGTTTGGTTGACATGTTAACTATATCACTTATTTTGTTGCAATTCTATGTTCTTAAATTAATAATTTTTTTTTTTTACTAATTTGTCATATTGTCAAGAATATGGTTATCGCAAAAATACTGTGAAATATCTTGATATTATTTTAGGGCCATATCGTCCACCTCTAGTAGCTACAACTCTGTTATACTATTGCATCATTTTAAAAAGGAGGAAAGAAGGAACTGTAGGTTCTCTGGCAGGTTTGCGCAGAATAATTTGTACACAATTTATAACATTTATTATAATAAGATTAGACTTCTGTCATTATTTTTGGATATTGCTAATGCTCTATCACTATTCAACATATAATACTGTATGCTAAAGTTTGGCTTGGAGCACCAATTTTTGTGTCATTGTTCCTTTATTCAGGGTCTGCATGGCTGATAAATGTTTTTAAAATGTCCTGCGTTTCTTTTTAAAAATGGCTGTTACACAACTTCCCTTCATTATGAGTAAGTGGTGGTAGAAATACTTACAGGCTGTGATTTATTTTATTGCTGTTCCAGTAGTGAGGGATCAGAATACAGACGAGATTTCACAGAGACTTCCTGTTTTATAATTACCTGAATGTGTGTCTCGCTCTCAGAGTCCTGCAGTCTCTCAGGCAGCGGCTGCTCCAGCTTGTTTTTCACTTCATCCAGTTCAGACATGATTCTGGTGATCCCATCCTGACACTGAGACCACTTCTAAATCAACAGCAGAGCACAGAGAAGGAGAATCCCGGGTGTCAGTGTGTAACAAATATTTGACATGTTAATGTTTAACCACAGAGCTCGAGGGTGCTATGAAAACTTTGACAGTATATTTTTGGGGAACTGTGTTTGAAAATCACATCTCAGAACATCAATCACCGCAGAGGTAACCTGCTTTTCAACATGCCATATTATAAAGTTATACCAGAAACAATACTGCAAGTGTGCTACCCAAACACGTAATCATTTCAACGAACAAAAATCCCTCAGATCGAGACCGTACACTTTAAATGGAACCAAACCACAGCACCCACAATGCCTTTCTGCCCCTATAAACCTTTATTCACTTGACCATTATTTGATGACCAAGTGTGTCTCCTGCTTGTCAGTTCTACTTTGTGCATTAATGCTCCTCTCTGTGTGATCTTTGACATGTTGCTAAGAGGGATTTCCTTTCCTGCAGGCGGATCCTGTTCAGCTTAAAAGGGTTAACACAACTTTCCCTGACCTTGCCTGGCCTGGGCACCGAAACATTCAGATACTGTAATCAACACAGCTCATGAAGCTGGGAAGCCCTTCTGTTATTCAAACATTTCAGCCTGCTTTGATTATTTTACTTTATTTTTGTAGTATTTTATTAGAGTCTGAGTGTGTCCATGCCTTCCTGCCTTCCAGCTCTGTACAGTGATGGAATGAAAGCGACAGACCCTGGTAACCAGCCGTCTCTGGATGTGGATCATGGATAGATTTGAGCTTCTCTTTGATCCCTCTCGGCTGGAGGTCTGTGCCAGGGCAATACAATACAGGGCAATGCAAGTTCCACTGGATTCTACTTCCTGTTAAGTTTTTGACCACATCTGCAGCAGAAGAGTGTTAATATTTCTGTTAAGTATTTTTTCTAATATCTGTATTCTTATTTTACTCCAGTAACCATTAAGGAAACAAAAAAGAAGAGGTGAACTCCAGGGACATTTTAGGAAATCAGTAGGATTCATTGGCTGAACTTAAATTATATAAGATATAAAATCTAATCTGCGATGCTCTGCACTGCACTCATATGGCAGTTACCAGTAAAAACACTGTCCTGACTCACTGCTATGGGACGCCATCGTTATGCAAGCGTAGCACCCACCCTCCAGTTTCCCACCAAGCCAACAGCTCTGTCAGCACTGTTGCTGCTGTTAGCACTGTTTATGGAGTTGGCACCATTAGCTTCCAGTTGCTGGCTCAGCCACCTCCATATTGAGAAGTGTGTGCAGACAATCCTGCCCCAGACTTTTATGCTCTAAATGTTGCATACAGCTGCTTCAACAGTTCAGCAGTGTAAACTGAACAGTGCAGTGAATTTGTATCCTGCTGACTGAACGATATATTGGTAGGACTACCATGTTTGTTTAAGTCAAATTTTTATTGTCTTATTTTGAAAACCTTAATGGGATTGATTTTACTGAGACTAAGACTGAAATTTTTTAATGTATGATTTAAAATAAACATTACAATGACAAATATGGGAGTCTTGGGCTGTGATGGAAATATGAAATATGTTACCTGAACAGTTGTCTTGACCAGGTCTCTCCTCCTCTCCAGCAGTGGGGCGCTTCGTTCCCAGGCCTCCTGTATGGCCTGGAGCTCTGACTGCAGTCTGCTCTGACACTCAGACTCTGTCATGGTTTCACATAAATGTCTGCCAGCCTCCAGCGTCTGGGTGTACACTGCGGTGTGCTGACCCAGAGCATCTTCAACACACTTTGAAAGAAATGGGGAGACAGTGCTTATTGTTTAGTATTTTTAACAAAATAAAATATTACATTTGGTACACAATTTTACTATTACCACACTTTTGTTAATTAATATAAGAAGGTGACTGTACACTTTCACTGGCATCCACACACACTAACCTGGTTATCATCCAGGCAGCTCTGCAGCTGCTGCAGTGCGCACAGAGCAGGTCCAGCAGGGGGCAGCAAAGGGTCGACGACCCTCAACAGCTTCCACAATAGTTTGGAGCCACGATGGTAGACTCTCCACTGGCCTAGCTGTTCTTTTGTCAAGGACCTGCGCTGGCTGGCCAGAGCGACAGAGTTGAACCAGCTCTCCCTCATAGAGATCACTTGTGCCATGAGTTCAGATCTGTGTGTGCAAGAGGCAACACAAGAGGTTCAGCTTTGATATATTTGGAGAAAAATAATAGTACTGATGGAAAATGTTTACATATGTTGGGATCCGTCCAATGGATAGAAACAGCATAAAACACTTTCCTGGTTAAAAAAATTTGCACAAAAAATAGTAAAGAAAAAAGTTACAAATGGGTCTGTCATAGTCCCTTCACAGGTAACTGCTAAATCAACATAAAATCAGCAGGATTTTAACACCGTCTTATGACCCTAAGCAGTGATCCCAGCAGGGGCAAGAGAAGAAACTCTCCTTTAGCTCCTCACAAAAATAAAATATGAAAAATATTAAGAGCTCTCTAAGCTTTCCAAAGACTATAAAAATGATTTAAGGAAGCTCTGGAGAAAGAGTCATTCAAATGTTCCAGAGCAGAAAAACACCTGCACAAGCTGCATTTTGTTATATGTCAGCAACGCACACTCAATATGAGCAATAAATGAAGACAAAAATGCAACCAGAAAACCTCAAATCTAATTATTTTGTTGGGTGACAGGACCTGTGAAGAATACAAAACTTAATATCAGCATGCCCTGATTACTACCACAGTTTCTCCTCCGCATGACAGTGCTGAATCATTTTCTCCTTTATTTCTTTTTCTTTTTTTTTAAATAGTGGTGCTAAGTTTGGTCCAAATACCAAAAGTGAGTTGATGTGTAAAACATTTTATCAATCTATTGAGATCTGACATCCTGTCCTAACTAGATATTGATAGTGTGACCATGATGCATCACATGTCCTGTCAACATTTAAATATTTAGCGAAGATAAAAGCCCCTTCAGGATTCCAACACCTTCAGTTCAAGCTTTTTCAGAACTTTCCAGGCTCAGTTTTCTCAAGTAGTTTGAGACACAGTTCAAGGTTAATTGCTGTTACAACACTGAAATTTTTTCTACTGAGAACTAGTAGGTTTTACCGAAGCTCAGAGACAACAATTAAAAGAGAGTGAAGCTTGAACATTCCTCAATTGCACTGTGATACAGTGATGGCAGACTATGTGATCTTTTGCCTTCTTTAAAATAGCACAGTAAAGCAATGTATTGTGTAAGTGGGAGATGGAGAGACAGGGGATTTCTATTCCTGCACAAACTATATAAACTAAAACACTTTCAATGATCCATGTCTATTTGTATTTTCAAAAACTTCAAAGGCCTTGTTTTTTCACTGTTTTTTCTTCATCTTAACTCCCCTCTACCTACTGAAATTTTCCTTTCAGACAGATGTCATGGTCCCTGGTGTTGCTGAACTTCAAAAGGGTGGCTCTTATTAAACTGTTAGACAAATCTTGAGCCTTGATGACAAAGAGAGGGAGAGCAGGAGGAGGACATCAATAATAATAATCAATAAAATACAGCTCCTTCAACTGGCAGTCATAAATTATTTAATAACTTGGAGTTATAGGTGCCATTGTGGTGCCAAACACCTGCTGTTCTTATGAATTTGACCAACCAATCAAACTAAGGAGTATGCTATACTGAGCGCACTCCTGAAACTGAGGAATTCTATGATCCTTTGTCAATGTATTAACATCATTCTAGTCCAGAAATGAGACATAGAGGAAGAAGAGCCAGGGTAAATTAGGCCTTACAGGAAGGAGATGAGCCACTGCTGTGCATGCAGTATTTTGGACTCTGGAACCGAAAACCTGTTGAGCTTTAAAAATTTTTTGTTAAAGATTTAAAACTGCCATTTCCTGTCTTTCAAGATGTTTCAATCAGTCACCTTTTCTCCCCCGTTGCTGTTTCCATGGACTCGACTGCCTGACAGAGAAGACCCTGCAGAAGCTGGTGTCCAGTAATAATGTCAGCCTCAAGCCTCTGTGGGAGTGGGAGATAAAAACAGGAAACATTCATAAATCAAATCTGTATTTAAACTTACATGGCTCATCACTGTACCATGTTAGACAAAAAAGCATAGAGGCGTTGAGACAAACTTTTAAATTTGAGTTACATTTATTTTCTGTGTACCAAGGCGCAAAAATCTTGAAGCACCCTTGATTCCCAGATAATTTAAGTCCTAAAACCATTTAGACACTGGTCCCAGTTAGTCAGATAGAAGTCTAATCAATATCTCTGAAATGAAAGAAATGTAGAGAATGTGAAAAGTGTATTGTACCTGATGGACACTCAGCATCTCCTGGAGGCTGGAGAGACTCTGAGGTTTTTTTGACATCAACTCCTCCTCCAGCTTCTTCTGGATAGACGTCAGGTTTTTACACTTCTCCTGAAAGTTCTGAGAGCGCTGACGCTCAGCCTCCAGGGCTCTGAAAAAAAAGAGCATAAAACAGGAAAATTAGACTACAACTGAAAGCTTCTTTCTAAACAGACACATCCACCAAAATTAGATCAGTCATTACAACATTGAACATCTTGTGAAACAACAGGTAATGTTACACATCTCTGCCAGAGTGGCTGAAATGATTTTAAGTGCTCCCACAAATACTGATTATAGCTGTCAGAAGGAAAATATACAGTTGCCCACTTTATGGATTTTTATTTGTGCATCATTTTGAACTGAACTTTCTCACCTGTTGGTGTCAGATGCGCGCATCATGCTTTGAACCCACTGCCTGCTGAGCATGTGCAGTCTCTCTGCCTCACGGTTGTTAATGGCCACATAAGCACTTGTTTCCCTGACGTCAACCAGTGATGGAAACATTTCACTGAGTTCCAGGAGAACCTGCTACACATCCAATAAATAAAAAACACAAAAACACATTTTCAGATAGATGTGGAACCCTTTCAAACAAAATGTAGACCGATGCTAAGCCCTGATAAAGTAAAACAAATACTGATATTCCAACATGATAAAAGTTCATACTGCTTGATTATATGATCCATATAATTAATCCTTTGTCTCACTTGGGTTTGGGGCATAATCATGCTTTAATAGCCTTTTTCATACACCTGCTGGCTTGACTCAGCTTGACTCAGCGCGTTGGCCCATCACAGCAGAGATTCACATCTTCATACAACAGCACTACCCACTTATAGCTGTGTCTTTACCCGATTACGTGCTTGTGCACCAAGGGAATGTTTTTTTGTCCACTCTGCTGCCGTTGTTGTGATAAATAACACTCTTGTACTGTTGTCTGAGTGTATTTGTTTTTTCTCTGCACTGTATGTGTACACCAGATGCCTTGATTCACATCAACTCATGCACTGAGTAGCATGCAAGCCTTTGAGTGAATTAAATGACTTTCTCTATCCATAGCTGACAGATAACATCAGCACAACCAGTTTAGAGGCAGTTGAGTGCACTTTGCCCCAACTCTGTCAGTACATCCCAGGTGCAGTTAGGCACAATTCAGCACACTTAAAATGGTAGTGGAAAGGCAAATCAGTGCAGCATGGTTTGATTCAGCGTGGCTAAAAGTGTCAATGGAGAAGCCACACAAGTTTTGAAACAACGGCTGCCAATATTTGGAGAGTTTGGGAGATGTAAGCAGGAAGTATAATGTTGCCTTGAAGCCAGCTAGCTAGCTGTGGGCCACAACTTGACATGTATTTTAAGTAGACCAGGGGTAGGCAACCTGTAGCTCCGGAGCCACATGTGGCTCTTTAGCCCCTGTCCAGTGGCTCCTTGAGCCTTTGAGAAAAGAAGTCTATGGAAATTCCTTCTATGAATCCAAATGTTGCTGAACATCGATAGCAGTGGCTGGTTAGCTATGGATGCCAAATCCAAAAAAGTAAATTGAATAAAATAGAGAATATAGTAGTGCATGGACAGATTTGTTTGCTCTCACTGCCAGCTCTGCAAAATTTAAGTACCAGATAATTATTAATAGTGCCCTGCACAGTGTCCACCTTGTGGTAAAACATATTAATGAATGCTTATTTAGACCATAAGTATACGCTAATTTAGACTTAATAGGCTATTTACCTTGATTATAAGGCTCAAACATGTTTTGCGGCTCCACACAGATTTTTTCAAATTATTTTTGGTCAAAAATGACTCTTTTAATGGCAAAGGTTGCAGACCCCTGAAGTAGACCAAATTAATATCCACCCATGGATAAACAGACAGCTATCTATCACAAGATGACTTTGATAGTGAAGAAAAACTAAAAACGCAATGATTTTGTTCTGGAGTAATAAGAACCATCTCTTTTCTGTTATTTCTGTATAACTTAATTCACGATTGAGGATGATAATTATATTCTTGGGGAGTGTAAGCAGTGTCAGAAATTAGCAAGGGCCACGGGCCATTTGGCCCGCAATTTATCCAAGAATGCCCCCAAAAGCCATGTTCCGGGGGCCAAAATTGTCCCCAAGTTTTCGAAACAACTATATGTATTTATATTTTTAACAGTATTACAATCTGACATTAAAGTATAATTTTATTTTCATTAAATTAATTTACCGTCACGTCTACAACTCATTTTCCAGACATAATCAACGAGATTGCACTGATTACATGAGAGTAATCTGACAGAGAAGGGGAGGGGGTTTTGCTGTACCATAAGTATAAATTAACCATTTCTTGGGTGATCTGTGTCTACACAATGAAAAATTAAGGTAGAATGAATGTTCAATTTTAAATTAACTTACCTCCAGGATTGCATCTAAGGAATTTATAGTAATTTGGCCTTTTTAACAGTACAAGTAACTGTAATGTGGTGAAACATTAGTACTGCTATCAGTAGATTAATGGTTAAATCATCACATTTAAACTGGTGAATTATAGGAAATCTGAGTGATATTTTGCAACCATAACTTTATGTAACCCATTATTTGTTTCATTTATAGTGGTTTCTACTGAAGAGTGAAGAAACTATCTTAGTTGGTTTTGCTTTTCATGTGCTTATTGTTAGAACATAATTACAATTTTTTGATGGCCCCCAAACATTTTGAAAATGCCCCCATTTTTTAGACTGTGGGGGCCAAAATTGCCCCCAAAATATTTTGTTAATTTCATACCCTGAGTGTAAGTAACCCTAAATTTATTTATTTAATAAATTGCAGATAATGCCTCACATCTCTTTCTCTACACCACCCCTTCAACTCTCTTCCACAGTTTGAAACCCTCTGCTTTAGATTTAAAGAGAATGCGTATGTAGAAGTTATGTAGAGGAAAGATCATTTATCAGTTATAATAAGGATTCAGACCAACCTTTACAGAGTCTGTGTCACTCAAGCTGGCCTTAAGTTTCTGCTGTGTGTCCTGTGTCTGCTTTTCAAGGGCCTCCAGTCGAGTGTGGAAAAGTTTCTGTTGCTCCACATCCTCCTGCACAGAAAGATATGTGAAAGTGGATTTGTGAAATTTGAACATTAAAGTTACAGTGTCACATTAAACCTCAGGGAAACTGGTCTCCATTCATTACTGTAACTGTAAGTGTAACATAAACTGAACAGTTAAAATTGGTATTTGTTGTAAAATGAAGGCAGACTAATTTCCTCACCTGAACACTCTTCTTTTTTCCTGACACTGCCTGACTCAGCAGCAGGACGTCACGTGACAGCATTCTGGTCTCGGATTGGACTATATTTGCAGCCGGTGGTTCTAACCGTCCAACAAGAGGCTTGGAAGCTGCAAGCACATCTCCCACACTGCTTTGCAAATCCTCTGCAGCATCCTGCAACTTCTGGTATTAAAGAGTATAAGACAAAAACAAACCAGTTAGATCGATGAATGAGAAGATAAACACTTTTTAATCCATATGTCTATTTACTGTTTTTACTATGGTATTTAATTGGATTTAATTACTTGGTGTTTCCTATCTTCCATCATCTCTTCAACTGTTTACATCAATCTTCTTCTTAAAAACACTTATAACCACATAATAGCTGCTTTTTATGCTGTTGAAAAATGGAAAATGGAAATCTCGTTTTCCACACAGGTCTGACTCAACAATTTCAAAACACGCCTTTTAGAGTACTTCTAAAGAGGGGTAAAGATGGTAAAAATGACGTGAATGGCTTGAAAGCTTTTTTGTTTTGCAGACCATTGCTGATATTTCTGCCCTTAAGTGCATGCTGTCTGTTTATTTCCAAGAATAGGAGGCCATTCATTGAGAGGCACATTTAACAAAATTGTGAATGAAATACATAGAGTACAGGATGAATCAGTTCTAAGAAGAATTGCAGAGCCGCACAAAACTTAGCAGTCTAACAAGCATGTTATGAAACTGGTCCTATCTGCTCTCAGTGACATTTAGCAACGCCAGCAGAAAATAAATTTCAATTCAACAACTTCAAATGCAGCAAATATGCAGACGTTTGTGAGCTCTAAATAAACAAGTTTGTGTTGTTTATATGAATGCACAATCCAAATTCCAAATAAGTTGGGATGCTGTTAGGAAGTTGGGATCTTACATTCAATTAAAAATAGTACAAAGACAAGATATTTAATGTTTAAACTGATAAAAACTTTTTTTTGATTTTCGAGTTTTATACCAGTAACAGGTTCCAAAAACGCTGGTCCAGGGGCAACAAAAGATTGGGAAGGTTGTGGGACGCTCAAATAACATCTGTGTGGAGCATTTCACAGGTAATCAGGTAATTGTTAACAGGTGATAGCATCAGGATTAGGTATGAAAGGGGCATATTTTCATAATGTTCAGTCATTAACAAGAAAGGATAAAGCTCATCTCTTTGTGAAAAACTGAGTGGGCAAACAGTCACATAACTGCAAGGGATTGAGGGTCTTTTCCATTTACAGTCCATAATATCATCAAAGGATTACAAGAATCTGTAAAGTCAAATACTAAGCAAGAACTGGAAAGAATTTAACTTTCAAAATTCCAACAATTAATTGAAGTTTTTACTCTTATCCCAAACTCTTTCTCTGTGTTGTTAAAAGGAAAGGGTGATGTAAAAAAGTGGTTAACATGCCCTGTCCCAGCTTTTTTGGAACATGTTACAGGCATCAAATTCAAAAGGAGTGTATATTCACCAAAAAGAATAACATAAAATATCTTGACTTTGTATTGTATTTAAATTAAAATGGGTCAAAAAGGATTAGCACATCACTGAAATTGTTTTTATCTATGTTTTACACAGCCTACCAACTTTTTGGGCGTCAGGGTTATACAAAGATGTGGCATATTTTGCTAATTTTTAATCATCAGTAGAATAAATTCTCACTTTCTCAGGATGCCCCAACAATTTCTGCATTAGTTAAGTTGTTTGGAATGCTAAAATTAAAAATTAAAGACTCTTGTGGACATTAGTTGCTTCAGAAACATATTGTTTTTAAACAAACATCTTTAAAAAGTGACATGTTGACAGATTAGTAATAAGAAATTGTTTCTTACAGTAAGGAGTCTTCTTTCCATAACAAAAATTTTGTGTGTACATCTGTTATGTGTTCATGTAAAGAAGTGGTTATCAGCTAATCTCCATATTACAAGAATAAAGTGTAGAATTACTTGAGAGATGAGGGAGCCTGTAACTTCAAATCAGCAGTCACTGGATTTTGGTGCTCACTCTGACACACGAAAAGCCTCCTGAACTCACCTCCACTGAGTGAAGCATGGCCTGTGCGTCCTGCTGAGGAGAAGATCTTGGTAACTCCTCCCACTGATGCCACAGTGTCTGCAGGTGAAGGGAGCACTGATCTGAGAGGCGAGCGTACTCCTGCCAGAGGGAAAGTGTCTCTCCAGTCTTCGTGTGCTCATCTTTCAACTCCTGCACCAAGTCCGTCCACCTGAACACAATACATCGTTACTCAACTTTGTATAACTCCAGAATGTGTGTGTGCCATCTGATCTCAAATCCATACACCTACTGTATGTTATTGCTGTTACACTTTAGTACAAGTAAAAGCATAATGGACAGGACATAATCAAAGATCGGTGCTCTTATTACAATATCTATAGTATTTCAAATAGGGACAGAGAGGCTGGATATTCCTACCACAAATCATTCTTGGGTTGTGAATCAACACACATTATATTGTCTTTTTCACTTGACAGCAGTGATTTGAACACCTCTTTGCTGAATGTGATCCACTGAATCTGTTGTAATAATTTCAGGCCACTGACCGTTTTCTCTCTCCTCTCATTTGATCCTCCAGTATCTGCACCGTTCCAGGATGAAGAGTCTTCACTAGACTCTGATAGGATTTGTCCACGTTCACCAAAAGCTCCTCCCCTTTTTCAGCCTTCTCCTGGAGTTGCTGTGCACAAAAACACCTTTAATATCTTCACCAAACTCTAAGTATAGTGACTGTGGTACTGAAGGCTTGACGTCCATGAACGCCCACACATTTACTGAATCTGTCAAAACCAGATGGAAGTGCTTTAACTTCCTTTCCTAACAGTACAAGTGGCTGATTCAGAGTAACAAAAAAAATCTTGCTTTTGTAAATTGTAGTTTAAAAGCTGTTCAGCCTTTTGATCAATTCACTTTGAAGCAGCAAAACATGCCTGAATTAATCTGGTGGTCATTATGATAAAATAGAACATGTGATTATTTCTTCTTGAAGCTGTGAAGCCTCTGTGTGACCATGTGTACAAGATATGATGATCAGTGCTTCTGCTCACCTGGAGGAGGTCTAAATGTCCCTCTGCCTGCTTCAGTGAGAACAGAGGCTGGTGCTGCAGAGCACAGCACACCCTGGTGGTGTGCAGAGAAACTTCCTTCAGATCTCTCTCAAAACAACTCCACTGTTCCAAAGTCTGTTGCAGAGCTGGTCGCAGAGCGTCCATCTGTAAATGACCACAAAGGGAGACAGGATGGTGTTTGATGATGCAGAATCTCAACACCTGAGAGGATTTACTCAATACTGTTTTGAAGAAAATAATAATAATGTGTATCATGCTCATAAATAATCTTTGGCAACCTGGATAACACAAATTATGAGGACTACAATTAAGTAAGAGGGTTTAAGTAGTTTGTACTTGGCATGGAGAGCTAAAGATTGTACCTGTGATACATTAACTATCTGTTGTTGCACTGCAGGTTATTTTTTTCATCTCTACCATTTCAGGCGATTATAGCTGAACACATCTAACACTTAACCTCTTTATGAAAACTGGTAATGCTTTTATTTGTATTCAATTTTGTGTACATTTTACCAAACAAGCTGTAAAAGGTGGACATAAATTCATTTGCTTTACTTGAAGCAAGGTTTCCACACCTTCTTAAACATCAAATTCAAGGACTTTTTAGGGGTTTTCAAGCCCCAATACCCTCAAATTCAAGGCCCCAACTTGGCATAGTTTGAGACACTGATCAAGGTCAATTACGGAAACAACATCTAGAGAAGTAGCAGGCTTTATAGAAGATTACAGCCAATAATTAAACAGAAAGAGGGGTTTGAATGTGTGAACTCTTTCCAGTTGTCCTATGACAGACAACATCAGAAGAACATCAATTTCTATTCTGGCACAAAATATATAAATTCAAGCACTTTCAATGACCCTTTTCTGTTTATGTCTGTTTTGAAAGACTTTTAAGGCCTTGTTTTTTCCCTTATATTCAGAAAAAAGGATTTAAAGGATCTGTGGTAACCCTGTAAAAGGGACAGATCATCCCCAAAACAAAAGTACATATTCTTCCTCTTAGATGTAGTGCTATCTATTGGTCTAGATTGTTTTGCTGTGAATTGCAGAGTGTTGGAGATATCAGCTGTAGAGATGTCTGCCTTCTCTTCAATATAATTGCACTAGATGGCACTCAGCTTGTGGTGCTCGAAACCCAACAGCAATGTCTCTTTCCAAAAATCATGACCTGGTTACTCAAGATAATCCACAGACCTTGTTGTGAGCAGTTTCATGTAGGAACTATTTTCTTTCTATTGAACTACACGTGCCAACTGTATCACTGCACAGAGGGAAGCATGCATTTTCTCATGGATGAGAGGCTTGTCCTTGTAACAGCGTGAAACATGTCCTCCTATTGTTAGCTAGCTCAGTGGTGCTAGGGGAGCTAGCAGTAGATGCACGCTTCCTTCTGTGCAGTGATACGATTGGTTCCCACATAGTTCCTACATGAAACTGCTCACAACAAGGTCTATGAATTATCTTGAGGTCATAATCGCTGGAAAGAGACACTGCTGTTGAGTTATCGAATGCAGTTTTTTGGAGCTTTGAGCACTACAAGCCGAGTACCATCTAGTGCCACTACACTGGAGGGAAGGCAGACATCTCTACGGCCGATATCTCCAACATTTGGCAAATCAGACAAAACAAACTAGACTGATAAACAGCACTACAGGTAAGAGGAAAAATATGTACTTCTGATTTTGGGGTGAACTGTCTGCCTCAGTTTCTCATTTCTTATATTTTCAGATACTAATCACACACTGTCATTTAACAAGGTTATGTTTAGAGTAGCATTATGTTTTTTAGCCACTTTGATGCAGACCTACACAAGAAACTTAACATATCTGATATATTATGGTCTTATAAAGTTAATTACATTTTAGCAAATGGTTACCTTTTACACACTCAGCAGACAGGAAGAATGCAGTTTCTTTGTTTGTACTTTCTCAAAAAGGACTTTGTAATCTTCTCTGTACATAACTTTAATTCATATATAACACAATATATAACGCAATTTTTTCCATGTCTCTGATTTATTTGTTACCTGTTGACTAAGATTCCCACAAGCGTGACAAACACTCTCTGTCCGGCCAGAGAAGGAGATATCACAAGGGTGATCCTCTTCCTGTCCAACATGCACTCGTGTGGCTTTCAACTCCTGCAAAGCTGCATCCACCTCCTTCACCCTGCCCACAACAGCCTGGAAGAAACACAGGTGGAGTCTCAGATCAGAGGGTGGCAGCAGCAGGAGAGATGGTTCAAACATACACCTGTTTACATCTGGTTACTGTACCTCCCACTCCTGCAGAGCCTTACGAGCCAGAGTTTGACTGGTGGGCTGTTTGCACTGATCCAGCTGCTTTTTCTGCTGCTTGATCCAGTCATGAAGATGCTGTAATCGCTTCTCTCTGTCTGCACATGTGTGATGCATCTGTTCAGCTTCACGAGTCTGAGGGGACAAAGCCAAACAGTGGCTGATTCATGTGTAGAAATAAAAGTTTTATAACTTTTCTTAGTCGTCTTGGAGAGTCACACAGTACAAGCTTTTTCCATTGTTGCTGGCATTAACTGAGTTATGTTTATGGGGTGACTGATGGGTTCCAGTGATTTCACTTAGCATTTCCCGAAATGTAGAAAACAACTCCTCATCTGTTTGTATACAACTGCTTTGCTATCTCAGCCTCTTTTATATAAAAATATTTAACCAGAACATAAAGAGAAGGTTACAGCTGCATCATTTAATTTCAGATTCTACAGGTCACTGTGTTTTCCTGTATATTAGTAGCTGAAGAGCTGACCTGGCTCTCCAACTCTCTCTGTAGGTGCTGCCACTGCAGTCTGAGGGCGCCAAGTTCCTCTGCAAACATCGTACGTTCTGAGCGCAGAGCCTGGATGTCTGCACCCACTACCTGAGGCCCAGACTGGCACAGGAAATCAAGAAGGAGCTGCCCATTGACCACGCCTGCCTTCAGCTCCTGAGACAGAATGTTACATAGAAAGAAATCAACACAAACACTCATATTAAAGGGAAAAAACAGGCAAAGGAGGTTGGTAGTTTTCTGAAATGTGAAGCCAACATAGAAGGGCCAAAAACTGCAGTTCCTTGAATCGCCACCGGAGGCTGGCTCCAAAAACGAGTCAAACCTCTTAGACGCCCATGCTAAAAGGCCCAACTTCACAGCAGAAATAAACATGTTAACAGCCTGGTGCAAAAAACGCTTTTGATCTCTATAGTAAATTTCCTCATTCACGACAACTGTAAACTCACCTGATAATTTTTTTTATGGTTTAAAGTTATGCATAATTAATGTCGGGCCATTGTGACTGACAGGCTGTCTGCTAAGTGCCACCACTGTCTATAAGTTAGATCCACCCTTCGTTCCGCCACAGCTCCACCCTCTCATCCAATTATGGTCACTTCTGGCTCCAAATACCCAAACTGGCAACAGCAAAAATGCAAAACTTAAGGTTTTAAAATGGGAGTCCACAAACCAACAGGTGATATCACAGTGGCTACGTCCATTATTGTATACAGTCTATGATTTGTCCTACATTTTTGGTTTTATGAAAAATCAGTACACATCATTCACCTCTAATATTATGGAGGTATCTCTGTTGTGCTTTTAAATTTGTATCGATCTACATTTTCTAAATTCAGGTGTCCAGAACCAGAAGCATATTTACAGTGTAACAATGCATTTTCTTACTATTATTTAGCACTTTAAATAATTAGTTGTGCTTCTACTGACTCCCATGTTCATATTTTATATATATAAACACAAGATTTAATTTAGACCTGCAAGAGAAAGAGATGCAGAAACACAGTAGTGTCTTTTAAGGATGAACAAATGTGTAATTTTAAGATGCTTATTCCTCAAATGTCAAGCAAATTCCTCTAAATTTAGTAGTGGAGCAAAGTTAAAAATAAAAGCACTCAGACTGAAATAACCATTCAAATAGACCCACTGTTTACAGATGTACAGAAAAAAGTGGACAGTGGAGGTACCTGGTAGTGCTGCAAGACTTCAGTGATCTGAGCAGCATCTTTGGCCTTGAGGACTGTTTCCTTCTCCTGGCTCAGCCGAGCCTCCAGCGTCTTCAGCCAGCCCTCCAGGTTGGACAGCAGCTTCCCCGGTGGCCACGCTGCCAGCAGCCGCTAACGGACACCAGACCACAGAGAAGAAAGGGATTTTAACTTAACATGAATACTCTAACCTCTCATTTCTTACCTGTAACTGTTCTAGCCATGGCCAGTGCCTCTAAAGGCTCTGTCGATCGGTTAGTCCAACAAAAATTTCCTGACCCTTTGGCAGAAACAGTTTTTACCCTAGGAGGCTATAATTTGGCATGGAGGTCAAGTGTGTGTATATGAAGGTGCATGTTTGAGGTGGGGCGACATTAAGAGTGGCCGTTAATAAAGAGGTGCATAACTCCTATATGGATTCACATAACATGACCAAACTTTATAGAAAGAAAAACACACACATGAAGACATACACCATTTTGCCAAGTCCCTTTTCATAACTCTGGAGGCATCATTGTACCAGTGACAAGTGTTTTTGAGGTGTGTGAATGTGCATGCATGAACGCATGGATGCATGCACATGCGTAGAGGCAGCTATTGTATATTTGATTTCATTTAAAAGCTTACAGTAATCATCAGTTTTATAACAATCTGACGTTTGTGCCTGTCCAAGTTATTTAATCTTCCTCTGGTAGATAAGATCTTTTCATCCTCTCCTGAGGTGATTGCAAAAATTGAAGACATTAAAATGAACCCTCTGTGAGACTGACCTGGCAGGACTAGTGTATTAATTATTATAATGTAGACTATCTGGTTCCACTCACTGGTGATAAATGTTAAGGAAAAATTAAACGTGCCCTTCACCTCCTTTGTAAGTCCTCTCAAACTCCTGCTCCTCAATCACCCACAAAACTGAGTTCAGCAAGGTTTACACTCCCCTTCACTGGGACTCATCAAAGCCTAATTATTTTTGAAGACCAGCAGCACTTCCATGGAATTTAGACCATTATATTTTAATGGAAAATAGTACTTAATAAAGTTAATAGGATATCTGATGTCGCTGGTATGAGATAAAGTCATCTGGTCCATCATTTGTTTCAGGTAATTATTCCACAGTTAAAGTGCAACCACCATATATTTGAAACTGTGTGTTTTCTCCGGTAAAGGTGACACCTCTTCATGAATATTGTACCTGCTGCAGTCGGTCTTGTGTCTTGGACAGATCAGAGGTCAGCTGGGTCCAGTTGACGTCCAGCTGGGCGAGCTGAGCTCTCAGACCGGGACAGTCAGCTTCCCTCAGGTGGAGCAGCTGAGCAGCTTCCCTAGATGCAGCCGCCTTCTGCACGGACATGGCTTCAGTCTCAATGGAGAAATCCTGAAGGTTGAGAATAGGACCAGTGTCAGAGGACATGTCTATCATGTGTAACTGATGCATTTTATACTGATGACTGAGTTTGAATTTCAACCTGTGCATCCTTACAGGAAAACACTGGTATTTTTTAACCTGGACCTTATTTTTATGTTTTTGTGTCTAAGTGACAAATGGAAACAACAGTTTTTGAAATTGGCAGCATTGTACGAGAGCGCTGCAGGCAGCAGCAGCAAAAACAGGCTGCAATGTAATCTTCGGGGCAATAGTGCACCTTCAATGTACGTCCTCTCCAGACTTCAGAACAAAACCTCTCCTTGAGCAAGACTGGGTTAAAAGCAATAACAAACAGACCGGATGAAGTGGAAGGGAAGAAAAACATTTTATTTCTTTGTAGGGATTCGTTTCATAATGTTTCCAGACTCTTAAAATAACAATGTGACTGTGAGCCAGTCAGTGGCAAAAACAAGCACTTTTACGACATACAATGATGGTGCACTATTGCCCTGAGTGGAGTTGCAGCCTGTTTCATGGCTGTAGCACTCTCTCTTACTACTGGACCATTTTCAGAAATTGCTGTTTAAATATCTCGGTTTACAACATTTAGTTTCTGACACGTCACTAAAATGTATGTTGACAGTGTGTCACGTATTGTTATTATATCACAAAATGGCCTGAGAAAACCTTTGTTTCATGGGTGAAAAGCCCGTAGCTGACAATACGCCTTACCAGCAACTCGATCAGATTGCTGTGAATACACTCCTGGCTCAGGTCAGAGGTTTGGGTCAAGTCTGACCAAGTCTTCTGGTGTTTGTTAGCATCGACCAGCCATTTACTGACAGAGGCAAAGTCAGCCTGGAATCTGTGGGGAGGATGAAAACAACAGATAGCTCCTAAACTCCTTAACAAAGAGAGAGTTATGAACTTGGGCACGGGTCCAATACTGCAGAACCAGAGTCTAGACGGTTGGTGTCATGGATGCACACTGGATATAACCATATTAGAGTGTGTGAAGAGAAGATTGTGGGAATAAATTTAGGATTCTTAGTGGGGATGAATTTAGGAATGAATCCCCCATGTCTGTTTTTCAGTGGCATATTTCACCTGGAATAAAATCTGTTTTACTCAAATTTCCGAACTAAATTCCAGGAAATAATCTGATATGTAACTAAAACCCCATGTAGACTCACTGCTACAGAATTTTACTTAAAATGCTATCATAGCTTCTCATTAATACTTTCCAGTGCAGCCTCCATGATTCTGTTATGATTCTGTTTTTTCTTTTAACATAATTTGGAAGCTGGTCCCACCTGGTGCATCTGTCCTGGATATCTCTGCAGCGCTTACTCTCCTGTTTAGTCCGTCTGTAGGCGCTCTGCCACCGCAGCTCCAGAGCGCCTCCTGCTTGACTGACCGTGGCAGCAAACTCTGGCTCAGTCTGCAGTACCTTCCCCTGATCCAGGAGCAGTCCTAAAGCAGCTCTGCTCTCATCCAGCTGGACCAGTGTTTGCTGAGTGAAAAGGAGAACCAACAGTGCTTAGACTGAGTTTACATCAAACTCAGTGAGATTCTCTTGACAAGCCAATTCCACATTAATAATTGAGGAGACAGCACAGAGCGGCTGTGATGTAAAGTGGAGAGAATGGTGGGTTAAAAGAGCGTGAGACTGTGAAATGTAAAATGGAGGAGGACGACAGAAAGCTGAAAAGAGAAAAGAAAACGAAGGGAATAAGAAACAGGAACACAGGGAAAACAAACCAACTAAATTATTGGACTGTAACAATATCAATGAGTCTTGCCACACCAACTAACTGCTATGGAAACAGCTCTTTTTGTCTCTCTACAAACGTCTGTGTTTGTCCCATCCAATCTGACTGACGGCATATGAGAACCTATAAATACATCCAAAGGAAAGAGAGGAGTTTAAAAAAGTACAGTGGTCTAAAAGAACATCACCTTCCCTGATGTGATTTCTGAAAGTGACAGGGTCAGTTAATCAGCTAAGTGTAAGATTCATGACCAGGCAACTATCTGCCAACCTCAGAAGGCTACACCCACACATGCATCATCCTCAGTTTGACCTTCATTACTTGCAAAGAAATATTACCTCTGCCAGGGAGGTTATGTTTTCAGTTCGGTTTGTTTGTTGTCAGCAGGATGGAAAAACTACTGGTCCTCCCACAGGCTGTTAGGATGCTAAACAGTTAAACTGGACTCTCCATTTCATGCACCTCATACATACTGCACAGCACTGCACATGGTCATACTGGACTTTTAGTTTGTGATTTATTGCTGGATAGTTAGGGTTTTATTGTATTTTACTGATGTCTATTTTATGGTATTAGTACACTGAACAAAAATATAAACGCAACACTTTTGTTTTTGCTCCCATTTTTTATGAGCTGAACTCAAAGATCTAAAACATTTTCTATACACACAAAAGACCATTTCCCCTCAAATATTGTTCACAAATCTGTCTAAATCTGTGTTAGTGAGCGCTTCTCTGTTGCCGAGATAATCCATCCCACCTCACAGGTGTGGCATATCAAGATGCTGATTAGACAGCATGATTATTGCACAGGTGTGCCTTAGGCTGGCCACAATAAAAGGCCACTCTGAAATGTTCAGTTTTATCACACAGCACAATGCCACAGATGTCGCAAGTTTTGAGGGAGCGTGCAATTGGCATGCTGACTGCAGGAATGTCTACCAGAGCTGTTGCCTGTGAATTGAATGTTCATTTCTCTACCATAAGCCATCTCCAAAGGCGTTTCAGACAATTTGGCAGTACATCCAACCATAACCACACCAGCCCAGGACCTCCACATCCAGCATGTTCACCTCCAAGATCGTCTGAGACCAGTCACCCGGACAGCTGCTGCAACAATCGGTTTGCATAACCAAAGAATTTCTGCACAAACTGTCAGAAACCGTCTCAGGGAAGATCATCTGCATGCTCGTCGTCCTCATCGAGGTCTTGACCTGACTGCAGTTCATTGTCGTAACCGACTTGAGTGGGCAAATGCTCACATTCGATGGCATCTGGCACGTTGGAGAGGTGTTCTCTTCACGGATGAATCCCGGTTTTCACTGTTCAGGGCAGATGGCAGACAGCGTGTGTGGCGTCATGTGGGTGAGCGGTTTGCTGATGTCAGCGTTGTGGATCGAGTGGCCCATGGTGGCGGTGGGGTTATGGTATGGGCAGGCGTATGTTATGGACAACGAACACAGGCGCATTTTATTGATGGCATTTTGAATGCACAGAGATACCGTGATGAGATCCTGAGGCCCATTGTTGTGCCATTCATCCACGACCATCACCTCATGTTGCAGCATGATAATGCACGGCCCCATGTTGCAAGGATCTGTACCCAATTCCTGGAAGCTGAAAACATCCCAGTTCTTGCATGGCCAGCATACTCACCGGACATGTCACCCACTGAGCATGTTTAGGATGCTCTGGATCGGCGTATATGACAGCGTGTTCCAGTTCCTGCCAATATCCAGCAACTTCGCACAGCCATTGAAGAGGAGTGGACCAACATTCCACAGGCCACAATCAACAACCTGATCAACTCTATGCGAAGGAGATGTGTTGCACTGCGTGAGGCAAATGGTGGTGACACCAGATACTGACTGGTTTTCTGACCCCCCCAGACCCCCGCAATAAAGCAAAACTGCACATTTCAGAGTGGCCTTTTATTGTGGCCAGCCTAAGGCACACCTGTGCAATATTCATGCTGTCTAATCAGCATCTTGATATGCCACACCTGTGAGGTGGGATGGATGATCTCGGCAAAGAAGAAGTGCTCACTAACACAGATTTAGACAGATTTGTGAACAATATTTGTGAGAAATGGTCTTTTGTGTGTATAGAAAATGTTTTAGATCTTTGAGTTCAGCTCATGAAAAATGGGAGCAAAAACAAAAGTGTTGTGTTTATATTTTTGTTCAGTGTATTTATTAATTTAGTGTTGAAACGACCCCCCACAAACACTGTTTCGTTTTACCTGCATTACTGTTGTATGTCTGGTGAGATGACAATTAAAGCCTTATTTGATCTGATTTGATTTTGATTTGATATCCAGACATATATAGTGGTTACACTTGCAGATTTGCATATCACAGAAGACTGGACTATCATCTGTGCTCTCCGAGAGTCCTTTTAATTATTTTTTATTCTTTCCAGAAAGAAATCCACACCGAAACAGTTTCATTCTAAAACTGATTACTGGCATTGTACTTTTTAATTGAAATATCATGTTGGTATTTGATGCTTTCTTTAAGTTCAGCCAGCCAGAGCTGATGACTCTGATGTTTCTAATGTTACTGCAATTTAGTTGTAATTGAGTTGAAGTCACAATGGACATTTGTGCCAAATTCAAAGAAATTCCCTCAAGGCCTTCTTAAAATATTGTCTTCAGAGGAATGGGACAGACGGACAACCAAGAAACATAATGCCCTCGGCCGCAGCTGTCCCTACTTGGAGGCATAAAAAGTGCACAGGCTCATTTTCTGGGCAATTGGCATTTCACATAAAAGCTTGAGTATATAAACACTGAGTTTAAAAAACGTTGAGTTTAAAAAAATGTGTGAATATTGTTTTTTTTTCCTCCGCAGGAAAAAAGTTTCCTCTCTCTCCCTCACTATGCTAACGCTATCACTACTGCTCCCTTCACTTGCCCATGAATTTAAACATATATACAGCAGTTCAGGCGTGTTCTCTGGAGGCACGCTGTGAAACGCAGGAAATCAGTCAGAGAAGTCTGACGATACAACAAACAAAGTCAATACGTTTGTGAGCAGTGTGACAGGGTTCTTACCTGGCAGGCATCTTGTCGGTGCTGCGCTAACTTCTCATCGTCTCCCTCTGGTTCCCCGCTGCTGATGAAAGCTTCAACATCATCCAGCAACCGGCCGAGTCCACCACAATTATCCTCCCACTGGGTCCACTCCTGCAGCAGGTCCAACCATAAACACACACGTCTATTTTAACATTTGTGAGCACAAACACCCAACACAAGAAATACTGAAAATATTCCACAAGTAAAATTCACATTTGTTTATGTATGAATTCATATGGCCCTCAGCAAATGTGAACTACAAACCTGGATGCTCCTTTGAGAAGCCACTTCCTGTTCCAGAGCCCGTTGCTGCAAAGCTTTGGCTCTGACTTCCAGCTGTACCCGCTCATCCTCCTGACACTTGAGTGCTTCTGGCTCATGTTGGAACAGATGCTGTACGAAAGCCAGCTGAGACCTGAGGACCCGCAGGAGCTTCTGGATCACCAAGAGACCAGATTTATGACAGAAGTGAAGTGAAATAATTGCACAGCAGGCCTGATGTCAATAAAGGAAGAGAAGTGAAAACAGACACTGACTGTGACTGAGGTCTGAATATCTTTGTGTTAAGTCTAATCATTAGTTTGAGTACTGGATGTCTCTTTGAAAACCATCAAGGGGCATCTACACACTCTTGGGAAAGTGCCTACTTTAAACCAAGTCTTTGCCTGCTTGTTGAAGAACTTGCTGAAAGCACAGTGAGATACCTCGCGTCTGCAGAGGACGGCTTGAAGTTGGCTGCGGTTGTGAACCTGGCTCTTCTGCCCCTTTGTTAAGCATTCCTCACCCAGTTCCAGGAGGCCAGTTATCCCCTGAAGCAAGGACCAGGAAGCCTGCTGCAGCTTGGCTTTTTCCCCTGGACTCTCCCTCAGATGTCGGCCCAGCACACACTGCTGTGAGATGCAGGGAGAGCACAAAGTTTAAGGTAAAAAATATCAACTTTTGAAACTACTTTGATATTTGTCTGTAATCACGACTGGTAAAATGCTGGTTTCTTTTTCTGCTAATTGTATAGTCAAAGCCATATATCCATGGGAATTATCAGATATTTCTTTTTCTACGTGCTTAGGAAAACTGGCCATTAATTATGGCACTTATGTTTGGTCATTAAGTCAATGTGTCACTAAAAGCAAGAAATCATAATATAGGAGTTATGGCCTTTAATGACTTAAATGTCTTCTCATTGATAACAGCTTTCCAATTAGGCCTTTCTTGTACTCTAATATTATTATAAGTGTTAAATAGGATGTCTTAGACACCTATTTATTAGGCATTTTATACTAGTGTACATATATAAAAGCAAATGTGCACAAACACAAACAAAGCTTCAAAGCACTGGTTACCTCCAATCTGGGAGCATCCTTTATGCTGGGGAATATCTCACTATGTTCAGGTTCAAACTCATCCAGAATACACAATTGACTGGAGGAGAGCTCCTGTGTGATAAAAAATACTATTTGTTTATTCAGAACAGTGGTGGAAAAAGTGTTTATATCCTTTTATTAAAGTATTAATAAAGTACAGATAAAACGATGTAAAAAACATTCATATTTTTACTCATATAAATTAAATAAAAAATATTATTACCAAATTGTATTTAAAGTGTCAAAAGTAATAGCTGTCATTGTGCAGCAGAATTGCTTCTTTTATATTATTCTTTATTATTGGATTAATATTACTGATACATTGGTGTATAAGCAGTATTTTTAATGCTGTAGCTGGTTAAGAATAAGATAATTTCATGGCTTCCTAAGCTGTAAGGTTATTAAATCTAAAGCAATGCATCATATTTTATTAACTAATTGTATGTTTGTTTGTTTTTTTAATGTAAAATCTAATCTGCAATGTGACCACTATTTGAAATAAATGTAACAGAGTAAAAACTAAATTATTTCCTTTGGATATGCAGTGGCATATACATATGAAGTAGCAAAAATATGAAAAATGCAAAATACAAGTACATCAAAAATGTATTTTAATGTGCTACTTGAGTAAACACAGTGAAACAAATTGCCAAAAGAGCTGAGACTTGAGACAATGCTGACCACTTTGAAATCCAAGCTAGAGGCCTAAGTGTTTACCATAGCTTTAAATTGATTTTCTTCTAAATCAAATGTATGTTTATCTGTTTTATTTGCTTTATGTGTATGTGTGTTTTTTAATTGTTTGTTGTATTGTTTTTATTGTTTTAATCATTTGTTTCTTGTGTTTTTACCTGTGTAATCTATAAAGCTCTTTGGGTTGCTTTGGGGTATGAAATGTGCTACATAAATAAATCTGCCATTAGCTGAGATACTTTCTGCTACTGGTTCAGACATTGTACACATTCACTCGCCAGCCATTTAGAATTATAATTGTTGATTTATAAAAAAAATATGCAGCCATGAAAGACAAATTTCAGCCCACTAACATATTTTACTGGTAATCATCATAATTATATATCAAACTCTGTGACTGATTTGTAATTCGAACCTGATGTTGGTGTGTGTTGCCCAGATGTTCATTGAGCTGACTGTGGGATGAGGTGAGGACCGGGCGTACGGTTTGTAGACACTCCTGAAGGGAGCTCAAACAGCGGAGAGCTTGTGGTTTTTCCCCCGAAAGTGCAGGTTTGGTCTCAGACTCCACTTTGCTCAACAGCTCAGCCAGAGTCACCAGCTCAGTCGACACACACTGCACAGGAAGTCAGAAATGCAAAAACGGTGCTTTTAGAATGAGAGGTGGGTAAATTCAGTCCTTTCTTATCAGCCTGCTTGCACCTGTTTTTTTTAAGACAGCAGATTTTACATAATAAAATGTGCAGTTTCGTTGGTTATTATATTGTGTAATTGAGTAGCCTTGTGGTGCGTCACCTCCTGCTGCAGCAGCCTCAGCTGGGGATCATCTTCACCAGAAGTTAACACAAGGTCAGTCAAAGCGTCCAGACAGAGGAGGACCTTTCGTGCAGCTTCGTACAACTCCTTATTTTCACCTGGAGAGCTCACCTGACAAATAACCAAACGTATGGTGATCACTATCACTCACCACAAAGTTTGCCATGAAACTAAAACTCTATTTCCTCCTGATGTGAGGAATATCCTGGTTCTTGCTTTATTTAAATTTGCAACAATGCTTAAAGAACTGTTAAAGCACTGCTACATGGATAAAGCCAGTTTTCTACTGAAATTATGGGATGGAAAACTTAAATATTGTATAAGTATGATTTAATAAATCAGATCCTCTGCATATGGTTTGTTGTTTCAGCCAACTACAAAAAAATATATCCATATACCTTTGAATATTTGCCGTTACCATTTCTTTAAAATGAGCCTTTTTGATGACCTTGTTAGGCCACACAGATCCATGTTAGTTGATTATTTGCACGACAATTTATCAAAAAATAAGTGCATTATTAAAATGAGTCCACAATCTCTGCATCCAACGATAAGCCCTTTTAACTAGGGACACATATGTCTGCTAAGATTTAACTTGTCTGTTACTACTGTATGTACTATTTGTTTCAGCTTGGTGATGGACTCGTGTGTCCGCTGGAGAACAGCAGAAGCAGACCCGGTTGATGCCAGCTCCCTCTGTGGATCCTGAAGAAGAAAAAAGAAATCAGTTTCACAGAGAGCCAAGGGAAAAAGAGAATGCATGAAGGGAATAACTACTGCTTAATTTTTTCTTCCTCTTCCTATCAGGAAAAATACGTTTTCACTTGCATTGTTTTTTTACATAAGGACCATACAGTAATTTTCCTTCAAATCCATCTAATAACACTGTCAATTTTTTAAAGGCTCTAGCCATTGGTCTCTCTTATTATATTATGTAAAACTGGGAACTTTATAACTCTTAGAGTGAAAGAAGTCTCAGCACAGATACAATCCTCTTTTCTCTCCTCTTAAAAATTAAGGTGGGTTTTCTCTCTTTGCATCTATTGTAACTGCTTTTCGTTAATTAGAGGACACGGCTTAGATAAAACATTTATACATTGATTTCACAACCAGTACAACCTAAAGAAAAACTGTCTAAAAGTCATTTCAATTTAGCTTTTGTTGTTTCTTCTGTTGTAAGTAATTATTGAGCAATGTTTTATTTTATCGGACCTCAAGTTTCAGAGTTGGAGTAATTTCAAGGCAGGAATGTGGGACATTTCCTTTAGAAAATCTCTTAATTGATAAAGACAAAGGTTAGATTTTTAGTATGGGTGTAGTCAAAGATGTCCTCAACTCAAATATATCTGGCACTGTGAAGAATTATGGAGCACTGTGTTTATATAGCACCTCAAGTTTCCAATTTGAAGTCATTTTAAGGTAGAAATGTGGGATGTTGTCTTTGGAATATCTCTAAATTGATACAGTAAAATTATGTTTTGTGTCTGTATGCTGTCAGAAATTTCCCCAACTCATATGATTAATTTTCAGGAATAATAATGTTTTTCCAACTCCCCCACCCAAAAAAATCAAAGAATAAAAAACTTCCTCACAATTTAATTGTATTTTCTTTTTAATTTATACAGGCTACAGGTAACACGTTTGTGGTCCCATCTCACCCTTCATCCATCTCCTCTAATGCTAAACTTCTAAAAATCTGAATTAATGTGTCCTAATCATCATAAAATCAGAAACAATTTTATTATTTCTTTTAGACTTTTAGACTTAGACTTTATTGTCCCCTTGAGGAAATAACTGTCCCCTTTTCCCGTATCTTCCTACCTCATCATGGCTCCCTCCATCCCCTGAGCCGATCTGATGCTCCTCCTTAACCTTTTTCAAAGTGGTCAGTTTCTGAGAGATCTGGGTATAAAGTCGACTCCACCTCAGCCGCTCCTGCTCATCTTCCTCATATATAGCCGAGCTAGGGACCAAAGGGAACACACAATATGCCTGAGTCATGTATGGTCTGCTATGTGCATGTGTGTTGTAAAACTCTTGTGACTGTCACTGTCCTTTACCTCTTTGGCACCTCAGATGACTCCTGGGCCTGTTGGGATTCTTCAAATAACCTACTTTGACTCGTGGTGACTTCACTCTGCTCCTTTAACACATTAAGAGTATCCTGGAAATGAAGAGAAATAAGGGGAATAATAGTTACTTGCAATTTTCTTACTGTTTCTATTGTTGTGTCACTTATGGGAGACATCACATTAGACATAATTCATGTTGAAAATTTTGGGGAAAATTTGGCTAATCATTTTAAAGGGTGTCTCTTTTCTTTCTTAGACACTTACCAGATCTTGATGAGAAGGTACGGACAAAGGCAAATGTTTGCTTCCCTCCTCTATAAACTCACGAGATCCTCTTGTGGCACTGAAAGGAGTTATAGGTCTTGTAGGAATCACTCTTGTGTCTTCCACTGCAGCTGCTGCCTGAGGGGACTCTGCATGAGGGTTGGCGATGCGGGTTTCATGTTGTGGTGATCCATATGTGTCCCGTATGGCAGCGGCAGTGAACTTGAATTCAGCTGCTGGAACGGCTGCAGCTACGAGTGACTTAGTTGTTTCAGTTTTAGGACTTAATGCTTTGCCAGCTTTGGAATCCATTGTAATTAATCCAGTTTCAACATTTTCTGATGCAAACTCTTTTGAATGAAGCCCAGGCACAGTGAATAAAAGCCCAGTGTCCGCACTTTTTGAGCTTGTTTCCTCTTCAGAGGAAAACTGACCAGTCAAAGTCTCCAGTGCCTGAAATACAAATGATTAATAAAGATTTTATTAAAATGAATCAGTCTCTGAAACAGCTAGTGAATAAAGAAAAGGACAGACACATCTTTGAATTAGACAATATGTCACAAATTGCCATTATAATCATCACTACCATATCAGTGTATCTGAATAAGTGTGAGGAAATACACACTACAATAAGAAAGACTTTTTAAAAACAAAACAAATGTGCTTAATGTCCAAAGTCTGATCTCTAATATGAAAAACATAATTTACCTTAACGTCTGACAGTGGCTTAATTTCTGTTAAATCTTCACTTTGCACATCTGAAGCGTTTAGTGTCTCCTCCAGGTCCTAACATATGAATCATATTAGTATACAAATACAAATCCATGCCCACACACATACACCGATAAACATGCTATTTTCAGTGTGTTGTGAGTGTGTGTGTGAGAGAGAGAGAGAGAGAGAGAGAGAGAGAGAGAGAGAGAGAGAGAGAGAGAGAGAGAGGACAGGTTTCTGAGGGGCAACATATTTCGAGCAGCTGCTTCTGACAGCACCAGAGTGGATTCATCGGGTGACAGGACAGCCTGTCTGACACAGCCTCTTATAAACATGCAAATATCTGCAAACATCCTCCACACCACAGAAAAAAGAGGCAAAATTAAGGTTGAAAATTATTCAGTGAATCAAAATAAAAACAAAGGAGGAAAGCATGAGAAGAAGGAGCCCGAGAAGTGTTGAGTTTCATTCCAAAACACAGAATTAGTATTTTTGAAATTCCCTTCCAAGTGTTAAAGCTGGAGCAGTTTTCTGGAAAAGTCACAAAAGTGAAAAAAACAACAACAACACACAGAATTTGAAAATACAGCTCTCCTCCCATAGCTCTCCCCTCTCTATCCTAAGGCCCTCCCACCAGACGACCATGGGCATATGCATGTGCTTCATCGGCTAACCTGTCCGAGCACTAGTTGTTCATCACAATCAGGCTGAACATGATCTGTATGCTATAATACTGTGGCAGTTCTATGTGACTTGCCATCCTGTTTTGTTTGCAATCTTGTGGGCCTGTACAGCCGGTTGAGATGCCATACTGTGATTCGATGCTCTAGCTTGCTACATATTCATGAACTTGAATTAGCTGCAGCCGTGGGCCTTTAGTTCAGGTTAGCAGAAGACTCTCTTTTTGATAAGTCTGTCTCGTCTTTGGGTTTCTTTGCAGTGTAGGCAGTTTTTACCAATGCTGGAATAGCAATTTTCTCTTTTCGCCAATCAGTCAGGCTTTCACCATCTAAAGGGACATGCACACACATCTGAATTTGTACAACAGCCAACAGTAACACCCTCTCTCTGAAGTAACCAGTGATTAGACAAAGTCTCCTGTCTTTCAAACCTGAAAACAGACCCAAGAAGAGGTGCAGAAGTTTAGTTTCTTTCAGACCACTTCAATTAAAACATGCTAAACGGTTACTATAGAATTTTTGCCCAATAAAGCTTAAAAAAAACAGCCTACCACAGCTTTAAATGTATCTGTTTGTGAGGACTTGAACAGGTCAAATCAAGTGGTTTTCAGCAATTAAGTTTTAAGAACAGTAGTTTTGAGTATGTTTTGGAATGAAACCCATAATAAAGAAGTACCCAGAAACATGCTCTCCTGAGCTGTTATTATTTTTCAGATTTACCTCTGGAATACTGCATGTTAGTGTGTCAGAGGACGACGAGTGACAACTCTCGTTTTCCTCATCCTCCTCTTCCTCTGAAATAGTGACCTCAATAGCCTCCTGGTTTCAGTAATAAGGGTGAATCATATGATCAAAACTGTGTCTCTTTTTCTCAATTATCTTAAATATAACTTTTCCATCATATTCAAGCAATATCAGTGAGGAGAGAGGAGGCTTATTGTCCAAGATGCATATCACCACCACTCCACTAGCAGTCATCCACTCATTTAGCTGTATTAACCATCTCTCATATTTTCATTTGATGTGGAATCTGATAGATGTGATCACAAAACTAGACTGTAAAACAAGAAAAAGGCTTCACTAATGAAGTCTAATGGACGGATGTGTGTTAATGAAGTGAACACATATTTATCTAAAAGGATTGTTCATTTTTTGGGGAAGATTCATGATAAACAAATGAATAAATGTATTATCTTATTACCATGGAAACAACTGTTTTTTAAATTGCTATGTGGAGTCTTGAGGGAATCAAAATGTGACTCCACAGATATCAAAAAGCTGTGCTTACTGAACTAAACTGAGTCTTAATGTTTGATGTTTTGCACGTCACATACCGGACAATAGCAGAATAACTCCCCAAAAAACAAACTCAGTTTCAAGGATTTTAGTTGAACCTGCCTCACAGCCCAGTAGAATGGACATTGCAAGTTTTAGGCTGATGCTTTTTGGTGACAGGACTGTACCAGGCAGGTTTAACCAATTCCAGACAACAGAGAGAATAAATTACAGTCACCAAGCCTGATGTCCATGAAGGATTCACCAATTTTACTTGATGCTCCACATTCAAAATACACCTTTAAAAAAATCAGCAACCAGCAGGAATCCATGACTTGATGACTGTAACTTTTATTCCCCTAAGCAGTTTAATTAGGAAGTGGACTACTGGAAACTGTCAGTATGACATGATTAAAGAGGACACGTTTAATTAGTTTAATTCTTATTATTCAAAGTGTTAAACTCAAACATCACACTAGTGTTATTGTTTTAGCAGGTGTTTGATGATGAACTCTACCTTATTGTGATTATTATTACCTGGACTAAGTGTCTTAGTGCAGATCTGTCGTGCTGCTGTGCTTCCTCAGGAATATCAGAGAGTGCAGTGATACCAAGATCCTTCCTGGTTTGTTCCTCCTCCCTAATCTTGTTCTATTTTTGTCAAAGAGAAACAGAAGAGAGAATGTGACAAGTGTAAACCCTTGATAATAAACATACAAGATCAACACAGTGGTAACACTAACAGAGACACAGAACAACCCTGACTGTGTAAATAACATCACATTAAAGATACATTTTAATGTGAAAATATTACTTATTATACCTTTAAACTGTAGTTGAATCAGCTAAATAAGTAATGTCATTGTAAGTACTTGCTAAATACCTTTTATCTATCCTCCCAACTCTTCTATAGTAAAGGATCAACTCAGTTATTTTGTCTATATGCAGGGGGACTCTGAGTTCATGCTCTACCTCCAGCAGCGTGGCTTGTTGCTGGGTGAGTTGTTCCAGCTCCTCGAGCGGCTGCAGGAGCAGTCTGGCTCTGGAGAAGACCAGCAGGCTCTCATCTGCTCCCTTTGGGAGGTGAAGCTCTCCTTTGCATCTCTCCACCTCCTCCAGTGTCCTCCGCATTGACTGCACGTTGGCCAGGATCACCTTCAGGTCGAAACAGAAAAAACGATTACATTTTTGTCTTGGTTGCTTATTCTGAGAGTAGATCTATGACAGATGTAGGTCTGTTGTAGAAAACCTTTAATGAAAGTCAAACTGATGTTGAAAAAGGAGCAGAAATACTGAAAATATTTACTGATATACTTGAGAATGCAGAAGAAATATAGGTGTTATAGTACATCTGTATTGCCAACATTTTAATTTGGAAACAGAAAAAATGTAACCAATAATCTTTTATAGGTGACTGACACATGAAAACCATTTGAAGGCTAGGGTGCATCACTTTTTGCTTGTGACAGTAACTTTTTTTTGTTTTGTTTTGCAGCTGTGTTAAATCGTCACTGTGCGACTTACTGTAATTTACATTTACTTTAGCTATCTAATATTGCACTTTTAGGATGTTTGGAAAATCCAAAATACATTCAAAAAATGCTCATTGATGCAACAATGGCAGAGAAATCCTTACTTGCGAGCATGGTCAAGCTACAAAATGGTGGTTTCTAAAAATGACAATTGTCTTTACAGTCTGCATGACTACATGACAAAATGCGAAATCAGCACTGCCTCACAGCTCATACTTTCATTTTTTTAATACTGTCAAACCACTGATGTCAAGAAGTTGTGGAATGTCATATTATGCTGCAGTATGAACTATTTGCTTCTATCCTTAAAGATATACTATACAGGATTTTCCTAAAAAACAATGTATGGACTCAGACAGAAGTAATGCCTCTCAATCATCGATTATGGCCTGCTAGAAGTGTGTGGCAGAGAATTTTTCTGAAAAGACTCCCTGTGCTTGTATTTTCTTATTTTCTTCTTATTGTTTGTGTTTGGGATGTTTATGGGCGTGTAATCTCTCTTCTGTGGCTTTATACTTTCCCTTTTGCTAGCAAGTGTGTTTACAAACAGCAACAAACAATCCTGCACAGCATAGCTTCACTGAGATAATCCAATATCTAAACTGGATTTAGCAAAGTCACACAATAATATAAACAAACAACCAATTGAGACAGTGGTAGAGCAGTTCAGAGAGGTAAAATATCTGGCTTTGAAAAGAGCATTAATTTAGTTTTAAGTTCAGTTCTCTGTCAAAAAAGGTTGTCTGTTTGGGAAGTTAGAACCATACAACTTTGATTATACTGCACGAGTTGTGTGAGAGTTTGTATGCAGATGTTTTGATATAGTGTTGATGTTGTAAAACACGGAACCCTTTTACTCAGGCATGCGAGAAAATAGAAGTTTTCTTTACGCAGGGGAATCATAACACAGGGTTAGTATCTAATATACAAATGGCCATTTAGGGGATGAAGTATTCCTTTAGGACAGAGTTCTTTTGCTCTTGTTTTTAAAATCCTTTTCTAATTTAAAGTATTTCATAGTTTTACTATTATACAGCTGTCTGCATGTGCCATCGGTACTGTACATTGCTATAAAAAGAGATTAGTAGACAGGAATTATAAATGCATTGTTTCACCTGTCGGTTGTGAAGATGCTCCGACACAGATATGTTGGAGTCGTCCACAGAGGATAAAATCGCTTTGATCTTCGGGACGTTCTTCTCCATAGTCTTCAGCTCTGCCTCCATTGCCTCCACCACCTGAAGTGAAGATTGCCAGCAAGATTTTAGGCAACTTGACCTGTCATTTAATGATCAAGACTGTTTCACATGCTGCACGCACAAGAACATAAATGCCCAGAGGCAAAGCATTTTTTTAAGATGCTACTGATTGTATTTCTCTTGACTTTATATCAAAATATATCAAATTTGGGTCTCATCCATGCACACTGTGTAGCCGCAGTATCCCTGGTTCAATTCTGCCTGGGTACTTTTGTTTCTCGCTCCCTCGTGTTTCCAGTCCTTACTACTGTCCCAAATCTCAGACTGTGGCCACACAACAAGAGAACATTTCTACCACTGAGTCCAGTAATCTGCCCAGATAAAAGTCAGGTGTCAGACCTGGTCACTGAGTGGGAGGAACCAAGTTGTCAAAGAAAAAAAATGTGCCATTTGGGGTCACTAACAACCTGAAATTCCCCTCTTTTAAAATTCTTACCGAAACAGCCTGCAGGAGCTGCTCGAGTGGCTCTAGGATCTGGCGTTGCATTTTGTCTACTTGTTGGTCATTCTGGTCCACCCTCTCCTTGTGGGTGCTGATGTCACACACGTCAGAAATCTCATCCAGGACTGGCCTGAAGTCCTCAAGCGCCTGTCTGATCCTCTCGGAGTCGTCCAGGACCAGCTGTAGTTCAGGATTTAAAATCAAAGTCATCATTAACATGAAATATGTGACTTGTGGATCCTGTGGTCCATGACTGACGAAGCCTGACATGTGCAGTCGGAAATAGTGAGGAGATACATTAAGGATAACTATATTATAATGTGGGTTTTACAAAACATATATGAGTGAAATTATGAATGAACTGCAGGTATACAGGGTGTGCAAATATGTCATGATGACAGAGGTATCAATAAAAATACAACACAGAAAATATATACTGTATTAACACTGATGCACAGTACAAAAAATACATATTTAGGATATAATACATATTGGAATATGTTTATTTGCTTGGTTCTCGGCATCACTGACCTGCAGGGAGTTTGCATGATTCTGGAGGCCTCTGGCTGTTGTGAAGCAGCAGGGAGCACCGAGCCATGACTGGGCTTCGTCTAACCAGCAGGTGGCGCCATACAGAATGTCTTCAAACTCCTGAAGACATTCAGGGATCTGACAAAGAAGTATAGAAAATATAAGGAAGCAGAATGGAACTTTTTTAAACAGATATCTAGAGGCCACTTCCCACCTTGATGTTCCTGTGATATAGTGCATTTTCAATATACAGTACATAATGAGTTCCTGGTCCATGGTGTTTAAGACCTCACTTCTCCGTATTTCCTGCATTCAACACAGTACAGTGTGAATATATTATAGTATTCCTGACCTTGCTGAGGAAGGCGGTGCGCTGCTCTGTCATTTGCGCTGCGTTTTGGTAGAGCTGCAGTGGGTGGGTGAGTTGGTCCATGAGTTGGTGGGCTTGGTCCGGATGCTCCTCTGCAAGATCCTGCACCTCGCTCTCAAGGAGCATCAAGCGGCTGTGCCAGGCATCCAGCTCATCCCACGCATGCTGAGGAACATACAATGCAAAATATGTAGGGGCTCTGAAGTGACAATGTAATCCTGGATAGTCATCAGATTTTAGGACAGTGTTTCAGTTGATTGTTCCAGACTTGGTTTTTGGTAGGTTAGCCCATAGATGACTCATTCCTGTGGCTACTGTTCATCTGCGTCGCCGCCATCTTGCAGCAGTCACCACACTTACAAGTGAAGTCGAGAGTCAGTCAGTCAGCCTGGGTCAGTCATGGACTACACGTGGAGGTGCAGCTCTTCACTGCAGGATCAAGCATCAAGCATCAACCCATTTGGCTGCAGCTGACGAACGGTCGAAAATAGAGGCCATGGAATAACTTTTCACAAGTAAGTGTCAATTTCATCGTGTTTTACTGTTCACTGACTTAGCTAATGAAAGCGTGATGATCACTTAAGACATCGCAGCCGTAATGGCTAGGCTAAAGCCAGCTACCTGCGCTTTCCTGCTCTGGTTTTGGGCGGAGGGTGAATCAGTACTAGCTCTGTAGGTTATGCGTGTTGGCTATTTATGTCTTTTTTGTTAGCTAACGTTATTGTATTCCTTGTCAGAGCAGTCTGCTGTAATGAACTCGGCTACTGTTAGCTAAGCTGGCTAGTGCTAGCTAAAGTTTCTGTATTTGGTCAGCTCTGACTAGAGACAGTGTGCTCAGCAAACTGCTCAAACTTGCTGAATGTTAGCTAGGCTAACGTTACTTGCTGAGTGTCCATTCCTGTAATGTCAAGCCATATATTGCATCTAGCTAAGTTCAAGTAATGTTACCTGCTAGTTAACCTAACTTTGAAATGGCGTTGTTTTTGTGTCAAAGGTTCTCAGTGGAACTGGAAGCAAGAAGAATGTGGGCCGTAGCTCTCCGAAGGGGTGAGTTCAAGCCCAGTGACACAACAGTTTTGTGTAGTTCTCATTTCCTTCCACAAGATTTTGACAGAACTGGACAAACTGTCCGTTTGAAGGAAGGTGTGGTCCCTTCAGTGTTTGCTTTTCCAGATCATCTGAATAGAGTAAGTGTCTTTTTCAAGCAATGAGATGCAATAGATAAGTCTCTCAAATAAAATAAATTAAGTAAATAAATTCATAAATAAATAAGTTAAATAAATAAATTCCAGTTTCCGGGAAATTCACCTTTGCTTAATGATAAAGTCAGGTTGCCATTAAGGCGCCCAGGGAGCAACTGGGGTTCAGTGTCATGGTCACGACACTTCGACTGCCACTGGGTTTTTTTATACACAGGTGGTTGCACTCTGTCAATGGCAAGCCTGGACTAAATACTTGGATATGCTCAAAAAAAAGAGAGAGGAAAATCCGGCAAAATATAGTCAAATGTGTCTTATGATGGATGCCATGGCCATCAGGAAACAAGTTCAGTACAACTCCCACACTCAGACATTGTCTGACTTTGTGGATCTTTGCAACAGCATGGATGAGACAAGTGTGGCTAGTGAGGCCCTTGTGTTCATGGTAATTGGACTGCTAGGTCATAGACTGGAAGGCTACTACTACTGGAAGGCGCCTACTTCCTTACAAATACACTGAAACCAGGAACTCAGAAGGTTTTGCTGGTGCATGCATTTGAGGCACTGCATGAGCAGGGTATCAAAGTCCTGTGTGTGACAATGGATGGGCATGCAACCAATATCAGCATGTGCACAATGCTCGGATGCCAGCTGCAACTGAAGTCTTTGGATGCCCTGACTACATATTTCCCTCACCCTTCAACAGGTGAGCGAGTTTATGTAATGATGGATGCATGTCATATGCTCAAGTTGGCCAGGAACATGTTGCAGGCATACAGCACCATTTTGAGCTCTGCAGGACAAGTAAAATGGAGCTACATATCACAACTAAATGAAGTCCGAGAAAAAGAAGGTCTGCAGGCTGCAAACAGGGTCACAAGCAAACACATCAACTTCACTACACAGAAGATGATAGCTGCAAAGACCCTGAGCCAGTCCAATGGAAAAGCTCTGCTCATGCTGAAAGAAACAGGATAACCACAGTACCAGGATTGCTCAGCTACTGTGGAATTTGTTGAGGTGATCCTTGCTAATTTTAGATCTGGTGTGATCAGAGGTAAATGTAATAGCCAGTTAGGAGTAAATTCAATGGCTAAACCTATTTGAATATGAGAGTTTTTGTTTTTCAGATGATTGACTGCTTGTTCGATGTCATGAACAGTCAAAATCCACGCGCCAAAGGCTTCAAGGCGCCTTTGGGTTCCTTCAACTGGGCAAGACCTTCAGAGTTCCTGAAAGAAGCCCGGCTGCACACTGCTGAAGGCTAAAGGTTTCCTGGGTCTCTCAGTCGTACCATTACACCTAGCCTGCAGAGGTCCTGGTGCTTTTTTTTTTTTTTTTTTTTTCTTTTGTTCACATTTGAGATGTTTGAAGAAAGTTTAATTTTAAAGGGGAACCTTACCTTTAACTATTCTATACCAGCAAAATATAGAGGATTTGAATCCAGTTATTTTAATATGAAAAGTAGGTTATGTGTGCAATGTGGATGCATAAAAATGGATGAATGAAAATAAAAATATGATATTTAGCGTACAATATGACATTGTTAGCATAATGGCAACTGTCTGCAGAAGCGAGGTTATGTTAGAGGGGTAGGCTTGTGTATTAATGAATTAATTAAATCCACTTACAATAATAAGCACAGCCTCTAGAGCTATGTATTTTACAATGTAATAACACTATATGGGAGAATTTACACACTGTATTGCACAACCAGTCAACCAGGGTTTCAACATGTTTATAATAAACCAAATTTCGTGAAAATCGGTTCAGATTTAAGTGAGTTGCAGTAAGAGAAAGTTTGGTAGACCTATCTCCATACACAACAGTACTAGCCAGCCGGCAGTGACCTCACCAAGATGGCGACGAAGTTGAGGCATCGCTGAAATGGGCCGAAGCCGTCAACAAGGCATCTAATGTATATGATATCTATGGGTTAGCCACCCATCCTCTTACAGTCTACATTTACATTTGCATGATAGCAAACATAGCTAGCAGAGGCTAATGTTGGTGCTGACAGATTTTACATCTGTGAAATTCAAAAAGGATAAAAAGTGGTATGTGTTGAAGACTGATTAATTCAGATAAATAAATTATGTTTAAAACAAGTTTACAAGACATTCATGAAGAATATTAAAACTTTCAAACTTTCATCTTGTGCACATCAGCAAGGTTTACATAACATCATTCACACACAGACACACAAGTAAACATAAAGCAAATAAACTACCTTGAGTGCATTTTGAGCGTCACTGACTGTTGCACTGTTTTGCTCCAGTAACTCCGTCACTTTGTCCAGGCCAGAGCCCAACTCTGCCACTTGACGAGCCAACTTCCGAACCGGGTCGCTCTTCTCCATGAGCTGCAGAATAACCACACACACACATTTAGATAAATATAAGAGGTTTCGCAGAGATAGCTCATGCAACGTTAAGGATGGATTCCTGTTTCCAGTTACCTTCTCCTCTTCTGTTTGTAGAGACAGTTCAACTTCTTGTAACCTTCTGCTGATATCAGCTGGTATCTCAGTGTACCGGCTCTGAACACCATCCACGATGCGCTTTAGTTTGGCTTTCTGGGAGGACAGATCCTTCCTGAGCTCCTGTCAGAGTGGAAATGCACGAGAATAAATTCAGAGGGACCGGAAATATGAAAGCCAGAGACTGCAAGATGGGGTCAAATGTTTAACATTAAGCCCCTCATTTCCAAATTTGTTTAACTAATTTTCCAGTTAAATTGGTCTGTAGCTGCATCTGACAAAAACTGGCCATTGAACAAAATTCTTATTTCTCACTGATGCTGTGAAGGGCTTCTAAGCAACTCCTGACATTAAAGGAAACATATTTTAAACATAACATGAAAACATGAACAAAAAACCCTCTTGAGTTTTTGTTTGTCACTATTTTGCTCGTGAATAAAATGTCATATTTTTTGTTTTTCTAAATGTCACCTGAACTGCCTTTTTACAAATCTCACACTCCAGGTTTCAAACTTGGACTATAAAGCATAAAAAAGAAGCTGACCTGTTGTTTTATTGGATTCGAGCAGGCTTCCAGCGCAGGAAGAAGGTCAAACATGTGTCGCTCCAACTCTTCTATCTCCTCTTGGACCTGCTGTCTCTCTTTCTCCTCTGCCTGAGCCGCAGCTACCACCAGCAGGTTTCTTTCTTTTAAGCTGTGGAGCACATCAGCACCTCAGCATCCATGACATTAATGAGTAATCGATTTCATCATGTATATCAAAATCAAACAAACCCCACCTCCTGACATTCTCTTGGATCTTCACTAGTGTTTTGCCCACAGGTCCGGGGCTGATGGGCTCCTGGGACCTAGATAAGCTCAGGGCGTGCTCCAGTCGATGCTCCAGGGAGGCTAAGGCCTGCTGCTCCTGCTCCAGCCCCGCCTGGTGTATCTCAGCCTGAGCCAGAAGCTCCAGGGGCTCCTCTTGAGTGAAGCTCACAGTGGCGGAGTCAGGAACCTCGGCTTGAAGACTGGCCAACAAGCTGCAGCACTGCTCCATCTAAACAAAAGAATGGAATTATTCCTCAGTATATCTGTGTCTTACTTTGCTCTGTCCTTTACGGCTTGTTTTTGATATAAACTGTAAACTGTGAATGAAACTGCATTTATTTATTTGTTTGTTTGTATTCATTTATACATGTTACTGAACATTAGGTTATATTTGGATGCAAAAGCTGTAAGAGGATCTGTTGTTGGTAAAACTCACACTTGTAGTGATGTCCTTCCATTCCTCTCCTCTCTGTTCTGTATGTGCCATCAGTAGGCCGACACCACGGCGTAATGATACCCAGCGTCTCCAGAAGGCGCCCAGCTCGCCACCCTTTCCAACCCCACAGCCCTGCATCGGACATCCAGCTCTCAGTTCTTCTATCTTACCAGCAAGGCTGCGAAGATCTTCCATCAGAAGCTTATTGAAGAGATGGAATGAAGCTCAAGTTAAAATCTGAAGCAGGCAGCATTCGTTTTCTTTTACATATACGACATGTCAGTCAAAATTTCCAGTGTATTCCTATGAAAATGGTACATGTGCTACTCCAAACTGGTAAAATAAGGAGTAAGAGTCACAGCTATGCTTTTAAGTCATACAGGTGCTTTAATAGCTAAATCCATCCATCTGACCAACCAATAAACCTGATGATTGCACAAGAGAAAAATTCAGGAAAGGATTTGTCCTTTAGTGTCTATGAATATTTGTAAAAAATCTCTGGTAATCCATAGTTGGTTGGTAACCCATCCATAGCTCTTCGGTCCATATTTCAGTCTGGACCAAAGAGGCACCCATAGAGACATGCTGTTAGCATTGCTAAAAGCTAACCGTTGTAAACTGTCAAAGTCTTCGACCTGCAAGGTTCAAGTAGATCCGATACATGTAGACAAATGTATACTCAAACAAATGCTGCATCAAACCTACTTTGGCTCTTTTTTGTTGGGCAACACATTTGTCATACGATGTCACTTGTACTGCGGCACAGTCTGAAAGCTTGGTTTCAAGCCCTGAAAGACGCTGACGTATGTCTTCATGGCACTTCCTGTGGCTTGGCCCACTTATTTCACACCTGTGAGAAATTTGGCTTTTAAATGTTTCATTTAGAAAAACAAAAAAATAATCACAACAAACGCTATGCCGAAGCACTTCATTGAGGTGAGAACAACCAGTACCTCTGCAAGGACTCCAGCCTGAGCTGGGCTTGGGCCTCGAGTATGGCTCTTCCCACCAACAACTGACTGAGGATGCTGATGTGAAGCTGCTTTGGGCAGGAGAGGCAGGGTTGTTGGGGCACCAGGTCTGCAAGGTGGCTTATATGAGCCTGAAATCCATCTTCAAGGGCTTCTAGAGCCTGCTGGGTCTGTCTTTTCTCCTCAGTACAGTCCAAAAACCCTCCGGTAGCTGATAAGAAGGTGGATTCAGCATTATGAAGGAAGCCTATTGCTCCTTGAGCAGCCCACTGGTAGTCTTTCAGGGATTCTCTCGCCTGGCATAAACTCTCCTGTTGGATACATGTTACATGATCAAACATAGTTCAGATAAAACAACACAAAAATATGAATTGCAAAGCTAAAAATTCTCTAAAAATAGGCTGTATTTTTTCAGATCATTCATGCTTACCATTCGTAAATGGCACTCTTGCATGGTTGCATCCCTAAGAGAGTACAGGTCCTTGTAGTTCTTCAGGTTAACCTTTTCTTTCCGTGCCAGACCTTCCAACACCCTCATCCCAGACTCCATATTTCTCCAAATAACCCAATTTCTTCTAAGTGCAGTATCAATGGCTCTTTCATCTGGATTTACTGGTTCGGCTTCCGCCAGCTCTGCTCTTGTTGTTAGGAAAAGCTCTTTTAAGTTGGGAAGCTCGGAGGAAAACTGCAGACCTCGCAGAAGCTTGGCCTCTAGCTTTTTGATATCATCTGTGACAGAGAACTCCCAGGAGACTAAAGTTTCCACAGTGTGGTGGATCCTCTGCCTCTCTGCATTCAGCTCAGATGGGTACAACTCCTGAGCTACAGCCTCCAATTGGTCTGCTGCTTCTTGACACTGTGTCTTCAACAGGGGAAGCTCAACCAGGAGTATTTGGCACAGTCTGAACCTCTCTACCACACTTATTGTTTTATCTTTGGCACGCTGGATTTGCTCTTTTGTAATGTCTCTAGATTCCTCCATTTGTCTCCTCAGGTGCAGATATTTGTCTTGCTCAGTAGCATTAATAGTCAGAGCTTTGCATTGGTCTTGCAGTTCCCCAATGGTGCTCAGCAGGGAGCTTCGCTTGGCCTCCTGGCAGTGCTCAAGCTCTTGTGCTTGACATTGATGCTCCATTAGCATGTGCTTCAAATGTGCAATTGTTGAAAGGGTTTCCTGTGTTAAAGGGAATCTTTGCTGCTCCACATCGGTGGAGATTTGCTTTAAGCTAGCCTGGATGGTGGCTAACTCCTCATCTGAAGTGGTTCGCTCATGAATCAGCTCCTCCAATTCCCAGCTGGCTGCTTTCTCATGAGCTAACAATCCATCTAATTCTGTCCAAAGGCCTGACAGTCTGTTGACAAGGTAGCGGCTCTCTCCTGGACTCAACCCTACAGCTATTTCCTTGCAAATTTCTCCCATTGCTTCCACCTGTTTCAGTTGGATTTCGATCTCCACTGTGGCTGATTTGTGACTTTTTAGCTTGCTCTCCAGCTTTCTGATGTTAGCTTTTGAGACATTGTCAACATGGGTGCAGGGATCTCTTTCAGCATGTGTTTCTGCTAGCCAGGCATCCATGCTAGCGAGCTGGCATAAAAGTTTCTCCCTCTCCTGCAGATTTTTCTTCATGGTATCAAGAACATGATCCAAGCTGTCAGCAATGGCCTCATACAGGTCTTCTACTGTCTTCAACACGTGATCACTTTCCTCCTTTTCCATATCAGAGACTACATCTTTCATATGCTCAACTTCTTCTTGCATCTTGGATCTTCTAAACCAGATATCATTTTGGAATTTCTTCATCTCAGTAATCTGAAAACGAGCCTCCTCTGGGAAAAGAGCTAACTTTTTCCCAATAGAGATGTGGTTTTCTGCCTGCTTGGCCCATATAATCAGGTCTTGTAGTTGCTTGTTGATCTTAGCAGAAGAAATGCTGCCACAGCTGAATGTGGAAGTGTCAAACTTACCCTTGGTGACATTTAGCAAGGACCCCAGTTCCTTAAGATTACGTCTGATCTCGTCCTTCTCTTTCTGACCAAGAGAGAAATGCACAAGAGCATCTGACTGGGACTGTAAGTGCAGATAAAGCTGGTTGTACAGCTTGAGGTCTGTGGTCAGACAAACATATTCTAAAGCACTTTTGCTGTTGTGGCTTTGAAAGTCGGATTTCTGGAGAGCTTCAAGCTTGGCTTTAAGCAGTTCGGCCTCTTTTATTAAGAGAGAGGATTGAGAGGTGGAGCTTGAGGCGTGCTGCAGAGCTCGTTTGATACTTCCTTCTAAAAGTCTCCATTCTTCCTGGACATCTCCAAGCTGGGCAAGAAGAGCACCTGAACTCTCAGCGTTGCTCAAGTGGACCGACAACTGGCTACCTAACTGGAGGAGCCCATCTATCATGTCTTTTTTCTGTACCATGGTTTGCAGCAGGGCGTGGAGTTTGTCAGCCTGAAGAGCGCTGCTTCCTAAAGTATTTCTGAAATAAAAAACAACAAATGAGTGATTGTTTTGTGTATCAGGTACACAAAAAATACAATTAAGTTGATGATAACTTAATTGTATTAACTAAGCTCAGTTTTAAATCAGTTACTCACAAGCTCATTTTGTCTTTCTCAGTGGCTACAACCTCCATAAAAGCTCTGGTGATCTTCATCTGTCTGTGATACTGTTTGACCTGATCAAGCTGTGTTGCTTTGACCTGCGCTGTGGCAGAGGCATCCAGCAGTGCAGCACAACACTGTCCTTCAACTCTTCTCAAGGCCACTGGGTCACAAATCCTTGCACTGCTCATGCTTTTGATAGTAGCCACTTGCTCCTGCACACAGCGCCTGTAGTCCTACAGCGGACAGAACAGACATGAGATGAAATAATTTTGATAGTACAGCTTAAGAGTGACAGGAAAAGTGTAGAGAAAGGAGATGATATGCAGCAAAGAGCTGTGGGTTAGAACTGAACCCTTTTTTTTTTTAACATTTCTACATTTCAAATTTTGTGAGAAAGATACACATTTACATTTTACTTCATTTTACCTTATTTAGAAAAACATTCAGCTACAACAAACTGAAGTGCTTTGCTAAGTATATTTGACATAAAGAAGGAAAAGAGGTAAACTGAAGTGCAAAATACCTCTGCCTCCTGCAGTTGTTTGGCCATTGCAGTGACATCGAGTCGTGCTGGTTGGTAGCGACATGCCAGAACTTTTTGGACAGTTCGTACCAAGCGAATCTCTGGTTCACCAGGAGAAGACTTCAGGTACCAGTTTAAATCAATGTGTGGTGTCCGCTATAATAATAAACAATTTTAAAATAGTGGGGAAACTGTTGTCAGTTATTCTGCTTGTTTTGTTTGACCAGTAGTCCAAACCCCCAAAATGATCGATTTACTATCTCATAAAACAAAGAAAAACAATCAAATTCTCACATTTTTAGAACCTGGTATTAAGAAAATGTTGGTATTATTCCTTGAGAAGTAAATTATCTGATCATGAAAATACAGGTAAAATGAACAACATTGATCTATCTGCAATGCAATGACCAGAAATAACCAGAGACCGATAAAATTGCACACATTTGTTTGGTTGTTTCTTTTAGTTTTCTTCTTGTCAAGGTTATACGTGTCTTCATGATGAATAGTCTTCCAAAGTCAAACAATATCACACTTAGCACTGAAAATAAGAGTCAAACTGTGGCACCACAAGTCACAGACTGTATACTGTGAGTAATTAGACCCACTGATGACCCTGCAGGAAATCATTGCATGTCACCGGTCCATCTTGTGGATCTTCCTGTCAGCAGCATCATGGGAATATATACAAACATTGATCAAAACATTGCTGCTCTTATCTGTTCACTGCTTAACAGATAAGACTTCTTGCTGTTACTGGACCCTCTGAGGGATGCAGTTATGTTTAAAGTCTGAAATCTTTCATTTCTGTGTCTAATAAACAAACTGTGTGCTACTAAACGGAACACATTAGTGCCATTAACAGTGAATAAATAACCTGTGTTTTTAAGTCCTTCAGTCAGCTCAGAATTTAAACTTTTGTACACACACACACACACACACACAGACTTAAACAAATCAGTGTATTAACTCACAGCAACATGTTTTGCAACAGTAGATCTAAATGAAAGAGGTGCAGCAAACTGTTTTTTATTCCATAAAACAAGTTGATACTCACATTTATTATGTTACTTCTTTCCACCAAGCTCTGGATCTCAGACAAAACATCCTGCATGGTGGACTCTTGTTTGTAGGACTCTGTTGATCCACCTGTCGCCTCCCAAGCCTGCAGATCAGCTTCCAGACCCGGCGCTGTCCTCTCAGGCTCCATGCTTTCTTGTCTCTGACGCTACAAACACATAAGACAGGGGTGGTGTCACATTTAAGCGTCCTCCTTCCCCGTGTTTGTCCACTTATAATAACAGAGCTTCCTGTTCTTTCCCTGCTACACAGTGGTAAATACTACTATGTTGCCGGTGGCCTGGCGAGTCAGTACAGTTAACACAAGAATGTGCCTGAGTAGGGAGCAGTCTGCCCCGAGGGAGAGGGACTCTATTCATCTATAACGTGCTTCCTCCCTTGCTTCTCAAAAGAATTAAGTGATCTGTTATAACTTGGGTAGACAGGGCAAACACCAAAACATGACATGAACTGCTAGGTTACTGGATTACAAACAGGGGAGGTGCCTTGTGAAATATTTTCGGCATGACCAAGATGTGTCTTGCAGCAGGGTGCAGGTAGAGCGGGAAGAGAGTTTGAAAACATACAGCAAGCTTCTGATTGGTTTGGGGGGAAAACAGCACAAAAAAGAATATCTTATATTGTTGAAGTCAAATATTTCTGTCTCAGAAGAAGAAGTGTCAACATTTAGTTGCATATGACCAATGTAACAACACCCTTTTAACACCCTTTAATAAATCTAATTAGCGGCCAAATAAGGTCAGGAAATTTACGGTTTCTTAATTACAGATATTATGGTACATTTGAAGATGCTCAGCATTTGTCCTTTGACACAAATGTCAGCTATTTACAGCGAGACGGAGTGCTGTTATTATTGACAATAATGACAGATTATCCTTGTGAGAAATTCCTCAATCCCTTTGAGCACCATGGCTTGTATTTATCAAAACACATCTAATGACTGAGGAGCAGTGAACGCATCATCAGCATTAAATCTAGCACATTTGCAGGAGGCAAAAAAATAGTATCAACAGTAGTCAAGTAGTAATGTGTGTTTTCTTTCCTGTCTTCCAGGCAACTGTCTTATTCTTTTTTTACTGGTATTAAAGGCAGATACTTCCTTTGTTTCTGTGGATGTCAGTGCAAGTCTAGCTGTCTATTTCTGCCTCATCATCTTTATTGTTAGCCTGCTTTCAAACTCATTTCTTATCTGTCTTAGGAGCTAATGGAGGCTGAGCTGGTGGATCATTCCTGAATGGGTGTAACTTTCCATGCTTTTTTTTTCTTCAAGAAAGACTTTGCTCCATCGTCCTCATCAAGACTGAGAGTCTAATGTTTGAGTGTAAGTTATATGTAGGCCTGTTTTCATTGTTCAACATGCACTTTTGCGTTTTTGTTGCATACTGTAGTGCATCATTGTTTTGTGCAGTTTATGAGTCATTCTGTGGAGGAATCAAGGCAATATGCTACATGGATTTCATCCATCTGTCACGAGAAAATACAGCCCACCCTCACCCAAAAAGTGGAAGTGCAAGCAGCTTATTGCTACCCATATTTAAGTTTTTTGTTGGACAGCAACTTCCAGTCAGATGACCTAGTATAAAGAGCAACAAAGTCTGCACAAGGTGGGAGATATGTGTAGTGGATGGATCAAACAAACATAGGACTTTCACCCAGGAGACCAGGGTTTGTGTTAGGGATGCACTGAATATTCGCTAACCGAATATATTCGGCCGAATATTGCAAAAAAACACACATTCGGTATTCGGTGGAATAAGTTAAAGGCAAGGCCGAATAATAGCGCCGTTTTGATAACGCAATCAAACGGCGTGCCGTGATGGGCGGAATAAAATGTCGGTAGTGTGGCGATCCGTCCGTCACGGCACTCGCATTTGCGACTAAAAATAGTTTTGAGCGAGCAAAATAGGCTTAAATCATTCAGCACGCTGTGCGAGCAGCCTACAGATTTCAACCAGCAGCAGAAACGAAAGGCAAATCCCATCGGTTGTGGGTTGAACAGGGGTCACAGACACAGACAGTAACGTTAATGTATTCCTGTCAAATACGGCAGCCATCGGCTTACTGGCGACGGAGAAGTCGGTTCCAATAATATCCTCTTCTTGGTGTCATGACTGCCCAGAAGTACCTGAACAGCCGAGCCAGCCGAACACAGGTATGTGATGTGTCAGAGGAGAAACGAGCCTTTCACATTTCTCTCTTTCTGGCAGTAACGGCCCACAGACCTCACCGCACTTTAGGGACTGTTCATTACTTATGAAGGGACTGTTCTTTACTTGTCAGGGGAGGAGGGTGGCTGGTTGATTTTTATTTTATTTATTTATTTTATTTTGATCCCCCCTATGTTAATCACTGATTGGTGCTGTTTTTGAAGTATGAATAAGTCAATAAGTAATTTATTCCACTGAAATGTCATTGATGTATTATAGAAAAGTGATTTATCTTTTCATAAGTGACAAAAGGCACATCTGCCTCATTTTCGCTGTGGTATCGTGATACTACTCAGAACCATGGTATTACAATGCAATTAATACATAAGAAGCGGACTTGTTTTAAGCCAAACCATGATCTTTTATCTAAACCTAACCACACAGTTTTGGTGAGAAACTGTGGCTGTTAACCACATGTTTAAAACTGGGACCATTAGTACTTGCGTCATTTTAGGACAGTTGCAAAAATACATTTCTTTCCACTGGATGACCAATGTTCCACAAAAAGAATGTCAAAACTGTATGACTGGACTTGGCAAAAGTACAACACTGAAATGCCACATAGTGGGAGGAATAAATAAACTAAAAGCAAGTTTCAGCTAAATTTAGGATTGAATTTAGGATAAAATGTCACCTTCTCTCACATGAAGGTAAGATAGGGGAAGAAGAGTGGTTTGTAAATGTCAAAGTAGACCCTGTTTGATAAGTGCAGTTTAGGAAAAACAGGACTGTGGATTCAGCTGGGACATCTGGGTCTTCTGCCAGCAGTTTTTTTTTTAATCATTCAACAAGCTCAAAGTTTTATTACTGTTTTTAAGACTTTGTTGCTCTAATGATTTTAAAGGATGTAATCACAGTGTCCCATGTTTGAGTCCAGCTGAAACCTTGGTTGAGTGTCCTCTTACTGTCTCTCTCTGCCTTCTCATTTCCTGTTAGCACTCCATTATGTTGTACTACTTCCACTGTGGCTTAAATAGCCTTAGCATTTAAATTGTTTTCAGTATCAGGTTACTTCTTGATAAATTTGAGAGGTCAATGAATGATTACCAGGATACATTTCCATATTTTCCTCTAGTCTTTGGTTGTTTTAGTGATTTGCTCCATAATGTGAACTCTTTATGCCTTCAGAACAAGTGTAAAAATCACTTTCTGGTGGAACTGACAGAGTAAACAAGAAAACAATGCTTTGTTTTGGGGATGCACAATCCAGAAATGTTGGAAACCACTACCTTAAAAGACCAGTGAAGCAAATTCTGAGAAGAAGGATGATTCAAGGAAGCAAAAGTAGGAAACCAATTATTTTTAACATGACATCTACCTGTTTCTGTGTCACCTCAGTGTCCTCCAGCGATGCAGCTACCTTCCATTCACTTTCTTCAAACAGCGGCGTAGCTTTTTCTCGTCTTTTTGGCCCTTTTAAAAGTTTGGACTCCAGGTGTTCAGGGTCACTTGCTTCTTCTGTTTTTTCTCCATCTGCCACCTCCAGCTGTCCTGTACCTTTGCTCTGTGCAGTGTCAGCAACATTCATTTGTTTATTGTCACCAGCAGGTATTTGTGTTGCGGTTATGGCATCTCCCTCCGCAGTGCAAAAGACTGAGCTCATTGTTTGCTTTGCAGCGTGACAGAAATCTGTCGTCTCCTCTTGTTTGACATCCGGAGATGTTGTTTCTGCTGTGTGTGCACCGGTGAGCTGACATTCAGCAACAGTGCCACATGAGCTGGAGGAATTCAACACCTCACTGTGCATCAATTTAGGGGTTTCTGACTTTTCCTTGCATGATAATTCGGCACTTGTGGATTTTACCCCGTCCAACTCTGTAGTTACTAATGCTGAGGGGTTTTCTGGCAGCGAGTGTGTCACTTGAGACTCATTTAATGCATAGCTCTTTAAAGAATGATTTTCCGTGCCTGTTTTATCTGATTCGGGACTCGCCAATGTTGTAAGAAGTCCAGATTCCGTCTCAGGAATACTTGAAACTTCTGTGAGCTTTGCATCACAAAGCTCTGCCCCCTGTGAACAGCTGAGAACATCTGGTCTGCTGGCTCCAACACTGTCCTGTGGCTTGAAATCAGGCAGCTCTATGTCCAACACTGTTGTATACACTTTATCTGAGCTCTCACTGATATCCTCACGGTACTTCTCAGTTTCTGGGGCATCGGCAAGTGGCTTTGATATATCTGTATCTGCGACTAGATGAAGGCTTTGAAAGTCTGATTCAGGACTGTTTAAGAGTCCAGAATTTTTCTCAGGAATAGTTGAAACTTCTGTGAGCGTTGTATCACAAAGCTCTGCCCCCTGTGAACAGCTGAGAACATCTGGTCTGCTGGCTCCAACACTGTCCTGTGGCTTGAAATCAGGCAACTCTATGTCCAACACTATTGTATACACTTTATCTGAGCTCTCACTGATATCCTCACAGTATTTCTCCTTTTCTGGGGCATCAGTGAGTGCTGTCGATGTATCTGTTTGTGCTGCTAGATGAAGGCTTGTAAAATCTAATTCAGGACTGTTCAAGAGTCCAGATTTTTCCTCAGGAATAGTTGAATCTTCTGTGAGCGTTGTATCACAGAGCTCTGCTGCCTGAGAACATCTGAGTGCATCTGGACCGACACTTTCGTTTTTCTGCATGTCCTGTGGCTCTATGTCCAACACTGTTGAATACACTTTATCTGAACTCTCACTGACATCCTCGCAGTATTTCTCCTTTTCTGGGGCATCAGTGAGTGCCTTCAGTGTATCTGTTTGTGCGGCTAGATGAAGGCTCTCCAAGTCTGATTCAGGACTGGTTAAGAGTCCAGAATTTTTCTCAGGAATAGTTGAAACTTTTGTGAGCGTTGTATCACAAAGCTCTGCTTCCTGAGAACATCTGAGTGCATCTGGACCAACACTTTCATTTTTCTGCGTGTCCTGTGGTTCAATGTCCAACACTATTGTATACACTTTATCTGAGCTCTCACTGATATCCTCACGGTACTTCTCAGTTTCTGGGGCATCGGCAAGTGGCTTCGATATATCTGTATCTGCGGCTAGAAGAAAGCCTTGAAAGTCTGATTCAGGACTGTTTAAGAGTCCAGAATTTTTCTCAGGAATAGTTGAAACTTCTGTGAGTGTTGTATCACAAAGCTCTGCTCCCTGAGAACATCTGGGTGCATCTGGACCAACACTTTCAATTTTCTGCGTGTCCTGTGGCTCTATGTCTAACATTATTGTATACACCTTCTTTGGGGTCACACCGATGTCCTCACAGTGTTCTTCATGAGCATCTGTGACTGCCTTAAACGTCTCTGATTGTGCTGCTAAATGCTCAGACACACTTTCAGGGTAAGAAAGAGGGGTGCTGTCTGGCTTTGTCCCTGGGGATCCAACCAGGGGTGTGACACAGTGTGCTGAAGTGATTTCTTTGGTGTTGTCTTTGTATATAGTTGACTTAGAGTCCTGGGTTGAGGTAGTGTCTTCCTGCAATGGTTCAGATTTCTTTAAGTTGAATGTTGGTGGAGTTGATGTTAAAAGTTGTGATTTGAAAACATCCGCTGCAGATGAGAACTGCTTAGGGACATCTTCTTTGTCTGTTTCCAGTGGGCCTTTAGTTTCAAGTTTGTTGTCATTCTGATCACTTGAAGAGTTTTCTTTGTTGTTTATTGCTGACGGAGAAGCAGGAGGACACATGGCTGTAGTTTCATCAGCAGAAGCCAAGTACGGTGCATCACTTTCGCTGCTACAAGTTTCTTCAACAACTCTGCCTGGCAAATCTTTGTCCAACTCCACTTCACAATGACCTTGACTGCCCTGTGCAACCTACCAAATTGAGCACAAATATTAACCACAAAATCCTTGTATTATCAGTTATAGTATTGGATGGTACAGTTCTGTGAATTTTTAGAAGCTCACCAGGAATTTGGATAAGGTTTCAAGTGCAAGTGTGCTTTCATTGAGAGCAGCTGAGGCCCTTTTCTGCAGTTTCTTTGTCACTTTTTTCCCCAGACGGTATAGAAGAATATCTCGTTCTGACAGCAGTTCACGAAGATCTTGCTGAAGTCTCAAACCCTCATTCAAAGCCGCCTGCAAGAACACAGACAGATACATAAACTCAATAAAGTAGATGTTTTTACAAGTGAACTATACTTCAGAATGTCATTATTCAAGGTTATTACAGTTTATCCTGGGGGGAACATGAATGTCTACAAACAACCTAAAGGCAGTCTATCCATTTGCTGCTGAGACATTTTACTCAATACCACACATATCTACCTCATGGTGGTGCGAGAGAAAAAGCCATGGGATCACCAAAGTCATTAGGATTCGTCATCTGGAAACCCTGAATGTTTGTACAAAATTTTGTGCCAATCTATCCTGTAGATGTTGGGATATTTACAGGACATGTGAACATTTTGACCTGCTGATGACACTAGATGAAAAATCAAGGGATCATCAAAGTAATTAGGATTCATTCTCTGGGCACCATGAATGTTGGTACAACATGTCATGGCAATCAATCTGATATTTGTTGAGATATTTTCTTCAAGAATGAACACCAAATCTAACTGATGCACTAGTTAGATGTACAAGTTGCTAAGGTGCATAATGTTGCATTTTAAGATTAATAAAGAGAACTGAAGAAACCTCTTGGATGAGAGGTGAAACGTCTTCAAGAAACTCCAGCAAGTCCAATTGGCTACGATACAGCACTTATGATTACCATGACCTGGATGACTGAGAATCTTCTCCAACCACATTAACAAAGGGTTGTCATTTTATTTCACAGACATCAGCATAATAATGTACATAATTATGACTATAATGACGAAGACCAGCAGAACAGGAATAGCACAGTTGGAGTGTAGCTTTCAGAGACCTTGGCAGCAGCAGCTGGTAAAGCTGATGGAAAATGAGTCCCAACATGTTTCTGATCTTTACTAATCCCAAAAAGCAAACCTTTGACAAAATTAGTCCCTGTGAGGACTGTTTATTATGTTCACAATGTACAGCCTCTTGTTGTCTTATTCAAGAGCAGAGGATGAACCGATGGCATTTTAAAAACAGCTCAACAACAGACCGTAAAGTCCTGCTGGGTAAAGAAATCAAGGGTTTTGTCTAAGGTAGATGTAGCAAAAGGTAGTAGTGTTGGTATTAACACAAAGTGCAAGGATTTGATTCCAGAAGTTCGAGACAACAGACAATCGCATCGTTTTTAAAAACTTCCTAGTCTTCACTGTTGCAAAATTTAAAAGTGCTCATGTTGGATGAGACTGGCCATTTTCTACATTTTTTAAAGACAATAAAATCCATCAAAAGATCAAATAGTCCACAACAAATGCACCATTTAGGTCTCTTTGAGTAATATTTGCTAAAAACTGCAGTGCCCAGCTATTTAAGGAAACTACAGAACCTTTTAAAGATTAAAGTATACATTTGTGACCAGTTTTTACAGATTTGAATCGTCAGCAGGAATCAATGGGCTTGAGGCCGTGAGCCACAGACAGGGTGGGGATGTCTTAAAGTATTAAGCCACAAGGAAACCCATTGTTGGGTTTGAACTTTTTATGGTGTGTAACAGAAAAAGACAACCTGATCATTTGAATCTAACTGAATAAATGAGATTGAATTGTTGATAATATTTACTTCTGTTTTTGTTTGAGGACAAAAGAACATTTTTTAAGTTTGTTATATAAATGTGCATATTCGTTAATATTCTGAGCATTCATGGACAAATGTAAGGACACGTTGGTGAGTTGTACCTGGCTGTGTGATGATGGTTCAGCTCGTACTGTTTGACTCCACTTCTGTAGCTGGCTGATTAGCTGTCTCACCCTGTTAGCAGTGTTTTCAGCACACTCCTGCTTCTTTTGTAGAAGAGCGGACGTGATGCTACGGTGAGAACGTGAGAGAGAGAAAACAAACAAGTTTGGGAAAATGAGTTTAAATACATGGAGCCTTTATTCCAACCCTTTTTTTAATAATTACATTCGAAACCCTAACCCTAACCCTAATCCATCTTACTCCTTCAAGAACTCTGCCATAGGTCCAGAAACCTTTGACTTTTTTTTTTTTTTTTTTAAAGAAGAGGATTCTCTGCCAAATTTGTGGCATAAAACAATTTAATTTTGAGCTGCATGAATGTCCATTTACCTCCATGCAGGTCCCTGATAATTACATAATGAGGTGAAGTACCTGTTAAGGTCTTTAGCAACAGCCTCAACAGTCAAAGTGACTTCAGCATGCAGCGGCTCTTGAGAGATGCCCAACTCTCCAGTCTTCTTCAGGTCATTAACTCTTGCAGCCAGCTCTGTCAGCCTGGTATCACAGTCCTGAGAGGGACATAAATGCTTTGTTAATGCTTCTATATTCCTCCATGAACTTGTTATACACTGTTAATTGGCAGCATTATAAAGGATATTTCAATGATACCTGTAATGTGTACCACTGCTGTTTAAGCTGGTTGGTATCAGGCGAAACTTCACAGTTCCCACTCAGATTTTCAGCCAGATCTTTCAGAGTTGTTTGCACACAGGAGATCTCTTCCTTCACTTGCTGGACTCTCAGGTTCCTGTTTTCTGTGAGCAGGGCCAGATGTTCTCTGATGCTGCTGTCTAGTGCCCTCTTGTGGCTTTGGAGGTTGCTGACTTGCTGGGAGAGGCTGGCCTGGGCCTCTGCTGTTAGACTAGCTGTGATGGAGTCCTTGAGTGTTACTATTTGTAAAAGATCTTTTTCTATGTCGGTTACTTCTTGTAGCAAAGCCTGAAAAGTAGAAAGAATAACAAATAATGTTCTTATAAAGAGAAATACAATAGAGGTGGCCTAGTGTTGGAAAATTCTCCATCCCCTTAATGCAGAGGGAATATGAAAAAAAAACTGTAACATGGTATGATTTATCAGGTCAGTTAACTTAATGAACCTCACCTCCAGAGCGGGTACATCAGTGATCAGTCCAGCTGAGCTTTCTTCCTGGGCTTGACAGGCTGACATCCTTTCCTGAAGGGATGTCAATTTATGGCGGCAGTCCTGCAGTGACTGGCCAAAATGCTCCTCATTACACACACCTTCCTCGAGGCGGGAACACACACCCTGTGGACATTTCAGGCAAACCAAGTCACAGTCAGAGGGCTTATGTATCATTTCACAGACTTACTGTGATTATAGTAAACCAGTGGTTCTGACATCCCTATCAGATGAGCTCAAGTATCACTTCGACTCAACAAATCCAAATGCTCCAAATATGTTAATCTCAACGGATATTTAGGTGGATATTAACGCCACATGAAGTGAATTTTTTTTAAAAATATTTTTAGGTAGTGGGGAGTGGAAATTTGTTTTGCTCAGGATTTAAAAAGGGGAATGGTAAACGTGTAACTCTGCCACATGAGACACCGTTCATATTAACTGTAATTTATTTTACTGTAATTTACATTGCACATGAGGAATTATGTTTGAGTAATCATTTAGGTCTTGTAAGTCCTGTATCTAATACTGATAATCATTATGGTACTTATCGAATCCTGTTTCTGATTCTTTGGCATTTAAAAAGGTAAAGGAGGGCAGAATATAAAAAAAATTGTTGATTATGGTGATGAAGATGTTCAGCTATAAGACCACTTTGAGTGGCAGAGGGTGGACCTTTTATCCATTTATCCATTACTGGTAGCTAATGCTGCACATTTCAGCCTTTACCTAATTATTTAACATTTTATCCATTACATTTTGCTCACTATTTCAACTGTTTACATATTATTTTTGGAAAATAATTTCATTGTTGTTCTATTACTTTGAGCTAACTCTTTGAACTGTCAACTTTTGGACTTTCTTTCAACTGTTAAATACCTTTATCTAATTATAGTATGTGTTTTTATATAATTATTTACCTGTTTTTATATTATTCTTTTTTTTATAGTATTATTATCATTATTATTATTATTATTATTATTATTATTATTATTGTTAACTTTTTTTTAGTTTTTCCATTACTTTTGGCTAATGTGTTCACTTGTTTTTCCAATAATTTAATTAATTATTCCACCTGTTTATCTTCTACTTTTAGCCAACTATTTCACCTGTTTTCACTTTTGGTTTCAACTGTTTATCAAAAACCTTTATCTAATTATTGTGACTGTTTTATATTATTTTTAGCTAACAATTGCACTGCTTTTCCATTAAATTTAGCAAATGTTTTCACCTGTTTATCCATTAATTTTAGCTAACTATGTCAAGCTGCTGACTCGTTTATACGTGATATAAAGGACAACATGTTGGTGCTACAACTCTCAGGTTAATAAGAGGTGTGTTTCAGCAGTAGCTTGCCGGTTACTGTGACAGTAACTATAAAAAAGTTAATATAATAAAGACCAGCATCACCAATTTGCAATGTTATATAATTACTATTTGTAATGTAATTTGTAATCATATTTGGATGGTGATTGTCATGCACTCCCATGCAACTGCAGAAGTACAAGTACCCCTGTTTGGGAATCACTGTGCTAAAACAAGCTTATCACTTGGACATGAAAAGTTTTACCTTCACCTCCTCCATCAGTGATGACAAGCAGGTGTCCACCTCAGCCGAGGAGGGATCGCCGGTGCTGTCGGTTTGTTCAGCCAGCTCTGTCCTCTGCTCAGCCAGGCTGGTAAGAGTTAATTGCAGGGATTCAGCCTCATCCTGCAGCTGATGGGCTACAAGGCAGGTTTGTCTGCGCTCAGAAGTGCCAGGCCACGGGAATAAAGTGGGGAGCTGAGCAGTTCTGCGCTGCAGCTCCTCCACTTTGCGGCAGGCCTGCTGTTTTCCGTCCAGGTAGGAGGAGGTGAGGTCTGGATCAGGTTGTAGAGCACTGGTGGACCAAGAGAAACAAAGAGAGAATAACAGAGCATTCTGAATTACAATACTACTACAACTTCACAGGCAGTTTCTGGATGGAGGTGGGTCGGGTGTGCTTTGACCCCACTCTGATGAGGGTGCATTTGGGGTGCGGCTTAGCACGCCAACTGAAAGTCCGTATAACAAAGTGGGCTGGGATGAAGGATAAGCCAGAGGAATCAAGGAGTATTTCTATTGTAAAGGGTGTGCTGGTTTTATATGGACGAGGAGTGTTAGAAGAGCAAGTTAAAGGTTTAGGTAGGTGCTATGATGCAGCTCTTAGTGGAAGACATTAAGAGTACAGGGACATTGGACCAAACTCAAACTGTGTGGCCCCTGACAGTGTATGATGAACCCATTTCAAAGGTAGGGAAGATATAGAGAGTTGCTGGCCCCACTCTGCCTTACATGATATTTTGGAGCTCCCTACAACCAGTTTAACAGAGTTTAAATTTGCAAAAGCAATACTGAAGATGGTGCTCTAGAAGTCTAGGTATACAGCAGTATGAAGTACAGAAAGAGTAACCCTAGGAAGGCAGTTTTACAGGCCCAGGCAGGGAGTTTGCAATGCAGGTACAGCATGGGTGTGGGGGGGTTTGGACTCAGCATACCACAGCCTACTGTACATGGAACAAAGCACCAGCAGTTGGCAGGAGGAAAGAGGGTGTAGAAGAATTTCAGAGGCAAGGAGAGGCTGCTAGTTTGACAAGAGCAGTCTCGTAGGCAAAGCAGGGCCGGTGGATGAGTTGGGAAAATGAAGAGAGGGAGAAACTTAGCTGGAGGGGAGTAAATCTTGGTAAATGGACAGGCGAGGAATCAACAAGTCCTGTATGTTGCGATGTAGCTTAGGGGTGTAAGAAAATAATGTGATATTATGTTTCGTGATATTGTATTGATTTTTGAAAACGCTGTATCGATTTTTAATTAACTTAATTAGTTTACATGCAAGGAATGTGTTAATGTAAATTCCTTTGCCCCAGTTGCCCCATGATGTTGGATGTTATAATCGACATGACAGTTTTCCTAAAATTAGGTTCAACAAAATAGCACTCTACCTCCATGCTTTCAGTATTGCAATATCAGCGACTCTACAGGTGTCAGAAAACTGAATGTAATGCTTTTTAAGACAAGGTTTAATTGAATTCAAGACCTTATTTTTTAGATAAACCCCAATTTTACATATTTAAATACACACAGCAGGTAAACATCAATACATATTGCACTTCTGGTCTAATACAGATGACAGTCTTAGGTAAAAACGGTTTCCTTTAGTTTAGATAACCAGGTGCTGCTTTAATTAATCTAACCATTACTTTCTTCCACACAGCAATGTAGCAATTTCTCTCTACAGGTAAATATGACAAGTGCAAAGTGAGCAGGGTTAATGAAGTATAAGCATGTCCCAATGGGTAAGAACAGAGTACAGGGTTATGTGTTGACAGAGTGTGTTATCTGATGCAGCATAATTTGAATTCAAATTCAAATGTAAGACTGCTTAATGATTTTCGGGACCTAATATTTATTAAATTGAATTTAAGACATTTTGAAACTTTTAAAGGACGTGCAGACACCTTAAATATATCACATTATCTTATCGTGATTCGTATCGTATCACCAGATTCCTGCTGTTACACATCCCTGCTATAGCTTTACGTCAGGGGTGTCTCAACAGTCTGATCTGGCTCCACTCACCTGTGACAAGGCTGACCTGACTGGAGGAGGTCCTTCCCCTGCTCCTCTGCTTCCTCAGTGGTGTCCTGAATGTCCAGTTTTACGTTGTCCTCATCACACATTTTGTGGCTAAGACAGTCTCCAGTAACCCTGAGCTCTTCGAGACGAGCCTCCTTCTCTGTCGTCGCACTCACCGCAGCCTGAAATTTTATTTTTACATATTAGTCACGCTGCGATCACACTGATCTGTCACTGCAGCAGCTGAATAGTGAGTTGCTGATTGTCTTTTTTTGTCTGCGCATACAAATCCGCCTGCCAAAATGGACACTCCTTATTGGAGAACAAGTAGAAACAGGTGAAAACAAACAACTCATCTGTGTGACCACGCCCTTGTACAACACTACACACTACTGCAACAACTGCCTTCTTAAAACTACATGAGAACAAAGTAAAAAAATACTTATTTGGAATATGATATCATTAATTTCTCTCACCGCAGAATGAAGGAGGCACTTGGCTCACATGTGATTCAGACTTGAGGAGTTACGGAGATATGTAAACAAACTGAGCAGCTCAGTCAGAGTAGGTAATGTGTTCTTACTTGAGCATGGTGAAGTTTCTGCTCCACACCACTCTGCATACTGAGAGAGTCATCAGCTCGTCTCAGATCTCCAACCCAGGATTGAGGGGATTCCCTGCTCAGAGAGCTCTGCTTCTCTGTACAGCCATGCAGTCTGCTGGTTTGAAAGTTGTGGTATCGTTGCAGCAGTTTGCTGCTCTCTTCCACCACAGCACACTGCCGAAGTGTGCTCCTCCGTAAGGAAGACACAAGCTGATGGAGGGCCTCTGTCCTCGCCCTGGACAGAATAGATACAGGTGATGGTGAGCTCACTTATTCCCACTTTCAAATGTTAATGAGGGGACTGAGAATGACTTAGATGTACCAACATTTAATCAATAGTTCTGTATTAAAGCAATGTATCAAAGTATGAGAGAGTCTCTGCATCATCCAACTTGGAGTACACACTTATAACTGCACTGCTATGTGTGTAACATGATGCTGCACTGTATTAAAAGCTTAAGCTACAGCAGTCTACACCAATCCTTAACCCTCCAAACAGTGTACTTCCTCAAGGTAATGTGATTATGTTAAATTTAAAAACATCAAACACCTTTTAAATCTTCCAGCTCCTTCATTATCAAAAGAAATAACAAGTGGGAATAATAATGAGTTGTGTCATTAATTATTCCGTGATCTCCAGCCAGCCTTTTGCATGACAACAAACAGTCATGTAGTTAAGGATGAGTCAGTCGTCTCTGGGCAATAACAAGCTATACAACCTCCATCATTCCTGACTCATCACAATCACAAGAAGAAAGTGCTGTTCAAGCATGCTGGATTACAGATTATTACTACTTTCTTCAGCCTTCTGCACATAATTGAACACATTTACATTAACGTTATGATTTAGTTTTTCTATCTCTTAGAAGCTTTTGATACAGTTTGACCTCCAGACCTTCGTGCACGATTTTCATATTTCCACACATAGATGGACAGCACACATCTGAAATCAGAAAGCAGTTTACCTTTGTTGAAGTGCTTCCTCTTGCAGGAGACTAACGTCCTCCTCCTTCGCTACTCTTTCCTCAATGCTTTGCAGCCATTGTTTCAAATGTTCACCCTCCCTTTGCAGCCTACAACACACACACACAGCAGAAATGCAGGCATAGGCATGACAGACACCAGTACGTACAGTGAGCACAATACACTGTAGATTAAAGTGACATCATGAGAAATTGGTTCTGTCGCAGAATATAAAAACAGACTTCATAAAACAAGTTTGACCTGTATGAATCCTTAAGATAACTGGTACTCACGACTTGTGTCAGTTACAGAGGATAAGTCTGGAAATATTCTGTATTAATTCTTCTGGATAAAAGAAGTATTGTAAGTATTACCAGTATGTGGCTGAGACCTCCAGTGTTGTGCAAAAAAAATATAAATGAACCACACTGTTGCACTGGGTGACACGTTCCGTAATTACAAATAACCTAAGCACTCTAGTTTATATTGAGTCAATCCCACATTCACTGTCGCAGCTGCTGTAAATGTTCAATAACAGGTCAAATCTGTAGCTGCAAATACAGCCCAACAAATGCACCATTTACTCATGTTTAAGTAACGTTCGCCAGAAACTACACTGCCCAGATATTTTAAGGAATGATTCAGCCTTTTAGTAAAAATAGAAGAATATATTTTTGTGATCTGTTTTTAAAGCTTTGCTGCACATTTTCAGTTGCAACACATGAACTTCTGCTGAGTGCCACAAACAGACAGAGGATGTCTTAAAGTATCTAAAGACAGACTAACACATTATTGTTTTAAAAGGATTCGCTGACACAAATAAAAATACAGAATTTCGACAACCTTATCCTCTAAATCTAGTTGAGGTATAGTTAAACAGAATTATGAGTCTTAATACCCAGCACATCAAATGTAGATGTTTTTTTTGTAAAATATAATATGTTTAAAAACGTGAAAAAGTAAAATAAAAGTGCAACAGAGCACTTAAAAATGAGTTTGTGGTCAGACCTTCATCTGCTTTCATTTAGCACTGTCTAACAGAGCTGCAACTAACCATTAGTTTAACTGTCAATTAATCTAACGATTATTTCCTCTATTAATATATTAGTTTCTTGGTCTATAAAACTTCACAAAATGGTGAAAAGTTTTGCTCAGTGTTCCCCAAAGCCCAAGACAACGTCCTCTAATGTCTTGTTTTGTCCCTCATGCATCCGTTTACCATCATACAAGAGGAAGGAAACCAGAAAATATTCACATTAAAGAAGCTGTAATCACAGATTTTTGACTTTTTTTGTCTTAAAAAAAACCCTCAAACCTTTTAATTGATTATCAAAGTAGTCGGCAATTAATTTAATAGTTGACAACTAATCGTTAATCGTTGCACCTCTACTGTGTTGTTTTGATTTCCTGAAATCTGAAAAATAATTTGGAATCAGGCTTAACATTAGAATCTCAAATATTGGACAGATAATATAGATTCACACACAACATTTTGTCGCACAAAGACAGATGTTTTGACTCTTTTTTTTAAAAAAATATTGTATTGTTTTGTTGTCTTATTTTTATGCACTTTGTGAAGCACTTTGTAACCTTGTTTAGATAAGTGCTAAATAAATAAATATAATTTATTTATTTATTTATTTATTTTTTACATATTGTAAATATGTATTTTATTATTATTATTGTTCACAACGATGTTCAGTCAGCTGGAGTCTGCTTTCCATGTTTTGTTTCTTTATGAAGATCCCCACATGACAACCTTTGAAACACAATTAAGTGATCAATCAACTATTAGACAAAGGAGTAGTATCAGAACCAGCTCCAGAAATACCTGCCCAGCAGCTCTCCTATGCACTTATTGTAATGTGCAGATGTTGCATTCCTGGTTGAATGTGTGCATACATGCCACATGTTTAAGTAGAGACAATCAAGCATTACATAACAGCTGTAACTGAAACATGAACTTGGAGTTGTTACCTATTGTGAGCCTGGATGTTCCTCTCAGTCTCTTCGTCCACCTCAGAGAAGAGCTGGTGGGTGTTTCTGACTTTATCCTGCAGCTGAATGGCATCTGCAGACAGACTCTGCAGGCTGACTGAACTCGCTATGGAGGCCATAACCTGAAGATCCTCCAGCAGACTCTCTGCCTGCTCATCCTGCGTCTGGAGCTCAAACAATAGATTCTACAGAATAAAATAAGCAACTGTTACTGACAGCATTTCAAAGCATCACCTATCAATGTCCACTAACCAATGGGTGATGTCACATTAGCTACATCCATTAATTTAACAGTCTATGGCATGTACACATATAAATCTATTCATATCATTTAAACACTTACCTTAAGCTTTGCAAGCACTGTTGCAACATCCAGACCACTGAGAGTGAGAAGGGAGTCTTGAATCCTCTGGAGGGAGTTGAAGCATTCACTCATCCTGGCAGTGATTTGTTCCTTTGCAGCCACCATCTGCCTGTAAACATCCTCAGCTTCAGAAACAAGCTCCTTCAGCTGCTCTATCTTCTTCCTCATCTGGGTCTCCACAACCTTGACAAACAAAAATCAATCAAGAGACATGGAGTAACTCCACTTGATCAGCTGTACCTGTCCATTCTAGCAGCTACATTTACATTAGAAACACCCACATCCTAAACACAGAAGCTGCGTGCTGTACCTGCAGCTCCAGAGGGGGCTCTGTGCTTTGAAGCAGTGCCTGAACCTCAGCTGCTCTTCTGTGGAAACGCTCCATTTTCTCCTCTTGGGCTGCAATTTCATTCTGGTGACAGTTAGAGGGAGATGATCTTTGTTTAAAGCACTTTTAGAAATCTAAGGAGCATTTAACTTCACATAGCAGCCCAGACTGGAACACACCTGTGTACTACAATATGACACAGCAGCACAGTTTTACCTGCATGGTCCTGATGTTGTCCTCTGTCTCAAAGGATGGAGACTGAGCAAATACTGCTACTTTATTGGTGGTCCAGCTCTCTACATCTGCTCCCAGCTCAAGGACCCCATCCCACAGAGTCAGGCCAACGTGCAGGTTTTCAAGGCGGGAATCTGTTCTTTCTGACACCTGCAAAGATTTGAGCTGCGATAAATACTAGCACTCTTCTTAGAGCACGCAACCCAGCTTAACCAAAGACCTGAAAAATCTGATATTTGCAATGATAATTATCCACTACATGACACTTAAGTTAACGCTTGGAATTTGTGACACATAAAACAAAAAGGAGGTACTATTTTTGCTGTAAATCCTGCTTTAAAAACAGTGTGAAAATGCACTCTTAATATGATAAGCTGTTAGGAAATCAGATAGATATCAATTTAAAAACTCTTCTGACACTGAATCACAATGAGAGGTTTCCTCCATGATAGCTACTTTTGAAAGCCTATACTTAAACAACATACCAAGGATTGTAGTATGTGAGGAATTTTGCAAAGTAATAGCACAAAAATTAATACTTGCATACTTACGGAGAAAGTATTAATATTCACAAAAAATTAACTAAACTAAAACTGTCTGTGATACAAAAAGAAAAAAAGAAAAATGTTGTATTGGCTAGCTCTTTTGATGAATTAAACATAATATACCACAGACACTGGAAACAATGGGCCTCCTTCATAAATAGTACGTACACACAAATCTGTGCTTAAACTGTGTGTATGTTTCACGCACAAAACTGGGATTCATCAATATTTTCCGACCTTGTTTGTACTCTGCAAACAAATTTAGAACTGCCTCAGACCATGCAAACCCACAAATAACAAAGGCCTGGCTGTCTTAGATGTAAACACGCACCTTTTAACTAAATGCATAGCATATTAAAACCTCTTTTAATTTAAGACAACAATGTTTAAAACCATGAATTAACCATTAAATAATAACGCATTAGCCAAATGTATTAAATGACTATAAAATTCAGGCCCTTTCATACTCATCAATTTTTGTCATGATAAAATTTTCAGCTATAAAAACTGAGAGTCCTAGTCCCAGAGAATGTCAGCACTAAAATAAAACTATTTTAGTTTCCATTGGTTTTTTTTTTCTTGTTTCGATTATTTTCTTTTTTTGCTTTTAGCATCAAACCATTTCTTTTTTACCTGAGCCACAGTTCGAATTTCAGGGGGTACAAAATTAATTCAGTTTCTTTCGTTGCAAAATTGGTCTGCTTTTTTTGTTCAGGGGCCATGCTTCTCTCTCACAACAACTTCACTATTTTGTCTAAGTTGCACCTCCTCGACGCAAACATATTTCCAGAGAAACAGAGGCATGGCAGTTTGCTGATTGCAAATAGCGAGTATGCTCCTGTCAAGTTATTAATGATTCTGGTTGACTAACATAGGTACTGTGGTAAGAACAAATTTGGCTAGTAAGAACAAATTTAGCCATCATGCACGCGTCATTAATCCGACACTAATTCTGTGTGCACACTCATTTTGTGTGCAGAGTAAGAATATTTTTATGCACAAAATCGTGAATGAGGCCCAATAAGAGAAAATCTTTAATAGGCGAGTTAAAACTTTACTCACATCCAGCCAGCGGTCCATGAGAGCTTCCGCTTCGTCCTCAAATGGGATCATGGTGCACTCTGGGATCTTACGTAGATGAGTGTGAAGCTGCCTGCAGACATTGCGGATCTCCTCTATGCCGTCCCCGAGGCCGTTCAGCTCTGCTTTTGTGTCCTGCACCTGAGAAACCACACACACACACAAGCACACACAATACATATAAAACACTCAACCTAACTGTAAATGTAACTAGGGACACACAAATGATTTGGTCCTTTTTGACTGACACACAACCCAAACTTACATAACAGATGCCTTCCTTTCTCATATTAATCAAACAGTGTGGTGTACCTTAGTGTGCAGTCTCTGCAGGTTGTCTTTTCCCAGGTAGGATGCCTGTTCACTGATGGTGCTCTCTGCCCTCTGCAGCGTCCCACTCAGCTCACCACGAATGCTCTGAAACTTCTTCAGCAGCTCTGTTAGGGTGCAACACTGCTCCAGCCTGTATGTGATCCATAACACAATATACACATGCACCAAACTCAGCAGGCACTATAACTTGACATGGTAGCAAATCACAGCGGACTGATACTGCTGCCTTTACCGTTCAGATACAGCTTTTTTGGCCTCTTTCCAGACATCCTCCCCCTCTCTGGTTTGACTCCCATCAGGGATTTCTGATTGTAAAGCTGCATCTTGCATGTGCTGCAGCTCAGCGAGGTGGGCAGCAAGACGACTTTCCAGCTCTGTCAATGCTCGAGTCCTGCAGGAGATGGAACAATCATTAATGTATGGAGTCACCCTTGGACAGAGGGGGAGCATAAGAGAGGTGTGCACTGAGGAGACTGAAATTCTGAGACATCATTTGTAAATAGCTTTTTTTTAAAGCATATTCAGAATACCAATAAGGCAATGCTTGCACAATAAAATAAACAGATGTTTTAATAACTGCAATGAAGTAATGCAACAAGCAGATAGAGAATATATGTGTTGTGTGTGAAAGATGTTGTGTATAAAAATATAATTTTTTAACTGGAAAGCTGTGTAAGGGAAGAATTTACGGGATAAATTATGATTGAAAGGGTTTTTATTGTGGTTACTGGATCCACATCAGTGTTGTACCTGTGTTGCAGAGCAGGCAGGGTGGGCTCCTGTAACCTCAGCTGCTCAGCTGCTCTCCTTATCTCCCTCAGAGTGCCCAACAAGGCAACTCTCCTCTGGAGCAAACTCTCCTTCTCTTCTCCCTCTTTCTTAACCTGGCTGCTTATTCTTCTTCTCTGGTCCTTGGCCTTTAAGACGTCCCCTTCAGACGCCCATGTTTGAGCTTTGTGGTCTCCCTCCCCTTGCGTATTTGTCTCATCATGTTCTTCCAGCCTACTCCTCTTGGCCTCCAACCCGGACTCCTCTTCCATTCTACTCAGAGTGGGATGGTCCTGCTCCTGTTCTTCCCCCTCATGTGGTGAATCATCGCTTTTCCTCTCCCTCCTCTTGGCTCTCACCATCTCTTTCTCCACATCCACAGCTTGCTGGGACAATGACGTCACCACATCCTGGCACGTCACTGCTGCACCATCCATGGTCAGAGTCATCCCCACTGCCTTTAAAGTGCTGTCAACGCAGTCAGATTGTTGCGCAGCGGTCTGCAACCTCTGCTGCATCGCTGCCTGCCAACAGTGTCTCTCCTGCTCCCAGTCTGTCAGATTTCGCTGTCTGCTGGTGTCCTGCTTTGCCAGCAGGGTTGGGATCTCGGCCTTGACTTCCCGCACTGTGGCCAAGAAGTGATCCAGAGCCTGTGCAGCAGACTGAACCTTCTCCAGCTGCTGTCTGAGCTGCTCCAGATGATGGACAGTGTTGCGGAGAGCCTGGCAGAGCGATGAAGGGAACTTGGCTTCCAGCTCTTGTCTTTTCACTTCAGCTCCTCGCTCTGATAGCTTTCTCGCCTCAGACCGCAGTCTGACATCCATCTCCTGGGTAACACAAGAGGGATTAGTATTAATGTTTGCATATTTCGCTCTCTAAATTTAAGTGTAAGCTAAAAAAAAGATGCACCTTTAAATCAGATTTCAGTCTGGAGTCAGCCAGGGTGAGGGAGGAGATGTCCACAGACTCTCTGATGATTCGGTCCAGTTTTCCTTTGATCAGCGCCATCTGATCGTCTGCAGACTCCATCAGCTCAGCAGTATTCTCTAAACATGTCATCCTAACACAAACCAAAGCATTTAATAACTTGTTATTATGCACAACAATAAAATATGGTTATAAGGTAACTCTATCTGCTCATAACGACCATGCCATATGACTAAAAGCTCCACAACAACCACTAAATGGACCTTAGGGTGAGATACTTGTTTCCAAAGTCAAGAATAAAAACTGAAACTTAACCACTGAGTCAACGTGGACGAGAAGTGTTTGAAGTGCTCAAAGACAACGGAAATTTTAATATCTATGCTTCCATGACAACAGGGCAAACTCCATCTGTTGATGAAGATGATGTGACAAGATTGAAAGAACCCAAACAGCTACTAAATGGACCTTAAAGTATGAAGTTTTAACCTAATTTTATGCCACATTTACAGCCCTTATAAATCAAGGATAAGTGATACAAAGGTCTTTGATACTTTTTTAAAGAATTAAGGTACTGCACCTGCTCTGTAGGCACATTAGTTGGCCTCTCCACTGCTGACTCAGCCGCTCCCAGTCTCTCTCCACTTCACCAACATCTTCCCTGCTCATCAGACGGGAGCACCGGGATATCTGGGCATACTGGAGCTCAAACTCAAACGCTAGTGTCTGCGTCACCTGCTTTAAAGTCTGTTGAGGAGAGACATGTTTCCAAAGCAATCACAGTCAGTGGTAATGTAATGTTTGAGAAAATGCAAAGAAGTACCAGATTAGTCTGCTTTAGGAGCATGATTTGAAATTCTAATATTATCAAACAATTGCTACATATGATTTAAAATGACGCTTCAACTTGCCTGTAGTTGCTTCCTTTGATTCTGCAGGGTGGAGGTGGTGACAGGGTCCAAGATAAACTCCTCCAAATGTTGCTTGTTCCTCTGGAGTTGAGACTGAAATGCTGAGCGGGACTTTCTGTACCTACAGTGAAAGATTTACACATTGTTTAAATTTAACATTATCTGGGACTGAAAGGCTGCATGGGGAACAAAGCCTGCTGTGAAATCTGTGACACCAAGTTCATCTCTCTGGTGTTTTTATTCTTATTTCACTTATTTCAGACTGTTAAATGAGATAAAATGGTTCATACAGACAGTAAAATCCATGCTAAATTGAAAATATTGGTTTTAAAGATTAATAAAACTGTCACTTCAAGAGGATGTTGCTGATCCTGAACTTCCTAAAAGGGTAACTTCTGTATTTTTCAGCCTTAGTGACTTATGAAAAAATCATTTTTTAAAGTGACAGTTCTTCAAACAACAAAAAAGGAAGAATTGAAATATTATCCATACCTTTCCTGTGCTTCCTGCCTGGAGGAGTGCTCTTCCTGCTGTAGGGCGGCTGTCTCTGAGATGACGGTCCACTCTGCCTCCTGCTTGGTCTCCACAGTGTCGCCCCTGACAACCGCCTGGAAGATAGTAACAGTCCAGTGAAGAAAAGACGAAGAGATGGAGCGGTGAGCCTATCCAATTACAGAGGATTAGTGCCCTGCAGCTGGTGCTGTGTCTTGGACAGGTCAGTCACAGCCAATCAAACGTAAGAGTTTTTTTCCTCTGACCAGGGACTCTTAAGGAACGACCAGTTTAAATGCATTGTATGAAGTAAATTAGATTCATTTAGGGTAATTAACATATGCAACATAAACAGCCTAATGTAATGAGCTTAATGCTACAAGTCCTTTTCGCTTTGTGTTACCAGTTCATTGGAAAGGTTACAGCAAAATCTGTCTCATATCAAATTCAAAGCTGTATAGGCAAAATGTTTAGGTCAGAAAAAATGAAAAAGGAAAATGACTTTAATTTTTTTTATCTGCATCAACATCCTCTCGTATGCTTGAGGGGAGAGGCAAGGACTGCATGATTTACATATAATCTGCATATTGCGGAGAGAACATCATTGTCACTGGACCCACCTGCAGAATGCAATAATTAAAAATAAAATAAAAATAAAAATGAAAATGAAGATAAAAATAAATAAATAAATAAATAAATAAAATAAAATAAAATAAAATAAAAATGAAAATGACGATAAAATAAAAATGAAAATGACGATAAAATAAAAATAAATAAAAATAAAATAAAATAAAAATGAAAATGAAGATAAAATAGAATAAAATACAATAATATCATGAAATAATTCTAATGGGTGTGTTTAATTTTTAGTGGATTCTTTTCAATGCCAATGTTTCCTTTATCAATGCCAATCTTTTCTTTTTTTGATGCCAAAACATACTGTCACTATTCTTAATGTCATGTGTCTCATTAGTTAGAGAGGATTCTAACATGCCTGACTGGTCCAAGTTATGATCTACAGTTGAATACACTGGTGGACTATGATATTCACAAAGGAAGCCACAAACTGAAATACAATTAAAACATTTTTTTTTTAAAAAAACTTGAAATCTAAACTTCTTCTAAACCACAGTAAGTGTGTGGTACATCTAAGGAAAAGGGAACTGAAACTACCTCCATCTTGAGGGCATACTACAAAGCAGCAATTATGTCAAACTGTGTTAATTTGTATGTTTTAAAGCTAAATTTAAGTGCCTAAAACTTTCCAAAATGAAATAATTGCCTCTGGGAGCTCACAAAACTGAGAACATCAAGAAAAACAAAAGCACTCTTGCACTCTTCCTACCTGTACATGAGCTTGGGTTTGCTGGTTGTCCTCTGTGATGTTCAGCAGACGAGCTTTCAGCGGCCGCTCTTTGGATCGAAGTGATGGCTTTAGTTTGCTCTCTGACCCCTGGCCTCTACATTGCGTCGGGACATCCTCACTCTGTGTTGGGACATCCTGATCTCGCAGTTGGAGGGTATCAGCACGAGGCAGCACTGACTCAGCAACACACACAGGTGACAAGTCTTGTTGTTGGCTGTCCACGCTTTGTTTCTGTGGGAGACTGTTGCTGCGCTGTGTGTCGGCCGACACGCCAGTCGCTCTCAGCGGGGTGTTTCCCCGGAGCTGCTGTCCCCTGCTGGGGTCAAAAACGGTTTATCAAGGGGGAGGTCGGTGCCAGTCAGTTAGAACCACTCAGTCACTGCAGGAATCTCATTAAGATTAATAGACTTTAAGGATTACAGAGTGACAGTTGTTGATAAATAAGCTGTCTGCTTCAATTGAACAATGCAGCTCAACTTAATTTTAGAGTTTATTGGAGCAAATTCAATTATTACAAGCACCTACTTGGTAAAAATCAAGTACTCAAACTTGACTTGAAGTGGCACGCTGGTCATATAACTTCCCTCTTAAATGCGGTCATGGCTAATATATTACACCTCATGACGCAGCATCTCCTTGGTATCATCTTACCAGTCAGGTGGGAGCACTGTGTCACTGGGCTGTGTTTCCTGCGCTTCATCTGACTCCCTCAGTTGGTCCGTTGCCAGGCAGGAGGACTGTCTCGGTGTTAGTGTTTCACACAGTTCTTGGAGTGACTCGACGTCAACAGACGCAGCTCCGTCTTCAATGACCTGGGAGGAATGTCAACTTCTGAGAAACTGAAACCACGTATGTTTCTGATCTGTTGCCAAAATCATAAAGTTTGCCACACAGCACCATCAGACGTTAAACAGACATTAGAGTTATGACAAATACCTGTTGCTGCAGCAAAAAATCATGGTCAGTCTGGTCAGTGGCATTGTGCAGAGCGTTAGTTTGGGTTTCACGTTGCACAACAGAAAATGGCTGCTTTCCCTCTCTGATGTTAGACCATAAGATGGGAACAAAGGCAGCCATTTCTCTGAGTACATCCTGAGTGTGACACAAACAAGCAGACACTGCTATTTAATGAACATTTGTTAGAAAACATGTTAATGGTGACAATTTATTAAGGCATATGACAGCTGTTCAAGCTAATAAATACTGAATTAATTGGGCTCCTCAGTTATGAATGTGTGTTATTGTGTTACTTGTGTCAACAGCTAAATGAAATCTAACTGGATGTATTTATCATTTCATTGTTTTAAAGACATAGTTTGACATTTCGTAAAATACAGTTCTTCACATCGTGTTAAGAGTTTAAATCTCCTGTGTATGGTCCCTGTCATACCTCCCACTGCTTTCTGACTGAGTCAGACAGAAGCATCAAGTCCTGGAGTTGGGGCCCGGTGCAAAAGGCCCCAAAACCCTCCACAGCTCCAAGGAACTCCTCGAGAATGGCAGGCTGCAGAATCTTTAAAGCCCTCTGCATAGAAAGACATAAAGCTGGACGGATATGCACAAACAGGCAGCCAAGTGAAGCAGAACACCACAGACATTTAAAGGATGTGTCCTAATTCTGAAATAAAATTTTGAGTTTCCAAGGTCTGGATGTTGCAACATGAAAAGCTTTTGCTCTGTTTAAAGCATTTGATGTGGGCAGACAGCTGGCTTTACAGGCACTTGGACACAGCTCACACTTTGTAGCAAATGCAACAGTGGATTTTTGGCAATTGATGGAAAAAAATCTGAAAATAAAGACTGAATGAGGAACTATTTAATATACTTTTTTTCCAACCACTGAAAAACTGTACCTGTTTCCTCTTAGCTTGTGATGCCGAAATCTCTTTGCCACCAAATAACTTGATGGCTTGCTGGATGCGTCCTTGCAGACGAAACCTGGCCTTCTCCAGTCTGCTCCTTGCCATGGACTGGGCTTTTGAATGAACCTCACTGCGGACCATAACCGGCGGCTGTGGAGGTGTTTTATCACTCTGAGTGTTTGGCTGCCCTTTTATTCTGGAGATCGATATCCGAGTTTGTGATGGGGGTGTTTGAAGTTGATCATTTTGACTCGGACGTGGAGCTTGAGCGTTAGATTTGGAAAAAGGCGGAGGCTGCATCATGGGCTCAGATTCAGCTGCTTTTACAGTTTGAGCAAGAGGAGATTGAATACGAGATTCCCTGATTGGCAGAGGCAGCGTTTGGATTCCGACACGTGGTTTAACAATTTTAACAATGGTTGCTTCACCCTGTGTGTTCACATGCTTGTTTTTAGGCCAACCCTGGGGAGCTCTTGCGTCTTGTTGAAGCATCCGATGTGAAGCCTGATTTGAGTCCTGGGCTTGCAGCATCACATTCCCAACCTGGTCTACATGTTTGGTTCTGACCACAACAAGTAACCCTGCCTCGAGCTGTCTCTGTGTCTGATGAGCTGTTTCAACGTGCTGCCGAAATCCGAGGTTGCTGAACATTCCAAGAATCTCCTAGAAAATTAAACACATACAAAAAATTACTGTACAAATATGAGAAACGGTAACTGAAAAAGGTTACCATACACTGATAAACTGACCTGGCAGTGGGAGACTGTCTCTGAGATCCTGTCCTGTATGCCGGACGTACAGAGGTGCTGCAGAGGAGAGGTTTTCCGTACTCGTGCCACAAGGTCCAGCAGATCCTGTCTCTCAGTTACAACCTGGTTCTCCAGCTGCATGCCTCGAGATATCAGCGCCTAGAGCATATTGTCTACATTGTATTATTTGTATTGTAATGTTTAATTTTAGGGACCTTAACCAAACATTAGCATAGTTTCACAACTTTACAGGTGACATTCAAGCTTTTTATTTACCCTAAAGTCACACTATCAGCACTATTTCAGGGTGCACAGTGCACAGATACCACAAGAATCATTCCTTTTTCACTGTTTCCCCTGGCCCATAGAGAATCTGTGCACACCATAATGTTTTGTGCATATCTGAGAACACAGTCAACTGACAATCCACAAAAAAGTAGTAACACAAATAGTACCCGCGCTATTCACAGATAATTATTGAGAAACAACAATTAGCACATAAGATGAAACATCTGGACAAAAGGGACTCTAAGGACTCTAAAATTTATCTGGAATTTTGGTCTGCTGACTTTGGCTGTAGGTTCCAGCAAAGAGCGTCCTCTGTGCTTTTCCTCCTTTAGGTGCTGGTAACAGTCCTGGGCGTCTGTGCTCCAGTGGTCCAGCTCAGCTAGACAGCCCTCTAGCCTGGATGCAGCCTGCTGCAGCTCTCCACAGGTCCTCTCGGCTTCAACAACCATCTGTCGCACAGATACAAGCAATTAGGACGAACCCTACCCTTAGCTTGTCATAATACAACAAAGGGGAGCAGCACTATTTACACAGGGTGATATGTCAATAACAAATCTTGATGTTGTAAATGCATCAACAGCCACAACTGCAGTGCTTATTCATTCTAGTCTCAGCAGTGGATTTATGTTCACCTGTGCATGTGTTTAATAAAGCTTCAGAATGGGTTACATCAAAAACTGGAGTAAGAAATGGGGCCTGTTGAAATGCATCACAGTCAGAGAATTTTTGCAGCAGAGTACCTGTGGGAGAGTTTGCTGGAGGTTCTCCATGTGGGCTGTTTGAGAGTCTGGGGATGGACTGAGAGATGAAAGATCCACCTCTGCCATCCTTTTGCTCAGGAGCTGATAACAAGCACAAGAAGCAAAAAGGAGATACTAGCTCAGGTATGGAAAGATTTAAAAATCATGCCTATATTTTGCTGTGGATTTGTATCCAACCATTCATTAATTAATTAGTATCTTTGCCAACCTGTAGTTTCTGTCTGTTAGCCTTCAGTGAGACTGAGGCCACCTCCAGCGGCTGCCTCAGTAGCCAGCTGGCCTCCTGGGTCAGTGAATGCACCATCTGAAGACACATGGGGCTGACACTGGGCTCCGATGACACCCCCTAAGAAAGACATGTTTCATGACAATCAACCTTTGTTAATGTCTGTGTGTCCTGTTATCCAGTGATGGAAAACACCCAAGTACATTTAATTAAGTGCTGTCCATATTTTCAGGTACTTGTACTTTAGCTAGGTATTTCCATTTATGCTACTTTATCCATATACTTCAGCTTTAACTTTATTTTGTCCCTGGAGGGCAACAGGCTGTCCAGCAAGTAAAAACACACGCAAAAAGGCTCAAGCACCCCTTTAACGACCTGTTCACACTGTTGCCTTCTGGAAGATACTATAGAGCCCTGAAATGCTGCACCTCCAGACTGAGGAACAGTTTTTACCCCACAGTGAAACAAAAATTGAACTCTCTCCCTTAGTACTAAGTTAGAGTTTTCGACTGCCCTGCATTCAAAAGAGAAATATAATCAACGAATATATGTTTGACGTATTATTGTGACAGGGTCAATTGTACAGCAGAAATATGTGTAACAAAATCAAATGTACATTGGTAATATCAAGTATTATAATTACACAAATTTTGTTTCAGTTGTTAATATCTGACACACTTAGGCCTCCATATGTGGAACATTTGATACTCAGTTTCTGTACCCCTACATTCACCTTTGGGGGTCCCCCACATATAAAGGGGTGTCTCCTGCCTTGCCTCTTACCTTTTGCTGTTGTAGTCCATGGGAGAGGTAAGCGACATTGTTCTCGTAGTAATTTCTGTTTTGGCACTGTTACGCTGTTTGTAAGCTCATTTTACAGCCTAAACCTATTGTATAATATGCTAACATATTCCTGTGTCACTTAATTTGTGTAGGGGCTCGGGTTTATGTGGTCGTATTTGACAGATGATTTCATTTTTACGACTTTACTTTTACTTTTAACAGAGTATTTCTACACTGTGATATTACTACTTTTACTTAAGTAAAAGATCTGATTACTCCTTCCTCTGCAGCTGTTTTCCTAAGTTTAAAGGTAATTTTTACACATTCAAAATAAAACAATAGGTTTTGATCTTTGAGCTTAATTCTGTACATTCTGAACATTGTACTTATTAATCTTAGCTGCACCTTGACGTACAGTCAGCGCCTGTGTGTAAAGAACAGTGAGAACACACATACTTACAAACACTGTCCTCTTCATGCACTCAGCCCACTGCATGTTGACCCTGCTGAGGTGCTCAGCGAGAGCCAGGCTGGTTGAAGGCTCCGTCATTTCAATGAGGAAGTTCCCCGCCTCGTTTAACTTAGCTTGACATGATGTAAACTCGCTCATGTCCTGCAGCACCCACACCAAAAGACAAAAAAAATAATTGGCTCTTGCTGCTTCCAAACACTGCACTGTATAGTGAGTGTCATGAAGGAATCTTTTTAAGTTATTCATTGACAGAATTCCAGACAAGACTTTACCTTCGTCCCCGCAGCAGGAGACTGGGTGCTCGACTGTATCTCCTGTGCCAGCCATGTCTGTAGAGCAGTGAGGCACTTGTCGTAAGTCTCCCACGCAGACAGCACTCTCTCCATCGTCCCTCTCACTGCCGTCACAACCTGTGTGGCCAATTCAGCTTCACTTTCTGCTTCCTTCACCTGACGAGTAACAAGCTGGGAGTCGTTACCTTGGGAGGGAAAAGTGTGTAAAGGTGAAGTCATGAGTTTTAGAAAATAAAAAAAATCTTCAAGACATGTATACCATCTGCAGAGTTTACAATACAGCAGAGATTACGCTAGGATTATGTGGTTGAAGGCTCTTGTCACAAGCACACATTTAGCTCATACCTAGCGCTGCCTTGCTGTTGTAAGCATTCGCCTTCTCCTTGAGGTTTTGGAGAGCATCCATCAGGATTAACAGCAAGCTTTGGCGATCCACTGTTTCCTAGACAAATAAACAACAGAAGTCAGAATTATTTCTGGATTTCCAGGGAGCATAATTTGTCAGATGACTCAAAAGTACACCAGTAATTTTATTCCCCTGAATCCTTATCGCGTTAGCATGATAGTATATCATTCCATTATCTCACAATAATGTGGCTCACATCAGTATGTTTCTGAGTGAAATAAGGTTTTATCTCCTGCTCTTTCAGATACTTACATGCCAGTCCTGCAGAAGCAGAAGTACTGTCTCCTGGGAACTGTAGGGAGCTTTCCAGGTCTGAAGCTTAGCACTGATGCGGCCCAGGAGATCCAGCACAGTGTGACGGCATTCCCGGTATTCCAACTTGATCCCTTGATACTTGGCAGTGACTCGGATATTGGTTAAACTGTTTTCAGATGAAGACGGCGTTAATACATTATTTCATTTTATTGGTACTTTCTTTATGTAGCTGAAACTGTCATTATATTTATACATCACTAAATGAGACAATCTATAAAAAAAAAAATCATATTGCTCTGCCTACTCTATTGCCTTGTAGTGCTTCTAATGGCCTTACCACAGGTAAACAAAAACAACCAATCAGAGTCGAGGAGTCTCAGCTGTTACTTCAAGATTGGCTTTTCTGGCCTCAAATGTTGCCAGAAACATGGAGTCCAGGTCATAAACTCTGTCATTTTATGGCTTAACAGTAAAAGTGCCATTAATAGCAGAAGGAAGAGGAGGAGAGACATTTATTTTTTTTCACAGACTGTGTCTCGTTTATTTCTTTCAGAATAGAGCGACAGTTTCAGCAAATATAACACAAAATTATTTTTTATAAAAGTTACCAACTGTAGCTCTAAAGATTAATGGCTTTAACGGTCCAGTGTTTAAGATTGAAAGAGATTTAGTGAGAATTGCAGGTTACAACCAGCTGAAACTTCTCCCAGTTAGAATAGTGATCATTCTTTAAGAGGTTTTAACCAGAAGCTGAATTATCCACAGAGGTCTCTTCCTCTCCAGAACAAATGGACCAGGTGATTTAAACAAATAAAAGCATTGAGTAAAACAGTTTCACGCTACAAATCAGTGTTTCTCTGATGCTGTTTGGTGTGTCAGAGACGGCCCACTAGCCCAGCACCTGCAATTCTGTGCTCACCTTTCTTCTCTGATACCTTAAGATTTACATCAGGAGCCGAATTATCTGCAGAGGTCTCTTCCTCTCAAAAATAAATGGACGCTGATTTAAACAGGTGAAAACACTGAATAAAGCAGTTTCACTTTAAAGAATTTGTGTTTTTCCAACGCTAGCAACAGTGGCCGACGTGAAAACACTAAAGCCTGAAAGCGTAACATGAAAAATGAACAGCCCTATCAAGAGCCAGTGTTTGGTTTGTCTGTTCTGGGCTACTGTAGAAACATGGCGGTGCACCATGGAGATCTCCGAAGACAAGGACCTCCTCCCTATGTAGAAATGAACGGCTCACTCAAAGGTAACGAAAACGCAACAATCCTTATTTTCAGGTGATTATCCACTAAAGAAAAAATACTTATTATATTGTACTCCATGACTGCCAGTATATCCTCCTAAATCTCAAGCACTGGACCTTTAAATGTCCATGTGAGAAAACTGATCTTAATAAAATCCAGTAATTATGGAAGTTAGAAGTTAAAATAATTATGTAACATACCGTCTTTTTATCTCATCAAACTTTTCAGGGGGCACTACTTCATTCCCTGAGTCATCCATGTTGAGAAAGGTATCAAGGATTTTGACGTGGTGGCTCATCTCTCTCATTAATGACTGAAAAAAAAATACAGCAAAAAAGATTAGCAGAAGTTTCATGTTATATATCTCAAAATATTGTTATACTGTCTGTTCATATGTAGGCCACATCTGCCCCATCCCTGTCCCAAAGCCTATACATTGTTTTAGATTTTTTCCAGGGTTTCACAACACTGAATAAATATTGTACATTTAAGATTTTTGAAAACAGAAAAGATCAAATCTGTTTTGCAGCTTCAAAATATAAATAACCTTTTGCACGTCTTGTTGAGCTCTTGCTTCTTTAGCAGCATCTGCATGATCTCCCACTCTTCCTCCCTCTTCTGTCAGCGCTGCCTCTGCACGCTGCAGCCACGTGACAACTGAGTTCAGAGGAGGAGGAAGGCTGGAGTCCAGGTCTGCTTTACATCTCTGCAGCTGGGGAACAACACACACACACACACACACACACACACACACACACACACAACGTGGGATAAGCACAAAACCTGGGTATTGTAATGTAGTCCAAGGAGTGCTCTGTAAGCATTTCTCATTCATCTGGAGAGAGACAAAGGAAGTGAATCAGCAGGACTAAAAGCAAACTTGGGGACAAAAGCTTGTCCCATTTTTCTTCACTAACTTCCTCACCTTCTCTTCCAGACGATCCCATGCTGTTCTGAGAGCACACTGCTCTTGGCTCAGCTCAGGGCAGCGTCTTATGGCTGCAAGGAGGGTCATCACTGGTTTCCTTTGCTCAGTGAAGGAACCAGCAACGTTCTGAAACACCTGAGAAACCAAACATAGCAACAACTTCAAATCACTGTACTGCAATACAGAATAATGCACACGAAAGAATGTTTTCTTCTTTGAGCTCTTGTGCTTACATGATATTTTTCTGCAAAGTTGGATTTTTCTGTCGCTGTCCATGCTTCTGATAGTTCCTCGAAGGCTTGCTGCAGCCAGCAAGTCACCTCTAGTGCTCGCTCACTTGGAGAAACCTACAATGGAAAACCGTCTGTAATTGCACTTCTGTGTTTACCGAAGTGAAGAGCAAGCTGATTATGTAGCTTCAAGGTGCATAATCAGTAGACAAAAGTAAGAAGTATGTGGACTCCTACAGACCTAACAGCAAACCTCAACTACGGTGCGTTTCACTCCATAAGGACAATATTTTCTGACCCCAAAAGACATTAATAATGGACAAATATTAACTGAAGGACATGTTTGCCTGGTGTATACCTGGCGTAATGGGGAAACAGCGATTGCTGGAGTGAAGTGAGCAGGCAAGTTCACAGGTGAGAGAGAAAAGGGCTGGACCAGAGGAAACAGCTACACCACCGCCACCAGAGGAGAAGAGGGAAAATAATTAACAGTTTCATGCAGGAGATTGTGGGTTCAGGCTTGAAACAGGGAAGGGAAGCAGCATGAAACAGTAGAGAAGATTTGTAGAGATGCAGACGTACATTAGATTAGGTCAGTTCTTAAGTAAAGTCATTTAAAAATGGTGGTTTGTTTGCCGACCTGCAGGTGGTCATCAGGTGCCGGCATGTCATTGGAGTACTGTAGAAACTGGGCCACGTAAGTCATGATGGACTTCTCATCAGGGTCTTCAACATCAACATCTGAGGTGCAGAAAAATACACAACAATTACATACACATTCTGCAATGTTCCAAACACTTGCGGGTTCACACCAATGCAACTAGATGAGACGATGTATCATCTCTATGCAACATTCTAAAACTGTTTCGTCATTACGAATCTTTGGTATGAACTGGGCTTGACTCAACCCAACTATCATTTTATACGATGTTTTATAAGATGACAATAAGGAAAATCAGTTTTAGATTTGTTGCCAAATGATGAAATATACACTCTAATAATCTCTGTGCTTCCTAGGAGCAGCAAGTCATCAGTTTTTTGTTTTTTTGTTTGTTTTATTGAAAAAGTCAAGTCAAAAATCTATGATGACTATTACTGCTGATTGGTTAAGTAATCTGTCATGCTCCTGGTTATTTAGAAATATTGTGACAACAATATTACGTAGTAAGCCTGACCCTGGGGCTCGAGCAGGCGGGGGATGTGGAGTTCCCTCTCGGCCAGGTGAAACGCCTCTTCCAGGTTCTCCTGGTTGCTTCTGGACTGAACCAGTGAGAGATCAGCCAGCTGTGGTCTGAGAGAACACAGGATGGCCAAGAAGGCCTCTCCACTTCTCCAGCTCGACTTGAAGTTCTTCACACTCATGGAGCAACCGACCCTACAGAGAGAAAGATGGATGGAGAACATGAAATAAAAAAAGAAGGGGACAAAGACAGTGTTGCTTGGATTAGTGTCCATGAGACTTTTATGAATGTCTTGAGCATGTCTTTGAACTGTGGGGAGGAGGAAAGTCACGCAAGCAGGGAAAACATGCAAACCCTACAAAGAACAGTGTTGGTCTAACTTACACCCTACCTCTTTCTTAAATTCCACACTCGTGACATGTCTTTAAGCATTCATATATGTATATGGTCGATAACCCACTTTTTGCATTGGTCCCTGACCCACATGAGCAGGGCCTTCTTGGCGGATACTTGGAAGCGTCTGTGGAGAGGTGACGTCCGGCCTGCAGGGACTGGACTCGCTGGGATGGGGCTGCCAGGAAAGGAGTCCAGGCTGGCCAGAGAGTCGAGGGAGGAATGACAAGAGTTGTAGGCGAGAGTGCTGGCCAGCTCCTCGATCTGAAACAGAGACAGTGTAACAATATATTGGACATTAAGTTATCAGTATCTTTAAAAAGGTTCATACATATATGAAATCTGACAAAAATAATTGGCGTAAAGTATTTCACTTTAAGTATTAAAGGTCCAGTGTGTAGGATTTAGAGGGATATATTAGCAGAACCTTAGAATAGGTTGTTTATATCTACATATGGAACCTAGTTCCTTTTTCACAGCAGCAGTATCAGACTAATCTGTTCTGGCACTGGTTTACAACTGGTACTCACATGACAGTGGAGGATGATGGTCCACACAAGTCCGAGGATGATGGAGGGCCGTCCATCTATGATATCTGGGATGTTTATGTTCACCAGTTTGATCTAAACCAACCAACCAAAACAACTGGAAATAAGAACCCACTGCACAAAAAGATGCCATGTTTTTTATTTTGAGGAAACTTACAGATTTCTTCTTGAGAAAGTTCAGTGCTGTCTCAATGTTTGCCCTGTGCTGGAAAACCCCTCGGCCCCTTTGTCTTTTCTGTGGAGGCAAATTACACTGTCAGCTTTATTGTGATAATTATGCTCATGTTAGCATGTTTTTACTTCCCAAAAACTTGACGATTGACTGATTATAGATCTCTTGGAGGAATATGAAATCTACTCAACTTACTTACAGGCGCATGCAGTTGTAACTCACCATAGGTTGACCACTCATCACCTCCAGCAGGTCAAGCAGCTGTGACCCATCTCTGATGTCAGAGAAGAGGTCTGCCATACACGAGGGAGGACATCTCTGTAACAAAACAGAAAATGTAAGTCTTAGTGATTCATCTGTCCAGCTGCAACGAGATAAAGGAGCAGGTGAGTTAAGATGAAAGCTATTATCCATAGTTAATGTCACCTGTTTCATCTACTACAGTAGTAGTACAGGAAAAACAACCCACATACATGTGTAGCCTAAAACTGTATGTTAATTACAATAAAGCTGACTGCATCTAAGTACTGTCACAATCAGAGGCTGAGGGAATCTTCATCCGGACTATGTTTTATTCGTAGTTTACATCACATAAACATCAGTCAACTAAAGAAAAGTTAGGCTCGGCTCATGGCTATAAGGTGCTCCAGGGATGATGTTTTTCTGTAGGCTGATTAAGTTAACATTGCGCTGGTTCCCTCAACAAAAAGCTTATGGGATTTTTCCATTGGATTTTGGATTATTGCCGCTCTGTGGTGAACAAAGAAGATAGTCTTCACAAATGAACACGATTTTCATGGTTATTAAAGCCCAAATGCAATCGCCAGCTATTAACAAACTACACTATGATTACATGACTTTGAGTCACAACCATGACAAGACTGTAAAGCCATGTTTGGCATGGTTTGGCGTGATGATATTCTGTAATCTCACTTAGCCACAACAAAACATGAAAGTCTCTGAAGCTTGTGTTAACCACAGACCTTATTTCAGGAATCTAACCAAAAACTCATTCAAAAAACCCAGTGACTTTGAGACGAGGGCATCATAAGTGGTAAAATACTAATTCCATTGCTGGTTTTAGGACTCATTCCTAGCAAACTCTATTGGGCAGTTAGCAGCTGACAGCTAGCAGCACGCTCCTGCACCTGAACTGAAACAGATACCTACTCAAACCATGAACTATCCTGAGGGGCGTCTTCTTTATCATCACCACATTCAGTTGGGGCCTTGTGAAATATCAAATAGATGAATAATCCTCGGTCATACTTGGTGGGAAATGTGCTGAATCATTTATTTGCAAACCACAGAAGAAAATCTTAAGTTCAACAGGAAGCAAAATGGTTTCTGGGAAATGTGATCAACTTTGTAGGGAAAAACTCTGTGTATAAATATTAATTTTGCAGTGACATGATTTATCCAAAACTTGCTGCTATGAAACTATAGTAAACTTAATCCAAAAGTGTCTGGGTCAAAGCTTTAAGCCAACAGTGACAACAGTGAACACTGTCCTCTAGACATAAAGGAAATATCTCCTGTTGGGGATTGTCAGTGGACTCAGATTGGTGTAACAGATGGCAGGTTATGAACCAATGATTTCAGAGCGCAGTCATATGGACAGGAGGTTAGGAGGAGGTGGCTGAGTTCAGATTACGTGCTGTTCTGCTTCACTGAAACACTATTTATACTCCAGCTGAGTGTCACACGCAGCTCAAGGTCTCTTTCCAACAAGACTCACGGTGAGCTGCTTCGCTGCACCTCTCTGTCTGAACAATGAGTCAGCATGTCTACAGCTTGTTTCAGATCATTTACAGCCTGACCACAGCATGGTAATGTCATTTTTCAACACAGTTTGGGTAGAGTTCTCAAAACATATATTTTTGTATCTTAATGTTCATTCTTGTCCAAATATTGCATATTGAAAAGCAGCTAATGTCGCAGTAAAACATAAATCAGTATTTTTGATCAGGTTTTTCTTGAGACATCTCTCAAATTAATAGTAGGTTTTGACAACAACAGATGTAACATATCAAACTTTTACTGAAACCTATGAAAAAAATAAAAGCGACCAGTTGCCAGATTACAACCAGCAGACATCCAAGAGATGCGAAATGCAAACATAGTGAGGCAAAACGGGAAACAATGGTGAATCAGAAGTCGCCTTTTACTTTCACTTTCTCTGGCAAGCGTGTGCACAAACAGTAACAGACAATCCTGGGTAGTATATCTTTAAGAAAAGCGATGCCATGCAGTACATGCAGAAGACAGTTTCTTTCTTTTGTGATGCATATACAATATCAAGAGGGAACCACAGTCAGTAGTGGAAAGGGTCACAACACCAAAGGGTTTTAAGAATAGACAGTTTCTTAAAGGTGAAGTGATGATGCATATACACCTGTAGCATTGTGTAACATTTTCTCATCAGTCCCTTTCTGCATCATTACTCCTGCCTCTCTCTAATGCACTCACTAATATACTTTAACTGCCATAAAGATAATCTCCAAAAGATATTCCTAAGGTTTCTACCCTTTTTGGGGGAGTTTTTCCTTATCCACTGTGAGGGTCCTAAGGACAGAGGGATGTCATATGCTGTAAAGCCCTCTGAGGCAAATTGGGATTTGTGATATTGGGCTTTATAAATAAAATTGAATTGAATATGTCCTAGGGTGGCATGGTGGTGTGGTGGTTAGCACTGTTGCCTCACAGCAAGAGGGTTCCTGGTTCCATCCTAGGTGTTGGAGCCCTTCTGTAAAAGTTTCCATGTTCTCCCTGTGTCAGCGTGGGTTTTCTCCAGGTACTCCGGCTTCCTCCCACAGTCCAAAGATATGCAGGTTAAGTGGTGACTCTAAATTGTCCGTAGGTGTGAATGTGAGTATGAATGGCTGTATGTCTCTATGTGTCAGCCCTGTGATAGTTGCACAATGTCAGCCGAGATAGGTTCCAGCCCCCCAGGACCCTCAAGAAGCGGTTAGAAAATGGATGGATGGATGAATATGTCCTATCTGACAGTTGAATCTAACCTTTGTGTGGGAGCATCTTTGATAAAGCACTGGGTCTTTATTTAGTTAAAAGCAAAAGAAATCAGTAGAAATACTGCTTTGAAAAATGGAAGAGCAAAGCATTAAAAAAACATCCAGGAGCTATCTGATCTTTACAATTAGATAAGTATGTGTTACTTTTACATCAACAAATGCAACAAAAGTTAATGTTCATCTATCTTATAAGCTTCTTCTTCTTTCGGCTGTTCCCTTCAGGGGTCTGCCTCCGTATGGAAGTCATATTCGTGATTCGCATGTTTGATTTGGCATAGGGTTTTTACGTCGGATGCCCTCCCTGACACAACCCTCTGCATTTATCCGGGCTCGGGACCGGCCCAATGAAAACACTGGCTTGTGCCCCTTGGGGCTGCATTTCCATTATTCTTATAAGCGTCACTCATAAATATGATATTTCAACATACCTTAGCGAGTTGAGCATTTATCCAGTTGGTGAAGGTCCTTTTCTGAATCTGCTCATGCTCCACTGTCGAGGAAACACACACAAAAAGATGTGATTGAATTGTATGTTTCTAATGTCTTACATAAAAACAGTTATGAAGTACTGGACACTAAAATCCTCTTTCTCAGATGATATTTGATTGTGAACATAATAAACACATTAAAAGGAAACATGATGACTCTTTGTGGATCTTGTACGCTTGTGTTTGCTGGCAGTAGCAACAAGTACTTTGTGACATAATTTTTGATCACAAAGACATGTTGGTAACACTTTACTTGAAGGTATCTACATAAGGGTGACATGACACTATCATAACTATGACATGACACGGTCATTATGTACATGTCATGAACGTTTATGACTGCTGTCATTAAGTGTCATTCAGGTTTTCTAATGACAAGTTGACACTGTTTGGGTTGTCTTGATTATGACAACTTGACATTAATCAAAGTGACATTACCAGAAGTTGTCTTTGTCATGACAAGTTGACATTATTTTTTTTGGGGATGTCCTTATAATGACAACTTGACATTAATCAAAGTGACATTACCAGAAGATGTCTTTGTCATGGCAAGTTTACATTAAATTTGTTTGGGATGTGCTTATAATGACAACTTGACATTAATCAAAGTGACATTACCAGAAGTTGTCTTTGTCATGACAAGTTGACATTATTTTTTTTTTTGGGGATGTCCTTACAATGACAACTTGACATTAATCAAAGTGACATTACCAGAAGATGTCTTTGTCATGACAAGTTGACATTAAATTTGTTTGGGATGTCCTTATAATGACAACTTGACATTAACCAGGATGACATTACCAGAAGATGTATCTGTCATAACAACTTGACATAAACAAGAAATGCACCTCTTTTTGTGTTTATGACAAGTTGACATAATGATTATTATTGTTTTGACAGATACATCTTCTGGTAATGTCATCCTGGTTAATGTCAAGTTGTCATTATAAGAACATCCCAAACAAATTTAATGTCAACTTGTCATGACAAAGACAACTTCTGGTAATGTCACTTTGATTTATGTCAAGTTGTCATAATCAAGACAACCCAAACAATGTCAACTTGCCATTACAAAAACTGAATGACACTTAATGACAGCAGTCATAAACGTTCATGACATGTACATAATGTTCATGACAGTGTCATGTCATAGTTATGACAGTGTCATGTCACCCTTATGTAGATACCTTCAAGTAAAGTGTTACCAAAATGTTTAATTTTGTGTCTCATAAGCATGTGTAGTTTGTGCATTAACATGTAGTTAACCTGAGAAGCATCAGCACCCGTCACACTTATTGATGCTCCCAAATAACACAGGCACACGCTTTGTCGGACTTTTGTCTGATGACATGATGATACAAGGATCTGACGGACGTGGGACAAATACTGTATGAAGCTGAAATGAATGTTCTGTACTTCAAATTTTGGGTATGCATCTGCCCATGCACATGTGCTGTGCCAAAGGCTTTGCTGATATCAGATATGTGTTGTAACTAAACATAAATTTCGTTCCTGGGTTGTTGCAGTGCCCTCAATATGACTTTATTTATCACTTCCATTTTGGGTTACACTGGGATCATAGCCGTATGCATGCAGTTGTGTTTTGCAAACAATAAATAAGTTAAAATATACACTTGATTACCACAATGCCATATGACCAAATACACAAAACACTCAAATGCATTACCTGACTGTTTGGAATATGCTGCTGTGTAGTCCATAATAATCCTGAATTTTAGTAAGAGCAGTGGGAACCCTTGTCTGAGCTGCTACTCACCAACATCAGAGGACTGAAGGACTTTTCGACCCTCCATGCTGATGACTAATGGCCAATAATTCCATGTATGATGAGCAAAGACTCTACTTTAACCAACATATAACTGCCTTCTCTAACACAAGATGACCCAGAGTAGCATGCTTCCTCTTTAAACTTAGCTACCGGCTGGGATCTGGCTACAAGACGGGCTGGCTTCCAAGACAGACAAACATAGATACTGAGGCTGACACACACACACACACACACACACACACACACACACACACAGAGCAAATATACGTCACACTTACAGCAATGATGAATTATCAGAATGACATATGCACACACACACTGAGGGGACTTTGGGCATATATGGTTCTTGGTTCACTAGACCAGATCCTAAGCTTCTGTTGCCAAGACATGAACCTTTACTATGTTTAAATTATAAAAGCTTTCCTGGTTACAGTACTGAGGAAGTGACAGGAAGCTAAAGGAAAGATGCAAGTTGTTTTGGAACAACTGGGAACAAATGGATTATTTCTGTGTCTGCTGCTGTTTACTGCTTTAATCAAAATTGTTTGCAGAATATTAGCAACTGTATTTAACATATGGCTATAATTTATCCTGCACTGAAACACACAGTCAGATTTATAAACTCCCACTTGTAGATATGTGCTGTTTGTTTAAGAGAGTGCCAAGGCAGGAAACTCCTGAGCAGTGTAATCACATGACTCCACCCAGTTCACCTGGCATGCCCAGTGCAAACAGCAGTAAGAGGCTTCACCACAATAACAATAATGTCCTGCTTCAGGCTGTTGTTACCTGGCATCAGTCAAATATGTTTTTTCAGGCCTAATCACAATCATGGATGTCTACACGTGTTTTCAACAAACACAATGACACAATGTAGACATGATTTACTGATAGTAGCATTATATATACACAGTAGGCATTGCCATGTGTCTGATATGCCCTGATGTGCAATCCTTAGTTAAAAAATAAAGTGCAATCAATTGCTTATAATGCTGGTGAGGAAAGCAATCATGGTAAAGTCGGTGGAAATCTCTAAGGTTGTGACTAATAAAAACAGATGGAGAGACTCATCTTTTTCTGCAGAAATTAAAGAAACAGTGGGACTTGCTGGAATTTAAATACAATCTGGACTTGAATGGATAAAAGGTGCTGTCTTTGCTGCAGCGACTGCGGGTTGGATCCAGCCTGCGGCCCTTTGCTGCATGTCGTCCCCCCTCTCTTCTCCCCTCATGCTATGTTGTCCTATCATTAAAGGCAAGAAAAGCCCAGAAAAAATAATCTTAAAAAAAAAAAAAAAATGCAGACAAATGTCTGAACTAGGGACACTGCATGGGCATAAATCGGATCGATGTACATAATAGTTATCATTTAAATTCACCATGTTGTGTCTGTTAATATGCAAGTGCAGTGCGCCTTTTTATTTATTTATTTTGCTTTTATGGACCAGTTTTGTAATGTTATAGTTTGTACACTTGCTTCGTGAAAAAAATTCAAATTAAAAAAAGTGCAAGTATGTAACTGATAAGAAACTACAGCTGTATTTAAAAAAACATGTTCTTGCAGCATTAAATGATGACAAAGTTTTGCACATCTTGCTATCATATGAATATTTCCAAATCACATGAGATATGGCTTTATGGATTTATTTCCTTTTAATACATGCACCACTTACAGAGATGCAACACTTAATTCAACAGGTAAATGTTAAGTAAAGACGAAATTTGTATCGTTTTCAAAGGTGAGATAACAAAACTGGGAGTACCAGCACGTTTGGTAACTAACCATTTGCCCAATGGTTGAATATGGTGACTTTCCATGTAATTTTCCATGACTAGTCTATTGCCACGATCACATATTTACTGATGTCTAAACTAAGGAGAACAATCATTCTACCGTGTTGCCAATAACATCCATGACACAGACTGAATAAAACTAAAGAGTAGAATTGAAATTGAACAAATACAAAAATACAGATATTATGTAAGCAAGTAAAGATAAGAAATATAAATTACAAAAGCCATGATTCTTCTCAAATTCAATAATGAAAATTAAGTAAGAAGCTGAAAAGATCCCGTTATTAACATATTGTATTTTGTAAACTGGGATGTTACAAGTTCCCTCTTCTGTGTGTGAATGGAATACAGCTGTTAACTAGTTTTCTTAAGATCAGAGGAGCAAATACATGTTGTGTCTACAGAAGGCTGGACACACTGACACACCTCTATAACCAACACTCTCACCAAACACTAACAAGACAACAACCATAAGCATATAACTGTTTCATTTCCAGGCACTGAAATTATTTTAACCTGTTGTTACCTGCCTTTTAAAAATCAGAACAGTTATCTCCTTTCACCACTTCCATTTCCACATGCTGAAATATCTCCCTAACACATTTCATAATTTGGCCACCACTGTGAGCCCCCCATGCAGCACATCACATGTCACAACATGTATAAAAGTACAGAAATAGCCTGACCTTGGAGGAGCATGTGCACGTTGTCAATGTCCAATGGAATCCCTCCATCATCCTCCTCTGCTCCACCTGAAGCCATGTAGCCTCCAGCCACACAGCACGTAGTCAACCTCAGAAAGGTCCAGGAGACATGGATTAGTAAATCATTCACTCAAGAGAAATAAACAGTGCCAAAAAGTGAGAAACTGCTCTGTCAAACAATGAAAAACGACAGTCAAAGCTCCTTCCGCAACATTCAAGTTAGCCGCCTCCACTGGCTGAGTAGTCACGTTAAGAATGCACCCATACACACCCTTACGTTACCACACACAGATACAAGTACACACACGCAAATCCTCAAACTAAGAGCTCAAAGAGGAAGAATAGCCATCCTGTACTGTATGGAAAGACACAGTACCACACTGCCGTAACACAGATATTCAAAAACAGATGGCCTGGTCACAAATCTTCAACATACCTGCAGCAGGACTGTTGTCACTGAAGACAGCTACAGCATGCTGCATTCAGAGTGTGTACCATGTCCCAAAAAATGTCCTCAGCTGTGTCCTTTCATATTGGCACAAGTCTGCGGTGATTCACTGTGTTGAGTCCCCTCAAATAGGACTTGGCTTTAGGTGCTCATAAATGAAACAAGGTGCCTCTTGCCGATTGGAGTATGAGGACAAACAAGGGTGGAAAGTCCCACCCTCGCTCACAACAGGCCAAACCACTCCTGCAGGCTCTCAGTCAAACTTAGTATCCTTTGGCTAAAAAGTTATCAAATGCTCAAATCCCAGAGTTGATTAGTTTGATCTTTGTTGCTGACATTTCAGGAAACAGGAACATATAAATTCCATTTACAGAGAAAGACCTTTGGTTTGATGCATTAATGTGAAACTTTTGGGTTCCTTTTAGGGATCATGCTGACTCCTGACTCTGCAATAGATGGTATCAAATCCAAAAAATGATTCTGCTTTCACTTTCTCTCTCATCAGTTTCACATTGAGTTACAGGGCAATTTCAAGGATTTTCCATCCACCTGAACAGAAACAGGGTGCAGCACCAGTGGAGCATGTTACCCTATGCCATTTTTACCCTTGACAGCAGTGCCAGTGTTGTATTTGTTGTTTCACTATGGTGAGCAGACAGAGCTGGTGGACAGTCTGTGTGCCATGTAGCAGCTGCGCTCTCACCTCACATTCCCACCTCTGCTCTGGCTGTGCCACAGGCGCCAAAAAAGCAGAACAGTTAAAGTTGAACTGATTCTCTGGGAAGTCTAAAACTGTGTAACACAACAAGTAAAAAAATACCCACACCATGATAACAATGTGTTTGAAACTGAAAGTGAGGCAGGGGGGTTTTTCATGTTAAAAGGTTATTGTAGTGCATGACAACTGTGTTCAGAGAACGTAGATTTTAAAAGCAAAGCACCACTTAAGGGAAAAGGAACAGTGCATAAGATTTAAGGAGAGTTTGTGCTGTCTAGCGGTGGGGATTGCAGATTGCAAGCAGCTAAAACTTCTCAATGCTCAGGAGCTTTTTGTTGAAAGCCGAATTCTCCGCAGAGGTCTTGTCCTCTCCACAACAAACAGACCATGAGACTAAAATCAGTAAAAACACAGATTGAAGCTGTTACAAATGTTACACATCAGTGTTTCTTCTATGCTGTTTGGCATGTCGCAGTTTGGCTACTTGCCAAGCGCCTGCTATGCGTGCACACCTTTTTTTTGTGGTAACTTAATGTATACTAACCTTATTCCTGATCCTAAGGTGAACCTTCGGCTCACCTTAACATGAGCCGAATAATTCGTACAGGTCTTCTCCACAACAAAACGACCCCGCTAATTTAAACCACTAAAAACACTGAATGAAGCAGTTTCATGTTTATAAAAGACGACCGCAGGGGGAGCTACTATGGTGGCCAACCTGAAAACTCAAATAGCCCTATCAAGAGCCAGTCTTTGGTTTGTTCGTCTGCTCTGGGCTACTGTAGAAAGATCAAAGTCAACTTTATCTGTCAGTATCACATATGCATTGGACATATGGACAATTGAAATCTCGTTACTCTGAGACCCGTATTGCAACGATGTACACATAAATCTAGATCTAAGTAAGCTATACAGAAAAAAATTGAGTCTGGAGAGAACTACAAATTTAAATAACAGAAAAGTAAAGATAAAATGCAAAATGCAGAGAATGCAGAGACATGAGGCACGCAACTGATAAGAGTCTTTGGTGACAAACATGACGGTGTAACTTGGCAATCTCCATAAAAGGGGACCCATAGACGAGGACCAGCTCATTCTAAGTTAACAAAAACCCAACAGTTCTAATTTTCAGGTGATTATACACTAAAGAAAGCATATTTATTATATTGCATTTATGCCAATATATCACCCTAATTCCTACACACTGGAGCTTTAACGGAAACTGGTATCAGGCTGAATTGCATGAAAAAGTATGTGACAGTTGTCAAACTCTTAGTCCCCCTGACAGATCAATTTTGCATCCTGCTATTTTGACTTATAAAGGCTCACATGTGCCACCAGAGTAGTTATAATATTTTTCATTGGTCAAATATTGTTAACCTAAAGACACTGAGCCAATGTGCAAAACAAGATAAAACCAAGCAATTCTTATTGACCATTTGTTGACCTCTGACCCCACACATAATGTCCAAAACCTTTCTTCTGACTAATCCATCCAATCTGACACAGACTTAATTGCACTGTATTTATGGGTACCATTATTTTTTCCAACACATACTGTTGGCTTTGTTCAGTGATCACCAATAAAAGGTATCTTGAGAATTACCAAAATGAGCTTCATATCCATGATTTCCATGAGTTACATAGGTTATATGACAAAAAAAATCTAACTTAATTCTGAGACTATGACAATCAGTTATTAGTTTATAGCATTATAGCCACACTACCTTTTTACTCTATTGAATATAACTTCATTAAAGGGCCACTACGCCCATTTTCAAAATGCATACATGTTATTCCTATAGTCTAAAGCGCTACAAAAATATTAGAAAACATGAACAACTCTCTCCCAAATCCAAAAAATTAAGTGCAAAAACTCAAATTTGTAATGTCATAGGGTAAAAAGTCTAGAGCTGCTCCATTGACAGTGAATAGGTAAAGGTGTTCTAGATGACACTGAGAGCACCCAGGGCAATGAAGTGCCCCATTTTACCGCTCCTGGTTCCTTCATCTGCTGTTCCCTCCCAAAAGGATTTGGGTTACATGCCTGAAAAAGGGTCTGTGGTTAACACAAGCTTCAGAGTTTTTCACATTTTGTTCCACAACATAAAACATGTCAGTAAATACCACTCATGAATTCTGACACTTCTATGTGTCTTACAAATGTGGTTGCTAATAAGTGGCTGAATGACACTACAGAATGTCATCACGCTAAACACAACTTTACAGCCTCAATATGATAGGATGTTTAAATCATGTGACTGTGGTGCAGTATGTTTATAGCCTAAAATTGCAACTATCATTAACACTTGTTTGCCACAGAGCTTACGTTCTGCAATAATCCAAAATCCAATGGAAAAATCCCATTATCTTTTTGACAGGGGAAACAGGGTGACGCTAACTATGTGTCGCCATCCTTTGAGCACTCTATATTCTGAGTATATGGGTACATTTTCTGTTTCACAACGGAGAACAGTACAATAGAATGAAGCTCATGTGGCTCCCATTAATTGTCTAAAGATCAGCTCCAGATTTTATACTTTATGATATTACAAGTGTATGACTTCCTTCTCTGGTTTCTGGCTTTGAGAGAGAGCAGCTCATGTTCACAAACATTGATTGAACTTTCCTTGGCCATGGAAATAACATACTGGAATTCCTAACTTAGGTGGTGTTCACCTATAACTTTAGATTTCAGATTTCATTTAAAATCATAATGAGTCAAGTGAGAGACGATCACTGTGTTTAGCATTTATGGTTAGGTCCTCAAGGTGGAGCCAAGAGATAGCCGGTAGGCTGTCAAATACATTAATATGTACCTCCATTTGGTGGCGCTACAAACCAAAACATGTATGTAATACTACACCGTTGAGCGTAGAAGAAGACTTCCTCCACGACTTTGACGTTAGCTGCAGCGGCTGTCCTGACCTTCTCACAGCAGCGTGACAAACTGAAAGGTAAGACAAGAGTTTGCACGTATTTAGTGAAGTCACTTCACTCACAACAGAAAAACAGTTTCCTTCCTCACGTCAGCAATTTAACATGAAGCTATCATCTGCACTTACTGTGGTTGTGTGTGCTACTGTTGCAGGTGTACTCGGCTAGCTAGCTAGCATCTTGCTAATTAGAGTCTATCTAAGTTAGTTCTACAGTAGAGACTATGCTAGCACGCTAACTAGCAGCCATTCATTGATTGGAGTAGTTTGATAGACAAGTTTAAGTAACCCAACAACTATATTAACTGTATATCTGCTTTCAAATATTCTCTTCCTTTGGTCAACCGACTTCTACACATTCAGTGCTAACGGAACTCAAGTTGAGGTTGGGACGTTAGCACTAACATTAGCCAACTGCATTACGTTATTGTCAGTGCAGATAAGTTATTGAACTCGTCAGTGAAAAAACAATGTCTCTTATTCCGCCAACACTTAGTGTAGACAAGTGAAATTGTGTTATTTTACCTCTTCTGTTGACTAGTGTTTAATAGGTGGCCAAAGTCATAGCAAGGCCTGACAGTAATGAGGGTCACGATAGCATTGAAAGAACCAAATAACATTGTCTGAATGGAGGAACTTGTTTCTTAAACTCAACGTTAGCTTCAGTGCAGCCTGACATCTTGAATAGATTCAAGGTGGGAAATTAACTTTTTCGTCCACATGCCACTGTGGCAGGTGCATATAATCCAAAATCTAGCAGGAACTCTGTTACCTTTGCTTTTTTTGGCTGGCTAGTTTAGCAAATCCAGCAGCCACTTTCATATTTGGCTGGTGGCTGACGCTTAATTTCAAACACTGAATGGATCATGCCAGAATTATTAACTCTAATAAATTAAATATCCACACTTAGTCCTGGAAAGGAAGGTTAACAGCCACACATCACTAACCGGGTTGTGACTTAAAGGTCAAGTGTGCAAGATTTAGGGGGATTTAGTGGCATGAAGTGGTGATAATTGCCGATTGCAACCAGCTGAAAACTCCTGGATAGAATTCCTTTAGCATTCACTGTTGAGGAGGTTTTTTTACTGGGGACAGCATCATCTGCAGAGGTCTCTTTCTCTCCAGAACAAACGGATCTAGTAATTTAAGCCGGTTAAAAAACATTGAATCAAGCAGTTTCATGTTAAAAATCTGTGTTATTCTGATGCTGCTTGTTGTGGAGGGGCTGCTAACAACGTATGTCAATGCAAAAATGTGAATGGCCGCCTAAAGCCAGTGTTTGGTTTGTCCATGCCAGGCTACTGTAGGAACATACTGGTGCAACATAGCGATCTCTGGAGACAAGGACCCACTCCCTATGTAGATATAAATTGCTCATATTAACATATCAAAAACACTACAGTTCTTATTTTCAGGTGATCATACACTAAAGAAAACATACTTATTATACCACTGATATAAAGTGATATTTGAGCTTGTGTCATTGCTGACTGAGTACATGAGCACTGGTATGAGACTGACATTATGCTGTTGCTTTTTCCCACAGATGTTTGGAGTCGCGTTTAAAAATTGGTGGTCCAAGGTTGGCCCTTACTACACTAAGGCATACGTGGAGGTTTGGCCAGGCCTTGCCATCATGACGTACGCGTACTACAAAATTTCCTATGGAGGTGAGTTCAGGACTCACTGACTTGTACACTAGGTGCACCAACAGTCTATAAAACAAACAGAGTTATGTAGTTTGACTTTTTTTTTTTTTTTTTTTTTACTGAATATGACATCTGTGTTCAAATTTTTTTCATCATTGTAGTTGACATAAGTTAAGAGGTTTGAATAGATTAAATTGAAATGCAATCAGTATTTGAATTTCTTTGTACAAGGTGAGTTGATGAATCTGTAAAAATCACCAATAAATTTAGCACAACATGGTCAACTGTGCTCAGTTGCTATACAATATATTGTAATATAAGGATACTAAAATTATGAGCAGATGTGAAATAAATGTGGCTTTCATAGTGCGGAATAAAGGCAAACAGCTGTAGTTACATATTTGAAATGCACTGTGTGACTGATGTATCTGTTTATTTCTATTCCAGGCAAAAAGGCTGTGAAGGACAGTAAGTAGACAAACATTTTGTTTATTCATACTATGTATAAAGGATTTTGGTAATAATGACTGTGAGCTGATATAAAGCATACCATCAGATTTTGCTTTAGCATTGGGAGTGGTCCCTAATGTCTCCTGATTTGTATTGGCCTGGATTATTTATTTACTTATTTATTTATTATTTATCAGCTATTGAATTTGCTGCATTATTTAAATAACCAATCCTGATGGTTATGTTATCTATAAGCTAAATATACTGCATTATTAGTAGTTAAACCAAGCTTGTGTACTTATTCAATAAAATAAAGGTGTGTTCACTTTAAAGACAGGTGTTAGAGTGGTTAGGTAAGACATCAGTCATCAGCCTCTACATACTGGTATTTGGCAATCTTTTTGTGTTTGTGGAAAAAAGTTGAAGCTGTGAACATGAGCTATGCTGCAGGAAAAAGAGTTAAGGCTAGAGTCCCATTTCAGATGTTGTGCAACTACATATGTTCTCCTCTAGATGTCACTGACAGATCCCTAATCCGGTCATTACTGGCTGACAGTTTGATGCTGGAGGAAATTCACCCGAGTCTGCCCATGCTTAGTTGGACAGGGTTTATCTTGTTGATTTGTTTTGTTAAACATGTCACTTAATGTGCTTCTCTCTTTTTGCAGAGCCTGCCCATTGAGTTTTCCGTCAAGCTCATCACCCCTCCACCTGCTGTGAGATAATGCCCCGTCGCTAGTGCAGAAGTCCAGCTTCATATTTGAATTTTTGTTAATATGGGACAAATAAAGTTATCTGAAACGTTTGTCATGTCATTGTTGGCTTCTGTTATTTTTTCAGAGTTTTCCATATCCAGCTGTGGGAGTAAAAGTGAGTGAGCTATTAATAGCCACTGAATCATGGTTCGAGTTTATGTTTAAACTAATTGAACACAGCACTGCCATATTTGGTGTTGAGTGGGTGTTGTTGTGGTTGCTCATTCTGGGAAGCCAGACATCACTAATTGAACCAAATATTTTTGATAGGATGAGCCCACTCGATGATGACCTGCATTCACACATTCAACCCTGTTACTTGTATGTTTTGAATGGTGCTCTAATTTACAAATGTAGCTTTAGCATCAGTTATATCATTCTTTTGAACGGCTCACTCCGGGTTCTGGCACATAGAACTGTAGCATCACAACTGCTTTGTTGGCAGTAATCGATAGCAAATGAGTCAGTTTCTGTTTACAGTGTGGTTCATTGAACTGAATGAGTTGACCAGATTCCCGCCTGGGGCCAGAAGTTTAGTGCCGGATGAAGAGGTGGATGAAGTGATTTTGCTTCTGCAGCATCACTACTGAATGAGTGCTATTGAGTGGACTGATATCAACAGTGTCAATAGTTCATAAAGGCCTGCACAATTGTGTATGGAAAATGGTATTACCTCTCCTTATAGCAAAGCAAAGGGGTTGAAATCAATCTGTCAATTCTATATTCTGAAGTTGTAGTTTCAACACCTTTAGTTAGAAACCTTGTAACATCTCATCAGTTGTGTTCAATCTAAACTGACTCCAAAACTCCAAAAATATAAACATTATTACTCTTCCAAACAATAAATTGTACAGCTCTGTCTATTGCTGATGTCATAGATGCAGTAGTTGTGGAGTTGCTCTAATGGGACTGAGATGAATTGACTGCTTTCAACGAAAGGTATGAGATGCTAGTTTTGTGTGTAGGCGTTAATAAAGTTGTTCTACGGTAATGCCTGGTCTGAGGGTCTGGAGGGTTGTCATGGTTGCTTCCTGCTTTTAGGGCCAAGGCTATCATGCTGCAGATAGTAGAAGTACATGAAGTAAGAAGACAGTAAAAGTACTCATTATGCAGAAAATTGCCCCTTTCAAAGGTCCAGTGTGTAGGATTTAGGGGGATACATTGGCAGACATGGAATATCATATGATGAGGATGACTTCTTTAGTGTATATTGACCTGAAAATAAAAACAGTTGTGTTTTCATTACCTCAGAATGAGCCCAATATCTACAAAGGGAATGGATTCTACGGACATCACCACATTGCACCAGCACGTTCCCAGAACAGAAATACCAAACACTGGTTCTAGATAGGGCCACCACAGTTAGCAGCAATTGGCTAATTTCAACAAATGCAAACTGTTTGTAGTTTAATAACCTAACCTTTATATTACCCCTTAAAATGAAGCAATGTCTAATTACAACTGCTCGTCACATGTTCAATATGTTAATGAGAAGTTCCAACAAAGAGTGTCTGAGATTGTTTACATGTTGTATATCACTACTATGCAATGCTTTTAAAGACCATTCCAAGATCATTTAAGACAAATTTTGGGCCAAATATTTTTTTTGTTCAAGCATTGCAGGTACATATAAAGGTAAGTGATATATATGTGGTCCCATGCAGAGGTAGATTTTATATAGAAATATGTGTATTAGAGTGAGTTAGGTCAATCAACATTTTGCCAATAGGTATGTCCAATTAAAGAGTTAAAAGAAAGTGTTAGGTTCAGTGATAGGTTTCAAGACTTTAAACGAAAACGTAGAATTTCACACAGAAGGGCTTGACTCATTTTGACATAAAGTCATGTAAAGATGGATACAGAAACTAGATTCAATGTTGGTGGCATTAAGACCTCACAAATTCAAAGACATATGTAAGACATTTTAAGACTTTATAAGGACCTGCAGACACTCTGGTTTAAGTTGAATCATTTCAAGAGGCCCCAAGAAGTGAAAGCATCTTGTTTTTCACCAGCAACAAAGATTAAAACTGAAGGAGAAACACATAATTCTCAAGTTCATCTTGACAACACATGCACAAGTTCCAGTACCTAGAACTACTACTACTGTAATGTAGTGCATTCTGTGAGTTCACACAAAGTCCAAGCATACACCAATTCAAAATACGGTATGAAGACATGATATTCATGAGGTACAGGGTTGAAGAAGGGGTTTGACATTCACCAGTTGTTGACAGGGATTACTGTTTACTTTCTCTACTTTATATTTTTACCTAATTAACAATGTATTAATATGTAAATAAGTATTTTTTCATTTATGGGTATGGGGGTGTACACACGTCTATACTGGTAGAATTACAAATATTCATATGCTTGACTTATTTAAATGTAAAAAGATAGCAGGACAAGTTGATGAACATATATATATAATATTAATATTATATTTATATTTGTAAGGCAAAGACAATTGGTATTATATATATGTATAATACATTTGGACTGGTTTATACTTGTAAGTCATGGATAATTGGTAAATTATACTAAGGGTTATGCTAAGATAGGTTGTTATAAGATTTATATTTGGTAATAACTATCAAACATATACATGGGTTATTTTTGTGTGGCAAAGTTAAAAGGTAATAACAATGGTATACTTAGAAAAGTTTTGGTTTTATCTATATAAGGAAGCGGTTTCATTTTACTCAGCGACTTAAGGAGAAGTAATGGGATTTAGTAAGTTTTCACTTCCTCCCACTCCTTTTCAAATGTGTAAATCAAAGTAACTATACACTGACAATTGGTTTTCATTATGCTTGTCATTATTTGTAAATATTACTTTCTTTCTTGTAATGCTTGTTTGTATGTTAATGTCTTTTATGCACGTTCGAAATAAATATGGATATCTGTGTGATGTGTATGTATTTCTTATGTTTATATTGTTATACTTCTGTGTGTCTGATAGCACCTTGGGGTTGTGAGAAAGTGCAATTTCATTCCCATGTAGGCCTACTCTGTATGTGGAAATGACAATAAAGTTGAACCTGACTTGACTTAACTGAAATAAATGTAGTACAGTATGAGGTAAACATGAATTTGAGGAATACAGTATATAAAAAAGGAGCTCTCAAGTATGGCACAAGGTCTATACCTCAGTATATCACTCGAGTAAATGTACTACTGTAGTCACATCCCACTCTGAAACTGCCAAATTAAATAACTTGGATTCCATCTGTGTAATTTCTGGGCTCGTGAACATTTGGGATCTTGCAAAGAGCCCACAGCAGGGAAAGGTTGAGAAATCCTGCCTAAAAAGTCCCTGCATCTTCACTTACCACCCACACACCAGCTCACATTAATCTCTGTGGAGAGAGTGGTGCAATAATTGATGGAGGAAACGTGGAGATACAGAGCAGGTTATCAAACAGCAGGCACGAGTTAAAGAAGACATGGTGATATGTCCTCCATTGTAGTTATAAAAGCTACAGAATAAAAGTTTGGCTGACTTTGCTATCATGTTCTGTGTGTGTGTTTGTGTGTGTGTGGGTGGGTGTGTGTGTGTGTGGGTGTGTGGGGGGGTCGGTGGACAAACGCTGACTGACAGAGAGGCAGGAGGAGAGAGGGCTCGCGCTCCCTCCCACCGCTCGTGCGCACCGACTGTGACTGCGCTCCCTCTCTCCTACATTCAAACATGGCGAAACTCTTTGCCATTATACCACCACCATCACCCTCATCCTCCTCCACTCCATCGCTACCGTCACCACCACCACCACCACTACCCTCATCACATTATCATTATCTCCGGTAGCGTGATGACCCGGGAGGATGGAGAAGTTGTCGGCGAGCCTGTCGGAGATCACTTGGAGCCCGTTGGCGCTGCCGTTGGACGCGGTGGTCAGCAAGTTCCGTCTGCCCACTCTGGTCCGTCTGGCCCACGGTAAGAGACTACCTGTACCGGGTGCCTCGACCTTCGGTGCGACCGTTAAAAACTTTTCCGCTGCTGTAGTCTTTTGACAAGTGTTAGCTAGCCAACGTTAACGTTCCCTCGTCGTTTGACATCACTGGAGTTAAAGTAACCATGAGTGTAAGGATGAGAAATGACGATAAATAGGGGTTTCCGGCCAGGAAACGGGAAAAAGTCAAACTTTCATCGAAGAAAGTGTTTTTTAAAGATTTTTTTTTATGAGTATAACGACGTTAGGCTGTAAGAACAAGTGTAGCAATTTACTCAAGAATCTCAACGGTGTCAAGGCTGGCAGGAAAAGTTGCCACTTCCGCTTAGGGTTTTCAGAATAAATCCTTTGACCGTTAATATGGAAAAATCTTTTTGAGTTAAATTAGCATTTTAAATATTAGAAAAAATATAAATGTAAATATATAAATAAGGTATCAGTGTCTCAGAGTGCAACCTTGGCAATAATCTTGACAAAACAGCCTTTATTAGCAAAACAAATTGCAATATTGTGTTTCAGTCATAACAGTAGAATTAGTAGTCATCATAATAGTATTATTTGTGAGCAAGAATTTAAAATAATTCAAAATGTGTACAAAATGGTTGTGTCTTTTAAAAGAAAAATGGACAAACAAGTGATAGGCTAGTTGGCTTTCTACACTTATCTTAATGGTGTCTCTCTAATTAAAGGTTGTTACCCAATTTTTACATTACCACTTGTTCATGGCTGATAAAGTGGAAGTCCAACACCTAGAATTCCTGGACATTGTTTCCCTTAAACTCCTGTAAACGTTCACACAGGATTATCATGTTTCCCAACACGTAAGGCTGGTGATGTTTTATACCAAGTGACACTTAGAGTTAAGACATTTTGTTGTTTATGAGCCTGCGCCACTTTATAATCTTGACTGACAGGTTTTGTAGTTGTAGAAGTAGATGTTGCTCAGTTTCGTTTTGAATTGAAATAGCTATACAGTGTATGCACGAGTCAAAGTTTCTTCGAAAGTGAGCTGTGCTCTCAAACCACAAAGACTCAAATTAAACTCCAAACTGAATCATTTTGTATTTTGACAGCATAGACAACGAAACAAGTTTGTTACGCTCCATCAATCATTTGTGTTGGACAGTATTGACATTATTTTTAGGCAAAATGTTGGAGAAACCACTATAATACCTGGGGGGCAAAGTATGCGATCGGAAATTGACGTTTCAGTGACTGGGCGCATTTGGTGCTTTTATTTTGAAACCCATGCCGCTGTATTTCCGTTAGTATCCTGGCTTCATCTCGCGACCTTGATGCATTTATTCATTTATTCTTGGACACCGACTTTTCCAGTTCACACCAACATGCAGACATTCATAATGGACTCATTGAGAAACATTTGTGTTCACTTTTCCATTTATTTGTTTCATGTTTTGCCGCCAACATGATTGTGTGCCTCAGCAGCTTCTGTGTCTTTACTTTGGGAACGGTCGATGGGTGTCATGGCCAAAGTTGTTCCAGTCCAGCGAGGCCCGGAAAGCCACAAAGTGTCTGTTGTGCTGCTGAAGTGCTGCTCAATTCTTTTCATATGTAAATGCTGTAATCTGTCGGTGAATGTGGTGAATACTAACGAGCAGCGACGAGAAGGAAAACCTTCCAACTTTCCCCCGTGGACAAAAGCGCGCACCCGAGGCGTGTCATGGTCCCCGAAAATTACGCACCTTAGGCGGCGCGCGTGTGCAGTGTGTGTGTGCAGAGAGACACACAGAGAGAGCACCCGTAGGTGTTTATTAACTGCACTGTAGTTACCCCACAGATGCATGCTTGTTTGCACAACCAGCCAACCCAGATGGTGGTTAGTTATTTACAACATGGCATGATGTCAGCCTTCTCTATTTTATATTAACAACAAACAAAAACAATGTTTTCTCTGCAGGGGGAGACTGTGGTTTAGTGCTATGAGAATGTGGAGGTGTATTTCACTGTGACAGGGGCTATAACATGAATGCTCCAGGTTGCATGCTGTTAAATTCAATACTTGCCTACAAATAAAGTATAGCCACAATGAAGTACATTGGGCTATGGAAATGCAGTTCTCAATCTCCATGTGAATATAATAAATGTAACACAAGTTACATGAAAGCTTTTCTCATGTAACAAATGGAATTAGCTGTGGTTGTAACCAGTAGTGGAGAATTAATAGTAGATTTAATCATACTGTAAACATACTTGGTACTTAAGTGTAACTTTGAGGTACTTATACTCTAATCCTATTTTATATTATTTTGTACCTCTACTTCATTGCATATCAGAAGACTTTTTTGTACTTTTTCCATTATATTCATTTGAGAGCTACATTTTGCACATTTCAGATTGTATTAACAGAATATATAAGGAGTTTAGAATATACAATCCAATGTAAATTACCTAACTGAAAGTAAAGTAGGCCTACTTAAAGGTATACTGTGGAGAAATTGTTGGTTACTGTTTCTTGACAATATCACCAGTGAAACTCAAAGGGAAAGCTTAACTCCAATTTGATCTCGTTTGCTGTATTTGTGTTTTTTAGGCACACTGTTTGCAATTTTCGTAGCTTACTCTTTGATGCATGCTGCTTACGATCTGGCCAGACTGTATAATAAAGATGGACGACTTGACAGCTACCCAAAAGTGAAGCCAAAATATCTTGATTGCCCCCTGGTGGCTGGCTGCAGTATACGTCATAGGAGCACATGAGACATGGGCCAAAAAAAAAGAAGAAAAAAAAAAATCAAAGTACACATCAATACATTTTTTTCCAAAGGTTGTTTCTGTCATTTAAAGCCCGGTCTGACTCCGAAGTCATCGAAATCCGGCACCTGGGCAGCGACTTGCAGTGTCCGAAACCAACAAAAAAAGGCGCCCTTAAACGTTATGACATGCAGCCGGTTGCAGTTATAGTTTAACGGCACCTGGCAGCATCGGGGAAACACAGTGGGACAATGACGAAAGTTAAGGCGGCGAAAGTCCGACTGGGGCAGGCCAGAGGGGTGGTAGATCCATCAAACAACGACTTTTACCCTAGAGAGCTGTGTTTGCGTCCCGCAAGTTTCTAAAGCCAAACCCTGTTCTTTTTTCCTAAACCCAACCACGTCTGTTTGCTGTTGAAGGAAAAAAAAAAACCCATCAATTTGCGGTGTTGTTCCGACGTAGTGTGTTTAAGAGACTGTATGTAAATGTTAAATTTCCTGTGGAAACAGAAGTGTATTTTGAAAGAAGACAATGCATGCAACAGGCAGAACTTGACACGCCGTCCCAGAATGTCAACAACCAATGCATCCAGGGAACCTTGCACGTTGTATGTGGACGTGGAAAGTCCATGACCAAACGTCAATATGTGACCAGGTCGGAGTGAGAATGTGTTGTCATTTAAGGTAGCACTTATCACACTGACATATGTTCAAGTTTTCATTTTTCTTTAAAGTTTGGTTATAACTACTTATGAGGTTAACGTCATGATTGACAGCTGTGCGGGCCAATCGACTGCACATGATCAATGGCACTGCTCACAACTGGTCCGACGGCGTGAACTCGGTGCTGCGCATTTTGCTACTAAGCAGCCCTGGCTCCAAATGATGTTTCCAGGGCAACAAGTTGGTGGCCATATCCAGGATGTTTTAGCTTCGTTTTTGTACAGTGGGAGGAAGTGGAGATGCATTGTCCATCTTTATATACAGCTACTTGTCTGGCACCTGGTCACTACCTTTTTATATAGTTCTGAGCTCACCTGTTCGCTGTGTCCAGGAATGTCCCTAATGTAGAAGAAAAAGAAGGAAAAAAGAAATACAGGCAGAGCACAGAGTGTCTGCAGATAAATACACCACCACATACTTCTAGTGGGTTAGTAGTGATGATTGAGAGAGATAACTTTTGTTTGTGTCTGCACTTTTTTTTTGGAAAGTCCTTCATAGTATACCTTTAAAATGAGCTAGCAGCTACGACATTAAAATATTACCATAATACTTCATATATATGCTTTACACTATACCCCTTTGAAAGGAGCCATACTGCATGAGGAATACTTTCACTTTTGATACTTAACAGCCTACGTACTTTTTCCTGATAGTCGTGTTTCGTTTGTGGTACCTCCTGAAATCTTGACAGCAACATCTGTGAGTCATCCAGAGAAACCATGTTTATGAAAAGTGGCCTTATGAGTGTGTGCAATTTTTGCTTTGAACTCAAACAAGAAACAAGTCGCCTACATTTATCTCAGCGGTGGTAAAACCAAACAGACCTACAATCCAAATTATCTGCATGACTCAATAACCACAGGAATAAGAGTGAAAATGTGTCACTCTGTGATTTGGGTGAACTGACCCTTTAACATGCAGCCAAACCACTGAAATGTCATCTCGTCTGTCCCGAGTTTGCATTCAGCTATCCATCAACATGACTGTTAGATTAAAGGCTTTGGTAGTAACTGCCCTCTTTCAGCAACAAGAACAAAAAGATGTGCATCCATGTGATCTGTGTGTGAGAGAGTGGGAGGGAGCTGTGTGTGTGTGATGTGATTGAATTGTACCACTGTGCTATCTGCAGAAATCAATGCTGTGGTGCTACATGATGGATCTAGTGAAAGCCAGAGAGCAGTGTGTATGTATGGGGGCTGCTGTGTAATAGTGGGTTGCCACTTGCATGACGGGATCCTGATGAGTAGGTTCTGGGTGGTGAACCATCACTGATAGTGGTAATTATGGACACTGAGCCCTGAATGTATGTGTGTGTTTGTGTGTAGGGAGTGTTTTAGTGTTTTCCACTGCTGAACTAGTGTAAACTAGAAATTAAAAACCTATTGTTTCAGAAAGACTATTTGTTTATTCTTAATCCATTTCTGTGTATTCATGTGTGTGTTCCAGGTGAATGTGTGGAGGGGCTGTCAGAGGAGGATGTGGTGCTGTTACACTCCTGTCGTCAGTGGACCACAGTGACTGCCCACAGCTTAGAGGAGGGGCACTACGTTATTGGACCCAAGATAGACATCCCTCTGCAATACCAGGGTGAGCCCATGCACCTACACACACACACACACACACTGCATGTCCACACAAGCATGCCCAAAAATGTCTAAACAATCAGTTAAACTTGCGTCCTCAACCTAAAAATATCAATTTCTCCCTAAATTGCTCAAGTGCCCTGGGGGGGAAGTAAATTTCACCGACATTTTTGTCACAAGGTCAACATTTTCCACTTGCTCTATTTTTGTTGGGACAAATGTCTCTTTGTGCTACGAGACAACTGCGATAGACACAGTAACATTAGACTGATGAACTGATAGTGGTAAGTAATGTCTGATGGGTTGAAATGTCCTCGCTTTAAAAATAGGGTTGGTCAACATGCTTTAAAGATACATTCTCAAGATGAAATACAGTAAGTTTATGATTAATTATTCAAGTTCAAGTTCAGATTCAAGTTAATCTTATCAACCGTGAACCTAGCTGATATGGATTTGTCATAGTCCAGCTCAATTATAACAGGAAGTAACACATATTCACAATGGATATAACACATGACCAAAACATAAACTCCCAGAATCAACCCAGCTGGCTGCCAACGTCATTGATATTTGGTTGAATTTAGGTTGTGACAATGGGTGACCACAATTCAATGTCATGACATCATCTAATGGCATTGTCAATTTGATGTAGAATACTAATGACAGATGACGTTGATATTTTGTTGGCTTTAAGTCGTGTTGTCAAGTAAACAAAATCCAACATTTTCCAAACGTCTTATGCCGACGTCATCCTGACGTAGAAAATGCCATTTAGTTGTAAGGTATAGACGGGCTTGGACTAGCCATTGGGCAATTCCGACAAACGCCAGATAGGCCAGCCTACCTTGTGGGCCACAAGCCTGCTACCTGCAACGTTGGAAAAAAAATTGTAGGCAAAAAAAAAAAACAAATAAAAAGACCGTCTGGCTGCAGCAGCACTTGATATTGGAACTGCCCATCTGATTAAGGGTTATAGAGTCCCAAAATTTTCAATACACTACCAATACTGGAATGTAGGTGCAGTGGTACTGGCCGAACGACATCACCCATTTAACCATTGTACCACCATGCCATCATCCATCCTTCATTCCATCCAACATCTTGCTGATATCAAACTGATATCCAGTCCCAGCTGGAGAGAGATGAGTTTCACATAATCGTCGCAATTGTGATTTAAAGGCCCAGTGTGTAGGATTTAGGGGCATCTACAGGCAGAAATGGTATATGACATTCATAACTACGTTTTCATTTGTTTATTATCACTTGAAACTTAAAATTGTTATATTTTATTACCTTAGACTGAACTGTTTATATTGACATACGGGACGGGTCCTTTGCCACTGGCACTATATAAAGCCATTTGCATTTCACATTGGTCTCTGTGGTTCTCCTACATGTTTGGCACAAGGGAGAAGCTTCAGTTCTACAACCTCGCCGCAAATGCCACTAAATCCTACACACTGGACCTTTAAACTGTTATTTGAATGGTGAAATGCTACATTTGCATTGCATATTGCAAGGTCGTGGGTTCAAGCTTCACTAAAGTTGTCTGGAACCTTTCTTTGTCGAGTTTGCATGTTCTGTCCATGTGACTGTCTTCTGGTTACTTCTTCCCAAAATGCATGCATGTCAGGCATGCATAACCCCTTAACTTGTTTGAGTCTTTATCTTGACCCAGTCCATGTAAACTTTGTTCCAACGTACAGAACATTGAAATTTTCAGTGATATCCTAAAGTTAACAAAGTTATGCTTTATTCCAGACTCAGTCTTAGCTTCAAAGAAGACCTGGTTTGCTACTTTAGATGAACAAAAGGGGAAAATGGGTTGATGAAATAATTTCACTACAATACAGGTAGATGCAAAAACAGATTTTGGGGGAAATTGTTACAATCATATAGTCAAACCTGAATACATGATACATTTTCAACATGTATTGTAAATTGTTACATTTAATGATATATAATAATGGTACATAAAATCAGACCCTAAGTTCAAATCCTAATGTACAGACAAATACACATTCATTCACACATTCAACCCGCTTCAGGAGACCGGACCTTCCCTGACTCCTCCTGTCCATTGACCTGTCGTCTTCCTGCTGAATGAATCTAGTCAGTATGACCTCACCGGAGCTCCATCCCCACAATCCCATTGTTCAGACTGTCCGACCAGTCACATTATTCACTGTGTAACTGGATCCTAATGACTCCTCTTCATTGTTTCCTCCAGCAATGGAGTGCTGATGTCACCTCACACTACTGCCGCCTCTTGGGCTCCTTTTCGGAAGAATGAAGGAACACTTGGGTGGGAGGGAGTGTGTTGAGATCATTGTCATTTTAGACATCTCGTCATTTCACATCGGAAGTGTGAGACCGCCAATATTGGGAATATTAGCAGTTAGTATTGGGAAGTAAACAACTCAAGGGTTTTCTCAAAGGGGTGTTTTCAGCAATTTAGTATCACTTGCATGAAGAGAAACACATTGCAAGAGACAAGTGAATTATCCCTGTTCCATTCTCATCACAAAGAAAGAGAAAAATAGTAATTATATCATGAATGAGACCCAGTGAGTTTCCTCCTAAATAGTGCTCGTGTCCACTCCAGAAAACAAAGACCTATACAGACAGATAATAAGGGATAAGGGGCTAATGCTAACTACACAATACACAAACTAATCGGACCCCCAAATTTGATGCTAACACTAGCTGTTGCTGCTAGCCTGGTTTGGTGACCAACATATAAGTACATATCAGCTACAGTGCCATCCTCATCATATCAAAGCTGCCAAGCGATAAGTGGGGCTGGGCGATATGGCAAAAAATATTCTTACGATATTTTTCCCATACTGATCGATATCGGCATTTATCACGATATATAACTTGCTGCGAGTTTGAAAAGTATCACAAGAATGTCTGACACCTGAAGAAACCTAATGATTTTCCAGCTTCCCATGGGACTCGTTGTACACCACTCGTACCTGCAGTCAAGCACTTTAATTAATTTCTTGAACCTGTTTTTCTCCACGGTGCTCATGAGAATCATGACTTTGGCAAGAAAGTACGACACTGCATCTGTTATATCTCTGCTCCTTCTTGAAATGAGGAAACTACTGATTGCTGTTTTGGTGCAGCCCCGGTAACGCTGCCCAGAACAGCAGAAGTGCTAGGCAGTTGAGCAACACTTGTTGATGGACTTACTGCAGTTTTAGCCCAGATTTTCATGCTCTCGGTGTAGTCCCTGGGGTGCTTCCTTTTCAGATGATGGAAAAGATTTGTGTGTTTCCCGTCCTGGTTAACACTGACTGACGACATATTTTGCAGACCGTATTTGTCCATGCGTTGCCACCTTTCAAGTAGCCAAACCACTTCCAAATTATTGATGTTGTGTAACCTTTTTTAATCCACAATTTCGTCTGTTTTTGAGGACGTAACGTAAGCTTTTCTTCAGCTTTACAGCCGCTTTGCTCCTCACTTCCACATGTTTTATGTCCATGCTTATGTCTCTTATTTCTTTATTCCTCCTCTCCTCGGCACACTCACCTCAACACAAACTTCCAACACTGCAGATTGACTGACAGCTGTCTGTATAATCATCATCGACATACATTTTATTGCGATCCCGTTTTGAGATCGTTTTATCGCCCAGCCATAGCAATAGGCCATATATTGTCCTTTTTTTTTTTTGAGAGGTAGTCGTCACGGTGTTTGTTGTACAATATTGAATGCTGAGAAACCAAACTGATAAGACGTTCCCTCATTTTGGCACCAAGCCAGCTATGACCTGGAGGTATGACATCAGTTGGCACAACGGACAAAGTACGACATCGGTGTTTTGTTGCCCAGAGGAATGATCTGCAGGGGTGTGCAAGCATTTATAAAACCCCACAAAATTAGCTTTTATAACTCTCCCTGCATATTTTTCAGACAAAAATCTATGTATGATGTGAAACATATTCAAGCCTGATTTCGACCGTGAATGGGTCGCCCCCAACTAATTTTAGAATCTGGCTGAATTCGTGCCAGTTTAGTTGTTTGACATTTAGTTTCAGGGGGGTAAGGAACTAGGGTCCACACAGTGTTAGCCCAGCTCTGAGGATACAAATTATCAACGGCAAATTAATGCATACATTTCATTTCTGAACCACCAGACATCTTTCTCTGTTGTAAACCATTTTAACGACGCATTCCGGTATATGCATTTAAATTTATGCATACTTTAAGGACCACCTTCGTGTCTCTTTAAATATGACAGGTGAGTTGTTGTTGAATCAGAGGCCACCGCCAGTGATGAGCTAACGTCTGTGTGATGACTTCATACAGGAAGTCTAAATAAGCTTAGGAGGAGAGCAATATAGGTTTCCCCATGGGGACTGACAACAGGATGCTCCCTCCTTGTTATTCTCTCTCTCTCTCTCTGTCTGGATCCTCCTCTGTTCATCAGTAAAAGAGGCAAGGATGACTGAAGGGTAGAGGACAGAAAAGCGGAATCAGTGGGTTTCAGGGAAGCAAGTGGCGCCACGGCCACACTTGTAACGTGGAACTGATGGCCAAAGCCTTGTGTGTGGGGATTTAAAAGCCGGTGATTCAGTTTTTATTTCTTTGAGCGACACTTTCTCACAGACTAATAGCTTGTTGCACCTCAGTTCTGTTGATAACATTTGGAGTGTCCTTTCTTTGGGAAGGGTGGTGGCAGGTTGTGCTGAAAAGTAGCACTTGCTGGTATTGTTCAGTGGGTGGAAGCTCCTTATCCTGGGGGCTCTGTTTGAATTGGAAGGTGGGGGGTGGAGGAGAAAGAGGGGAACAGAAACGGAGGGAGGTGCTGGCGAGGAGGATGGTGGAGTTTGGTATTCTGCTCTGCCTCTCAGACAAAAAAACTTTCTCATGTCTCGTTCCCTCACAAACACACACACAAGCACTTTGACTCTTAGGGAAACGAGGACCATTGGAGGGATGTAGTAATTAAATTCAATCTAATAAACTATGAAGACGAAAGGATAATGGGACTTTAATAAGGCTGAACTGGAGCCTTTTGTACATTCCTCAAATAGTTCCTACAGCATCAGAAAGTGGCCCAAACCAAAAAAACAGGCAGTTTTAAGAACACAAACACAGTTACTGGACTGAAACACTGGAGATCATGAGTGTGAAAGATTTACAGATGGAGGAGGGGATGAGCAAGGAAAAGAGAGGGTGAACGTGTGTGAGTGTATGTGTGAGTGTCTCCATGGTGATGTGTCTCTGCTCTGCGTGAGAATGGGGGCCCTTTATTGGTTGCTATGCCAACCCCGTCGGCTGTCGATTGGCAGAGAACTGGTGCCAGGTCACAGGTCACGGAGGTGTCTTTGTATTCTTCTCGTCCAAACAGTGTCTACTGCGGATGTGTGTTTGTGTGTGTTTGAGGATCTGTAGGGAGTCACAAAGAGAAAAGAAAGACAGAACAAAAAACAACTTTTCACCTCCTTTTCACTCCCTTTCTGTCTTATTCCACTCCTTTCTCCTCTTTCCTTGCCCTTGCTCATTCCTTCCTCTCCCTTTCCCACTTCCTCTGTCCATCTTTGTACCTCCCATCGTGCATCTCCTTCACCCTTCTCCTCTCTTCCCCCTGTCCCTTTTCCATCCTCTCTATAGGAAAGTTCAAGTTGTTGGATGAAGACCGAGACGTCAGGGATCCGGTCCAGTATTTTTCCAGTGTGGAGGAAGTTGCTGGAGTCTTCCCCGATCGAGTCTTTGTCATGGAGACAATCACCTTTAGTGTCAAGGTTAGAGTAACATGAGAATGTCACAATTAAAGCTTCTGTCATGCAATATCATGTCCACATGTCCATACATGTGTATGCTGCAGGTGGTTTCAGGGGAGTTCAGTGAGGACAGTGAGCCATACAGCTTCACTCTGCAGGCTGGAGATGAGCTGTCACTCATGGGGAAGGCGGAGCTCCTCTGTGCCACGCCCTCTAAGGAAAAGACAGGACTGAGCGCGCTCTTGAGACGCCTGGGAAAGACTCCTAGAAGTGCGTAAGGCCAAACTGTCAAGTTTTATGTTTTATGGAGTTTAGTCACAGTGATTATTCATGTGCTCCAGTAAAGGGGAATCAGTGACATCATTGGCAGTACTGTATGGGTTGAGCAGTTCATTTCTGCTTGGAAATGGATCTATATTCAGTGTTTCTCACAGGATTAGATTCTATTTATGGTAGCAGCTAACCATAAGGGTGGGGGTGGGGGGTCCAGCACTCGATGACTGATCATGGAAAGCCCACACTCATCAGCAACTTTCAGGATGCTTTCAGACCTAGAGTTGTCTTGCTTTGGTCTGAATCAGGGACTAATTTTGTTACAAAGTCGCATAATTGCGTGAGTTGGTTCGTGTTCTCACGGCAGCATTTACAAGCAGACAAGATAAAATGCCTTGTGTGAGAAAGCTGCTCTTGATTGGTCAGAATTTCCATGCGGGAAAAATCCAGTAAGTAAACAAAACACTGAAGAAGAGTACACTTGCAAGATAAGTGTGACACTTTCTAATGTGGGATAACTACGCAGGTTGATTTTAGCGCTGGTCATCATGTACTATATTTTTGTCATTGTTCATTTTAGTCAAACCATACAGTTTGAAAACGAGGCGCGGCTCCAACTAGAAAACAATGTTTTGATGCACTGGATGTGCTGTATGTGCATATTAAGGCAGTACAGGAGGAGGTGCACATTAATAATCCTCCAGGACTGTAACATGCTCATGTTTAACCCAAACAATATGTAACGCGGCTGCAGTTGGTTCGGATTGAGGTCGAAACACGTTCTCACCACAAACAAACCGCACCAACTTTTGTTTGTAACCAGACCAAGACCACCCCCTCAAGAAGGTCTTGATCCGCTTGTTTTGGTGCGCACCTAAGTGCGATTGCTGTGTTCACACCTGCCCAAACGAACTGCACTTAGGGGGCAAACAAACTGGAGTTCAACTGAACCGACAGGGCAGGTGTGAAATCACCCTCAGTTGCTGCTGTTTAACAGGTTAGATGCAGAGATGAAGGACCGTCTCTGGAGTCGTTCTCCTCCGGGCAAGTTTTTTTTCCTAGGATGGCAACGTCCGTATTTTTCGTACAAAAATCTCACATGTTTAAAAATAAATACAACCTTACCTTGTGTCTATCACTTGCACACTGACTGCTAAACTTTAGTCCATCATTCAAGTTTTTGGAAAACTTTGTGTCCATCAAAAGCCTAAAGAGTTGTTTGACCAAGATGCAGTGAAGAAAATATGGCATAACCTGCAGGCTACATGCATCTGCAACAAGAGAGAGCGATGGGGCACACAGTATCATTTCCTCACTCAGGTAGCCTACTTTCAAGATCAGATTGCAATATTCACGTGGATGATAATGACAAGGAAGAGGATTTAATAGAGAATGAGGACCGCAGACAGACAGAGAAAATGACAGTGTGGAGACAGAGAGGTAGGACAGCTTAGCCCCTACAGGTAACCGCAGTACTAAATACAAGATGCAGACAGAGAGTGACGATAGCCAGGGAAGTGCACTCAGTGGAGAGAACCAAGGGATGAAATTTGTCTTTTCATTTTGTCTCACATTGCAAACTTAAGCAACGAATAGAACAATAAAACAGATTGGACTCAGTGTGCAAGGTTTCTGTCCTTACTGACTTTTGTCGGATGACAGACTAAAAAACGCATTTGCAAAATGCAGACTTGGTGGGCAAAAGACTACTTCAACATTCATAGACTAATCCTGACCAATCTTACTCCTCTAAACCAAACTAATGCAACCAACAAAGGCAACGAGCACTAGCCAGTCAGAAAGAGTAGGGTGGGTCATGCCTTTGCCACCCTAGGAAAAAATATGGCAGCCAGTTAGCACAAGCTAACACAGTGACAGTGGCTGATATCTGACACAAGCCATAAACGGTCCCAACAAATTCAGACCGACACGACACAACTTTTCTCTGTAGTGAATCCCGTTAATGACCATTAGGTAACGTTAGCCGTGTCATGCTTACAGTAATTTTAGCCCTGTCACTGTTTAGTCAGTGGACTCTCACACACTGTTCCCAGCGTGGAGCTCACTCATACTCCCGCAGCAATAGTCTTCTAGCAGGCAGCAGGGAGGTGGAGGGACCACAGGGTCATCATTCTCAGTACACCACACTACCAAACTACAAACTCTGTTCAATATTTGTTCATAACCCAGATCAGAGCGTCTGTTTTCAGGCATGAATGTGGAGCAATTTCATTTAACAGAAGACCAATGTGAGCGTAACTAATCCACCTTTCTGTCTCTGCCTCTTCAGGTAAAACTCCCTGCTTGGTCTGTATGAACCATCGCACCAATCAGAGCGTCAGCCTCCCCTTTGGTTGCCGTGGACGCTTTTGCACTCGCTCCCCTTTGGAGCAGGGCATGCTGGGAGGGGAGCACACGGTACGCAGCATCATTGAGAGGGTGCGCCTCCCTGTCAATGTGTCTGTGCCTTCACGACCACCACGAAACCCCTATGACCGCCATGCGGTCCGAGAGGGCCACCGCTACAAGCTGCTCAACATTGTCAGCAAGACAGTGGTGCTCTGCATGGTACTCCGCCGACAGGAAGTCTCCCCCTCCCACTTCCTGCTGCTGCGCTGCATGCCTCGGTTTAACGTGGCTGAGGCCTCCGTCCACACGGCGGCGCTGGAGAGCCTTTTATTGCGACATGCATTTGACCCAGATGCCTACTCTCGCGCTGTGAGAGAAACCCGGCCAGAGCTGGAGTGTATGACAGAGGAGTGTGTGAGCCCGCGGCGCTCTCGTATGTGTGTGTCGGGTCAGGACTCATTAGCACCGGCACTGCAGCGCCTTTCCATGTGTGGATATGGGGGTGGGGTTTCGGACAGCCTATCACAGCGCTGCAGGGACTCTCTTGGAGAGCAGCTGGGGGAGGGACCAGGTGAGGAGCGGGAGTATGTGACTCCTGAGTGGACTGAGGCTGAAATGAGGACCAGTGAGGAAATCCCTTACGAGGAACTCTGGACCAATCAGAACGCAGAGGGCTTGGGGAAGGAGCCAAACCTCATCTCCTTTCATTCATCTTCCTCACTGGATGGTTCTCTTGGTACCGTGGTGACAAGAGTGTCTACCCCACCACCTGTACCTCCAAAATCTGATGCTGTGAGTTTCAGTCTTTACCTCCTGGCCTTCTTTTCGTCCTTCTGTGTCTCATCCCTTTTATCCGTCCACAGCAGCATCCGGTTGTTAAAAGTCAGGATGCCTGGTTTGAATTATTCATACATTACAGCTTTTAAACCTCAGCGGCCACATTCACACACTCACACAAACTCACACTGACTTCCTGGAAAGGCTGCTATACACTCACAGGCCATATGCTGACAGCACATGAATACATATTACCAAGGATGCAGCAGGTACATGTGTGTTGCATGCTGGAATACAGTTATTCAATAAATAGAACAGTCAGTTCAGTCCTGTGGTAGAGTATAACTCTGATGGAGCCTGTGGTCTAAAGAATGACCAAATTGTTATTGATTTCATGATAAATGATGGTCACATAGCAACAGTGTAACCATTTCTGATGATTAGAATAGACAACAAAGGTTGTGAATAAACTTGAATAAATGGTTAGCATTGTCGCCTCACAGCAAGAGGGTCCCTGGTTGGAATCCCTGGGTGAGGAAGCCCTTCTTTGCGGCGTTTGCATGCTCTACCCGTGTCAGTGTAGGTTTTCTCTGGGTACTCCGGCTTCCTCCCACAGTCCAAAGACATGCAGGTTAATTGGTGACTCTAAATTGTCCGTAGGTGTGAATGTGAGTGTGAATGGTTGTCTGTCTCTATTTGTCAGCCCTGCGATAGTCTGGTGACCTGTCCAGATTGTACCCTGCCTCTCTGTCAATAACCAGCTGGGAAGATGAATGCATGAAAGAAAGAATGAATATATACATACATGTACAGTACAGGCCAAAAGTTTGGACACACCTTCTCATTCAATGCGTTTTCTTTATTTTCATGACTATTTACATTGTAGATTCTCACTGAAGGCATCAAAACTATGAATGAACACATGTGGAGTTATGTACTTAACAAAAAAAGGTGAAATAACTGAAAACATGTTTTATATTCTAGTTTCTTCAAAATAGCCACCCTTTGCTCTGATTACTGCTTTGCACACTCTTGGCATTCTCTCCATGAGCTTCAAGAGGTAGTCACCTGAAATGGTTTCCACTTCACAGGTGTGCCTTATCAGGGTTAATTAGTGGAATTTCTTGCTTTATCAATGGGGTTGGGACCATCAGTTGTGTTGTGCAGAAGTCAGGTTAATACACAGCCGACAGCCCTACTGGACAACTGTTAAAATTCATATTATGGCAAGAACCAATCAGCTAACTAAAGAAAAACGAGTGGCCATCAATACTTTAAGAAATGAAGGTCAGTCAGTCCGGAAAATTGCAAAAACTTTAAATGTGTCCCCAAGTGGAGTTGCAAAAACCATCAAGCGCTACAACGAAACTGGCACACATGAGGACCGACCCAGGAAAGGAAGACCAAGAGTCACCTCTGCTTCTGAGGATAAGTTCATCCGAGTCACCAGCCTCAGAAATGGCAAGTTAACAGCAGCTCAGATCAGAGACCAGATGAATGCCACACAGAGTTCTAGCAGCAGACCCATCTCTAGAACAACTGTTAAGAGGAGACTGCGCCAATCAGGCCTTCATGGTCGAATAGCTGCTAGGAAACCACTGCTAAGGAGAGGCAACAAGCAGAAGAGATTTGTTTGGGCCAAGAAACACAAGGAATGGACATTAGACCAGTGGAAATCTGTGCTTTGGTCTGATGAGTCCAAATTTGAGATCTTTGGTTCCAACCGCCGTGTCTTTGTGAGACGCAGAAAAGGTGAACGGATGGATTCCACATGCCTGGTTCCCACTGTGAAGCATGGAGGAGGAGGTGTGATGGTGTGGGGGTGTTTTGCTGGTGACACTGTTGGGGATTTATTCAAAATTGAAGGCACACTGAACCAGCATGGCTACCACAGCATCCTGCAGCGACATGCCATCCCATCCGGTTTGCGTTTAGTTGGACGATCATTTATTTTTCAACAGGACAATGACCCCAAACACACCTCCAGGCTGTGTAAGGGCTATTTAACCAAGACGGAGAGTGATGGAGTGCTGCGGCAGATGACCTGGCCTCCACAGTCACCGGACCTGAACCCAATCGAGATGGTTTGGGGTGAGCTGGACTGCAGAGTGAAGGCAAAGGGGCCAACAAGTGCTAAACACCTCTGGGAACTCCTTCAAGACTGTTGGAAAACCATTTCAGGTGACTACCTCTTGAAGCTCATGGAGAGAATGCCAAGAGTGTGCAAAGCAGTAATCAGAGCAAAGGGTGGCTATTTTGAAGAAACTAGAATATAAAACATGTTTTCAGTTATTTCACCTTTTTTTGTTAAGTACATAACTCCACATGTGTTCATTCATAGTTTTGATGCCTTCAGTGAGAATCTATAATGTAAATAGTCATGAAAATAAAGAAAACGCATTGAATGAGAAGGTGTGTCCAAACTTTTGGCCTGTACTGTATGTGTGAAGCACTAACTACTGTATGACAAGAGAGACAGAAATTCTGCTCAACAAATGACTTAAACGTCGAATGTAGTTTTAAAATTATTGTTGATTATTTTTCTTTTGATTGAATAATTGTTTAAGCATGAAGTTCTTTCTGCAGTTCTTTCAAACCCTCCTTTTTCCTGTGTTCCACTAGCTTCTCAACTCAATGTGTTTTCTCATGGAGGGCTCAGTTATTGGTTCATCTGTCAGGGTTTCTCAAAGAAAAGCTAAAACATGTTCCTGAGGTTTCCTTTCTATATTTTAAGCTAAACAGGTACCTGGATAGAACGTTTGAGCATGTTAGACAATAAGACATAACACTGAAAAATGTATCCTCATACAGTGGTTTGCATGATATCTACTGAATTGGCCTCCATAGATGGTGTTATATATTTAACGTAAAGTTAGTTTTTGTTTAGAAATGTAATGTTGTGTATGTTAAGTTTAAGAAAAGAAACATGGTGACAACAAACACAGCCACAGTCCTGTGTTTTGTGACCCAACCACCACCCCAACCTGTGTCCTTATGCAGACTACTGGCCTCCTTGCTGTTTCGTGCGTTATACATAAATTACAAGCATGTGATTACATTGAATATATGAATTGTGATGCATAACTTTACAGAGGTATACATACAGTGCATGAGAATACTGAACAACTAAAGCTCCCATGATCCTCCAAAACACTAGTCGGCGGTGGGGTTTCTGTCAAGTGCTATAAAGTTTAGTTGATTCAGAACACACCTAAAACACACATTAAACATGGTTTAATAGCGACAGTTTTAAACACAAATACACAAATCACTATACTTCACAGGATTCACAGACAAAGCACTTGTCTTTTGCTTGCCTCATTTTCCCCACAGATACAACATGCTAATGTTTTCAGCACAAGCCTATGGCATTTTAAATTGTATAAATTAGCCTAGCAACTAGTGGACTTTTCCTCTACTTCTACAACAGCAACATTTAACAAAGGTAACGGCACACAATTTGGCTCCATTACAACTCACAAGGTTCACTGACAACGCAACTGTCTTATACTAAACACGTTTTCCAAACAAATACAACATGCTAACGTTATTAGCACAAGCCTATGGCATTTTACACTGCAAAAATTAGCCTAGGGACAAGCAGAGATTTCCTCTACTCACATGAAGCCAGGATAGATCACACACAAGACTTAAAATGCTATTTTGGGGAGGCTTTATTGTCTTCACAATTTATTGTTTCTTATCTGTGAAATTTAAGTAAATAAAAGTTTCCTTTCCACTGAGGGAAATGGTTTCAGCTTACTAAACGGTCCACGTTGCCACGACATATAGCTACATTTCTGGGGAGGTGCACGTCAGGCTACACCATAAGTACAGCGCTGATTCGACACAAAAGTATAAATCCCACATAAGGGAGCAGTGATAAACTGTGAGAGGGGACACAACTTTGTCACTTTATAGGGGAGAGGCATGTGAATCGCTAGTTTAAAAGTTAATGTTACCATAAAACATAAAATGTATCACTTCCTGTAACATTTTTCTCCACTACAAACTTTTGCAACCAGACATTACCAATTTAGAACTGTCAAAGAGTGGGCTTTCATGAAAACGTGGTCGTGACACTATCACTTGCTGATAAAAAAGAGGCATATTTATTTTATTCAACATATATGGGAAGGTTGTGGAATATTCCTTTCACAGTGTTTAAGTGGAACACAATGTCTTTGTAATTTTGTTTTGACTACTTTTAGCTCAGGGTTGTATATTCGCTGACAAAGCTCAGTCTAAACATTATACTATCTATTACATGTTTCATGCGTTTCATGTTAAACTGAAGTCCCTTGTGTTCTTGTATAAGATGACCAACACTTGCATGATACCATCTCTAAAACAAATATTTTTTAAATCAAAAATGGTGTGTCACGCTGGAAACAAGGTTGTCTTCGTAGCTGAGCTATTCTTTTTTTGAAGTTAAGAGGTGGTTGCCCAGTGTTGGTGTTCACATGTTAGTGTATATGGCGTCTGTTTGTAAGGGGGAAATTATCACGCTTTGTTTTGCTTAATTAACTTTTATCTTACAAAGTGATGGCAGCTAGAAGCAGTACAGAGAGTGTGTGTGGGTGATATCTGCTGTACAGCTGGATTATACCCTGTCACACCAGTGTTTCTTCATTCCCCGATATTAAGCCTGCCAAGACACTGTGTGTGTGTGTGTGTGTGTGTGTGTGTGTGTGTGTGTGTGTGAGGGAGTTTGTTTGAGGTGTAAAGGTCATCAAGTTTGACATTTACCAAGCAGAACATTGAGACAAGCCAGCGCGCGCGCGCACACACACACACACACACACACACACACACACACACTCCCATAAAACCTCTTGAGAAGTCAACTTTAGGAGTTAACTTTTTATTTGCTGTTGTAGCTCTCATTTTTCTGTGTGTGTTTGTGTGTAGGTGAGAGAGGAGTGTCGCTACTTGATTGCCCCTCCAGTTCCCCCTCGCTGCTCTAAAGGAGGCTCCATCTCCAGTCCGGTCCCCAGCCCTCCGGTCCCGCCTCGCTTCCCCAAAACCTCCACCTCCCCTAGACCCAACCTTTCCTTCTACTCCTCTGGACTTCAGGACAGGTACAGTACAGTGTGAATGCTTACTTTTTACATGAGACAAATCCTTTTCACATTTATTTGGAATTATTAATGTAAATACTGGGAGGATTGGTGGCCTTTTTGGGCCTCGATAGTTTTACTTTGGATGTGCTTTTCAGTAGAAAACAGGGAGGCTCATGTTCCTCCAGCTCAAATTGAGCTAATGTCACCACCGTTTCCTAATCAAAGGATGCCACCAAAATCTCACCCTTCTCATCCTTCCTCTTTAAAGTAGATGATAAGTTATCCCGGACAAAAAGAAACTTTCTGCTGAGAAATTCGGAAAAAAATAACTATTGTTGTTAGAAAAAGGCCACCATTGGATTCCAAGGTAACACAATGACTTTGCCTATAACAATTGAAAGCTACATTACATCAGGTAAGAGTAAGTATCACATAGAAGAGTGCTCCACCAATTTAGCGTTGCACTTTTATAACATTGTCTAACTCAAGATGAACAAAACTGATGCAGCAGAGCCAGAGATATCACCTTTTTTATTCCACACTTTGTTCTTCCCCTTCCAAACCTGCTGCCTACATTACCAACAATGCAACTGGACCGCTGACACTTTGGTTAAAGATTCAGGTGTGGTATACTGGTAGTAGCTTAACTTCATCTGCTAATGATCATGTGATATAATGGAAATGCACCCACGGCTGGACAGGCTATCGAAACAAAGAACAGAGAAGCTCAGATCACAACACACACAGAGCAACCGTGACTTCTTTCTTTGCTCCGAACGTCCTTTCTCCCATAGAAACAGAATGAGAGTAGAATGGAAATTCAAATCAACATAGCAGGATGGTCAGGGCAGTGGCAGTTTATGTGGACTGTTGCCATTGCAACCATTGTAGCTGGCTAACCGCTGTATAAACTTAATGGTTGTTTAATAATAACTCCACTGAACAAAAATATAAACGCAACACTTTTGTTTTTGCTCCCATTTTTCATGAGCTGAACTCAAAGATCTAAAACATTTTCTATACACACAAAAGACCATTTCCCTCAAATACTGTTCACAAATCTGTCTAAATCTGTGTTAGTGAGCACTTCTCCTTTGCCGAGATAATCCATCCCACCTCACAGGTGTGGCATATCAAGATGCTGATTAGACAGCATGATTATTGCACAGGTGTGCCTTAGGCTGGCCACAATAAAAGGCCACTCTAAAATGTTCAGTTTTATCACACAGCACAATGCCACAGATGTCGCAAGTTTTGAGGGAGCGTGCAATTGGCATGCTGACTGCAGGAATGTCCACCAGAGCTGTTGCCTGTGAATTGAATGTTCATTTCTCTACCATAAGCCATCTCCAAAGGCATTTCAGACAATTTGGCAGTACATCCAACCGGCCTCACAACCGCAGACCACGTGTAACCACACCAGCCCAGGACCTCCACATCCAGCATGTTCACCTCCAAGATCGTCTGAGACCAGCCACCCGGACAGCTGCTGCAACAATCGGTTTGCATAACCAGCGAATTTCTGCATAAACTGTCAGAAACCATCTCAGGGAAGCTCATCTGCATGCTCGTCATCCTCATCGGGGTCTCGACCTGACTGCAGTTTGTTGTCGTAACCGACTTGAGTGGGCAAATGCTCACATTCGATGGCGTCTGTCACGTTGGAGAGGTGTTCTCTTCACGGATGAATCCCGGTTTTCACTGTTCAGAGCAGATGGCAGACAGCGTGTGTGGCGTCATGTGGGTGAGCGGTTTGCTAATGTCAACGTTGTGGATCGAGTGGCCCATGGTGGAGGTGGGGTTATGGTAGGAGCAGGCGTATGTTATGGACAACGAACACAGGTGCATTTTATTGATGGCATTTTGAATGCACAGAGATACCGTGACGAGATCCTGAGGCCCATTGTTGTGCCATTCATCCATGACCATCACCTCATGTTGCAGCATGATAATGCACGGCCCCATGTTGCAAGGATCTGTACACAATTCCTGGAAGCTGAAAACATCCCAGTTCTTGCATGGCCAGCATACTCACCGGACATGTCACCCATTGAGCATGTTTGGGATGTTCTGGATTGGCGTATATGACAGCGTGTTCCAGTTCCTGCCAATATCCAGCAACTTTGCACAGCCATTGAAGAGGAGTGGACCGACATTCCACAGGCCACAATCAACAACCTGATCAGCTCTATGCAAAGGAGATGTGTTGCACTGCGTGAGGCAAATGGTGGTCAGACCAGATACTGACTGGTTTTCTGACCCCCCGAGACCCCCCCCAATAAAGCAAAACTGAACATTTCAGAGTGGCCTTTTATTGTGGCCAGCCTAAGGCACACCTGTGCAATATTCATGCTGTCTAATCAGCATCTTGATATGCCACACCTGTGAGGTGGGATGGATTATCTCGGCAAAGGAAAAGTGCTCACGAACACAGATTTAGACAGATTTGTGAACAATATTTGTGAGAAATGGTCTTTTGTGTGTTTAGAAAATGTTTTAGATCTTTGAGTTCAGCTCATGAAAAATGGGAGCAAAAACAAAAGTGTTTTGTTTATATTTTTGTTCAGTGTAGATACCAGACGGCATCTATTTAGTTCAGTGGAATCGCTCGCCTGGTGCATGTGTCAAAAAGTTTCCAGCTTTAGGGTTTACTTACGAGGTTTGCGACCAACTGAATATCTGCGGTAGTGTTTCTCCTGCTGGTGGCTCAGGCCTCAAGTTCCTCCTAGGCTCATAGACTTTACATTGTGATGACATCACAGATTTTTTAAATCGCTTTCGTCAGCTAAAGCAACATTTTATAAATAAAAAACCTCCAAGGATCATAAAGTCACAATAGAAAGAGTCATAATTGACCTTGTTTGCAGTTCAAGATGTCCTGTCAACAGTTTCACAGATGTCTCTTTTACAATGGTGGCCTATGGGGAAAATGCTTTTTGGACCACCAGGATTTTTTTGCTGCAATACCACAAGTGGCCACTGGGAAAATTAGAAGCAGGGTGAAGCATACTTGGGAGCCTGATAAACTTCCATTTTCACAAACTGACTTGCAGCCAGTTGCAAATTCACCGAGGTGAGGTTTTGCAGTAACAACCAAATGAGCAGTATCGTGGTAGTACTGTATGAAGCATGTAGAAGCATCTTTTGTGCACTGTCTCCATTGCCTTGCTGCTAGAGAGGAATTGAGGATTGCTGGATTTACGTTACAGCATTACCCAGTCAGAAAAGGGACTCGCTAGAGTATGTTTGCCAGTTTCAGTTGGGAGATGTGTTTACAAGACTTTACTACCTTTGAACATATCTAACATAACAAAATAAATAAAGTTAAGTCCTTTGTCCTTGTTAAACATTGAAAAACACAACTATACGCCAATATAAGTTTCTCTCTTTCACCAAACTAAGACTAACGTTCGCCTGTTTGCCTTGTTAACTCTTCATAAAACACGGTTCATTCAAACTCAACAGAGACAACACCATCTTGTTAAGCATCTGCCTTTCTGCTGTTCCAACAATGACCAACTCTAGTTCGGTTGAACTAAACACCAAGTTAGATGCAAAAACATGCAGATCTACATGCTGTCTATCCTCATGATCTCTGCCTCTCAGCTGTCCATTTAGCAGTGGCTTTCACTCGATCTTCTGAGGCATTTTTCCAAAAATATGCAGTTCATGGCAACAAAAGAAACAGGGTAATACAGTAAATATATAATATTTTAAAAGTAACAGATTACTTATTTGGAAACAACTAAATAACTGATTACTTGAATTACAAAACTAAAACATGACGTTACCCATTACAAAAAAAGTCATCTAAGTTCTGACTTTGTAACATGTTACTCCCAGCACTGCCAATTATAAATACATCCTACATCCTTTGCAAAGATGTCAATGCTGCTGATCACTTAAAAGACAGCAGTAGGACAAAACAGAGTTCTTGAACTAGTAGTAAGTATGACACACTATACAGTCTCAGTGTGTTATCACCATAATAGCGATCAACATTTTCCGATAAAATAGTCAAATGACCACGGCAAACTGTTGTTTCTATTTATTATATTTCTGTGATTAGTCCACTATATCTCTACATTGCTAATACTTGTTTGCTGCTTCACTAATGTTCTGAATGTTGTATATAGCACCTTTAAGGGACCTTGAGATGAAATGACTTGTTGATATATGATTATTAAGACTATAAACGTTACACCAATAAAATGTATATGATTTGAGTTCTTCACATGGAATAGTTATACCGACTGATACTAGAAGCTAATGTCGCTTTCTCCCGCTCTGTCCCAGCTGCTCGCCCTCCCCAGATGCTTCCCTCTACTGTTACCCATGCTCCTGGGCGGACTGCCCGGCCCCTAACCCTGCCAGTCCTGAGCCAGTCTCCGCCACCCCTGCAGACAGCACGGCCACTCCTCAGCCAGCACAGGCCACCTGGGCAGAGCCGTGGGTAGATTCCTTCACTTCCTCCGGACCTCGACTGAGGCCGCCACCGCCACAGAGTCGATTTGCCCCCTTCGGAGCTTTGAACCCCTTCAACCGCCAGTCCCCCTGTCCCTCACCCGAGCCCACTGCCAATCCCACGACAGATTCCTCCAGAGGTGCAGAGGGTGGTGGGACATCCACGGGGGTCACTGAAGGGTTGTCCCAGCCCCCTGACCCTACCTGGCGACCCCCTGCTGACCTATCTGTGCTGTCATTGGAGGAGGTGTCAGCCTGCCTACGGTTCATCGGCCTATCAGAGGCAGCGGTGGCTGTGTTCCAGAGGGAGCGAATTGACGGCAGCCTCCTGGTGCAGCTGACCGAGGACATCTTGTCACATGACTTCCACCTGAGCCGACTCCATGTCACCAAGATCACACAATTCATACAGGGCTGGAGGCCCAAGATTTAACACACACACAAACACACACAGTCCTTACAATGTGCCTGTTGGCTACTGAGCCATCCTGAATGTGCCTTCCACTGTGACCAAGTGGCTGCTGAGCCCCACTGACTGAGGCTGAGACTTTGCAGAAGGAAACCACGCCACCCTGTGGTCACACTATAGAACTGACACTTGACTCGCTCTCATGCCAGGAGTCTCTGACAGACTGACTGCATTTTTCCTGTGTGAATCACAGACTGGGACTAGTTTACTAACAAATGGCGACGTCAGAGAGCTACATGATGAAAGTGCCCAGTTTCACTTTGTCCTTGGGGCAGATATTCAACCATAATACACCGTCATGCTTCGAGACAGCTAAAGGTTTTAAACCCTGCATGGATTTGTGTGACCTTCATGATGTGGTCCCACATAAAATGCCTTCATTCTACATAAAAAATTAAGGGGTTTAATATGAGTTTTGGAAATATAAAGGGATTCACAGCTTCTATTGCCGACCAGTAGAACAACACAGATGTAACACTGAACCTGTTTTCTACCTGAGTCTCTGGCACAGCCTTCTTCATCTGCTCTTCTTCATCTGTGCTTGAGCTTCAGTGGCCTGTAATTGGCATAAATGACAATTATTAGAAGATAAGAAAAGGCTAGTTGTTTAAAGCTAAATGAAAAAAGAAAACTGCAGAAAGCATGAAAGTCAGACGCTCCAATGAAGTCATTAGTGAGTTTCTGGTACTGATCAATGATTCACTGAACCATCTCTTAATGTACAGTATTCTGTATCAAGGCCATTTTGTGCTTTGGGAGAGTGACATTTTTTTTAAATTAACATTCCCTTTAAGAGTAACACGAGGTCTCCTTCTGTCTGTAGTCAGATACACAGATGTGTTGCCATGCTATGATAGAATTTTTCGACTGCCTCAGAAATAGTGTTCTCAAAATGTACCTCAGATCACTTGTTCAGATATGCTTGATTTAGCCATGCATAATAATAAATGAAATTACACTAAGTAATATGTTCACATGTGTTTACTTCTTCATTACACACCACTAGACTAATACTAGGTCAATAAAGCATAAGAAATATCTGAAAATATGAGGAAAGAGAGTGAACGTGAGACTGATATTGTGGACCCACAGAATGTTTTCTTTTTTATACCCAAATGAGCTTTAATCTATTGTACTGTTCTAAGTTCTGAAACAGAAAATATTCCCATACACTCAGGACATTCCCCTGGGTCGTCTCAGTATCATCAAGCACATCTTTCCCAATTTACTGTCTATGAAGCAGCTCCAGACTTTAGACCCTATGACATCACGAGTTTAAGTTTCAGGATTTGAGAGAGTTGTTCATGTTTACGTATATTTACTTATATTTTCTGGACTGTCTTAGAACATAGGCGTAACATGTATGAATTTTAGCGGGAACGGGTACACAGCGTGGTCCTCATAAGATGGCACTCCCATCCAAAAAATGTAACATGGCATGATACATTCTGTTTAATAAGCAAATGCTAACAAAGCCTAGATTAACAGTAAATGAAAGTTAAAGGGGAACACCACTTAAAGATTATAATATATTATTCTAATTTCAATTTTATTCATAAGGCCCAATATCAGAGATCATAATTTGCCTTCTTCACAGTGAAGATCCAAAAGGACAAAGGGATAAGGAAAAACTCCACCAAAGAAGAAAAAAAACCTTTAACAGGAGAAAAAAAATGGGAGAAACCTCAGGAAGAGCAACTGAGGAGGGATCCCCCTTCCAGGCCTAGGTTCAATCAATATCTGTGAACACAAGCAACTTTCTCTCAAAGCCAGAAACCAGACAACTTGGGATATCATAGGGTATAAAGTGTGGAGCTGCTCCATAGACAACTAATGAGAACCTGGTTTTGTGAACCCGGACAACAACCCAGTCTTCGTCCAAAGTCGGCGAAAATTTGGCGCTTGGGCATGACTTGTGGCATCGGACACTGATGAAAAAAAGCCTTCCTTTAACATCAGTATGATACACGGCCGGTTGCAGTTAGAGTTTAATGGCACTCGCCGGCATAAGGGGGGAACGCAGTGGGACAAGAACGATAATTAAGGTCGCGACTTTCACCTGGGAGAGCGGCATTTGTGTCCTGTGAGATTATAAAGCCAAATCCTATTCAATTTGCTGTGTTGTACCAACATAGTGTGTTTATTTTGAAAGAGACTGCATGTAAACATTACATTTCCTGTGAACTGAAGTGTATTTTGAAAGGAGACAATGCATGTAACAGGTAGAACTTGACACGCCGTCCCAGAACATCAACAACCAACCCACCCAGGGTACCTTGCATGTCGTACCTGGATGTGGAAGGTCCATGATGAAACGTCAATATGTGGCGAGGTCGGAGTGAGAATGTGTTGCACAGAATGTTTGTTCGCTCTTTTATATCCAAATAAGCTCTTTTGTTGTGTTCTCAGCTCTGACACATAATGTACCCATAACATACCCATATATGTGCTCTCAGTGACATAGAACATTTTTCCTAATTCATTGTCTATGGAGCAGTTCCATACTTTTTACCTTATGATATCACAATTTCAAATTTAACAACTAAAACACAGCTACAAATCGTAAATCCATGTATTCATAATTGGACTTCAAATGGTACTAATTTTGTCAACAGGCTACAGCACAACAAGGTAGGAAATAAAGACAGTAAACACATCTAACACCAACAAAGATACCCTTTTACTGCCTTCTTATTTACTTACAATAGAGGCACAACTACCAAGGAAAATGACCAAATCCCTCTGAGGGATCCTACAAACAGGCAGGCGAAACATCGGCTTCTGAAACACAGTCGGTGTGGTGTGACCGGTATGACCCGCCTGCAACAGAGGGAAGGTTTACTGTTTTCAGCCAAGATGATTTCTGGAAATTTTGTGGCCTCTACCGGCCGGTTACGATGAGTCAGCAGTCAGTGACGGTAAAACAGTCAATAAAGGGTTTTCCAATAATTGTGAATCACCACAACCAAGAGAGGTCCTTGAGGATACAGTCATTCATGTGCACACAAAATATGAGGCTGACTGGTCCAGTAGTTTGCGAGATTAGCTTTTGACAGATAATAACACACACACACTTACTCATTCTCACACACACACAAACACACACCAGAACTCATTCATGTAGGCTTAAGCCTGGTGGAGATAATTAACTTACATTTTTGAGGAGATTTCCAACAACAAATTCAATGACTTCATGAGCCTCAAACCATGGCAACAGGTGTCCCATCCAGGTGCGTCACTTATTAGTGTCCCAGTGGAAACCGCTTCCGTTGTGGGCATCACACGGGAGAAGTTCGCCTTCAGGCATTAAAATCTTTTCATTTTAACCCAAACCACGATTTTTTTTCTAACCTAAAAGTAGGAATCCCTTTCTGACAGAAAGCCCTGAAGACAAACTTCACCCGCTAACAAGCGTCATGCAGCGTGTTGGTTTTCTTTGTCCTGATTCTCTGGTCGCTTTGCTGGGCATCGGTCGTCAAAAAGGCGATGTTTAATAAATGCTGCGCATGTGGTGTGAGATTGTTGCAGATGTTTCTTCATGTGAGGTATCTCTCTATTTAGACAGCAACAAAACGAGGTGCTTACCAGTGTGGCTTAGAGAGGTTGTTTCTGAATGCACCCAGACATCAGCAGCAGAGGAATTAAAGTTTTCCACTAACTATCCATATGAAATTGGCCTGCTCTATATATCCTACACATCTATGAAAGTATTATACATTCTCTTTAGAAAAGAAATGCAGTTTTTTTCTGAATTAATGAGATAATTTTATGAAAATTCTGATGTTTTTATTTTCTGCCTTTCTTAATGAATGAGATAATAATTTCAGAATTTTGAAAAAAAGTTTTCATAGAAAAAAAATGTTAATTGTTTTTCTAGACGAGCTCAGAAATCATATATATATATATATATATATATATATATATATATATATATTCTCTCCCTACATATTTCTCAGAATGCTGAGATAATAATCTCATTAATTTAAAAAAAAAAAGCAGATTTTTTTTACTTAAGTATGTATCCAACCTTAAGGGCTATGAATGAACCAGGGACTGTAGCCTTATGTACAATTGAATTACTTCAAGAAGCAAGATCGTCAAAGTCAGCCAGACAACTGTGAAAATGCAATTTATGTTGTAGATGTCAAATAAACTTGTTCATTAGTTTTTATTATTCTCTTGTTGCACTACAAGCTGCTGTTCTCTCATGTCTGGAAGAAAAAAAATCCTGTAATTCCATAATATTCCCAAAATACAGAATGCAATCCCAACCACCCCCTAAAAAAAAAAAAAAACTTGTTTGCCCTGGTGGTTGTGAGCTAGAGTCCTAATGACACACAGACAGGAGGTTGTGAGGTTTATTGCAGATAAGGCAGGAAACAGTACCACAGTTATTGCATTAAAGTAAAATGATAACAGCAGGTCAGTAACCTATCAGAGACATGGGCAGTGCGATTGGCCATTTTGCCATGTTGCAAAAAGGCTGCAGCCACAACACTGTCAGCATACAGGAAGTACAGCCAGTCATATGGTTAATTAACTTTCAACTAGTCCATACTCATTGAGTGTATAGTTGTCCACGTACAGTTTCACATTGTGTGTGTGTTTGGGATACAGGTCATAGGAAATTGCAGATTAAATTGTCAAATGAACCCATTAAGAAGAGCAATGTATTCAGACAGAGTTTTTGTGAATTTGATAGTACGATTGCTTTATTGAAAGTACAGTAGTACCATTGCCAATAGTGGGATAGTTAGTGGGCTAAAACTGTACATTAGAAGTTGAGGTAGCACGTTGAAAGGCACATAGTTAAAGTGTTTATATGTTGTATTGACTTAAAAGTGGAGTGCACTGGTAGAATGACTGACTGACTGACAGAATGACACACTGACAGATTCTATGATTATGTACAGCATACCATTCCATGACTTAGTCACACTAAAAATTAGAAAAAAACAACAACATTCGGCCACAGGGGGAGCCACAGCGATCGGTCGCATTTAAGCCATTTTTAAGCATTTTTCTGTTGTTATAGCGCCACCCAGTTGCCAATTAGAGTTACATTACTCCAGTTACCATGAGGCGTCCTGTTCTACATATCTACCAAGTTTAGTAAAACAGAGATATGGCGGTTAGGCCTAGATAAGAAATTAGTTCTCAAGCACCCCCATTTTGTTTGATGGGGTCAATAATGGAGAGGTCCCCTCAGATTATGTGTGGTCATATGCCTACAAAGTTGCGTGGTGATCGGTGAAACCCTTGAGATGTTATACACCTTTATGTGATGAGCCACACCCTCTGCACTATTCATTGCCTTATAGAAGCTCAGTTTTAGTAAGTTTTCCAACTTTTGCCAAGAGGGAACTTTAGATATTGGTCCCTAGATTATGTTCACAGAGTTTTATGCAGATCACTCAAACTTCCTAGGAAGCGATCGATTTTAAGTGTTTTTCAAAAAATTCAAAATGGCGGAAAATCTATGTAACCGTAAGTTATGGGTTCTTGAGGCAAATTTGTTCCTCATGAGGAGAGGCATCTCTGTGCAAAGTTTCATGTCTCTACGACATACGGGGCATGAGATATGCCCATTCAAAGTTTGTAATTTCAATCAGTTGCTATAGCGCCCCCTTTGGCCAATTGATGTCATATTGCTTCATTCACTTCCTCCCATGACCCTCTACCACTGTGCCAAATTTCACATGGATTGACCAAGTCAGTGAGGAGAAAAACGTGGAACAGAGACACCCACACACAGACAGAGTTTTCGTCATTATATAGTAAGATATACTAAGATCCCTGAGACTACTGAACCCAGAAGTTAAGATGAATCAGAAGCTTATGACAGATTTACAAAAAACAGAAAATTCTTATCTCAAACAGCATTGCTAATGATGTTATTGATCCATTTTCCTTTTTTTTTTAATAATAAAAATGACTAAATGGATTACTTTGTAATTGTAATACTTTGTAATTGTTCTGAAAAGTAACCATTAACTCCAGCTAATTCTAGAGGAATAAGTTTAAAGTAGCTTAAAACTAAAATATTCAGGTAAAGTAGAAGTGCCTCAAAACTGTACAATATCTGTTATAAGTGACCTCTGTGATTGGTCAGAACTTGCTATAGCTTATGGGTGGTGTAGTATATGACAAAGAACTCATCTGAAATCAGATGGTTTTACATGAACATTTAACAATCAAAACAAGTATCAAAATGTGACTGTGCACAGTTTCTTAATTTGACTCAATGATAGACATCAGCTTAAAAAACTATCAGTAAGTACAAGTGGACTTGCAGCCTCAGTGCACCCCCTTATCTGGTCAAATCGCATCCTGTTTCCCAAGCTCCTGTGATTGAGGTAGTTGTTGCCTGTACCCGACACACTGTCACCAAGTTAATGTTGTGCTTCATAAAGTGAAAAAAAAAAAAAAAGTTTTATGAGTTTGAAAATTGGATCATTTGTAAAACTTCTTGCTGGGTTCTTTGGCGTGGTCCAGTAGAAGCTGGCAGGGTGTGAATCGGCTTCCATACACATCCTCCAAACGCCTCAGGTGGCACACAAGACGCTCTGCACCAAACGTGTCTACAAACCTGAAGGGACCTAAAGCAAAAAAGTAAAAAAAAGCAAAAGTGGAATCAGCACCAACAATAAAGAGAAAGCTTTGTATTTCAGGGCTGTAATTTTACAACGACGTTACATAGGGCTACTATTTCAATGACTACGTCACCTAGTGTTAACCCCATGTGGGGCAAACCTGCAGAACATTATATTTATTCCAGCCAGAAAGAATTAAGAATCAGATTAAACGTTTACACAGTTATTATACAGTAATAGTTTCCTATTAAACTGATTATCAAAAGGTTTACACCACCCCTCTCTGCCTGATTGAAAATTCCCTCTGATCTGATATGGACCGCACCTGTCTCCTGCCACTGAGGTGGTTACATGAGGCTTTTTTATTCTGAGTGGGCAATTATTCTGATTATCGGTGGAATATTAGGTCTACATAAACGCACCTATTGATTGCCTGCACAAGTCGCACGTGGAGGAAGAAAGAGAATACACTGTGTATTTCATTTGTCCATCTAGACTCACTGTGATCTACTTGTTGCATTACATTTTGGTAGTTCTTTGTATTGCTCTGTTGATTGAACAGACTAAATAAAGGCACAGTGTTGACAGAAACCATCAAGACTTGATTTTTGTTAAAGTAACCCTTATCAATACAACAAATGTTCCAAACCTTTGAGCTGTATTTTATGGCTCTCGTTCAGTATGTGTAAGTATGAGACCTACCACCGCGGCAGGCAGGGAAGCCGCCACCAAACACAGCTCCAATGTCTCCCTCTATTGGGTTTCTCAGTATTCCCTCCTGAAGACACAGAACTTGCTCATTTACCAAGCGAAACACCAACCGGTTCTGGCCGTCAGCATCTGAATTACTGCAACAAACACACATGATCATTTTTTAGAGACGAAGATCAGAGGGATGAGCCGATCAGACCAGAGGATGTTGTCTTACATTCCTGGAGGAGCTGCCACTTTGTATTTCTGAAGGATTTCTTCAGCTTCAGGATTCACTCTCTTGTCTTTCTTTTTCTTGTCATGGATATAGAAGCCTTTTCCTGATTTACAACCTGCAATTGATAATGAACACATATTAGACTCACTGGGCTTTGAGTGATACAAGAAGGTTGTGTGAGCATACAGTTAATAACAAAACACTGTCACAGTAGGTTAAAACTAGTTTGTTTTTGGAGTCACTGCCTAAATATTGTTTCTCATTACTGGCAAAATAATCTCAGATGGACAAAAATGGACATTCTAAATGAAATTGCAAATATTTGTACTTTAACTGTGGGGAAATGAACAGAGGAGGACGATAATGATATAAGATATTGATTCAGCTTATAGATTAGTAACCAAAAATATGTGCTGCCTGGACATGATAAGTAGGTAGGTAACATCATTAGAAATCACTCTGTAAATTTCCAGTGTTATGCGGATGATACTCAGTTGTATTTATCTATGAAGCCAGAAGAAAGTAATCAATTAACTAAACTTCATAATTGCCTTAAAGACATAAAAACCTGGATGAGCCACCAGTTTCCTGATGTTAAATTCAGACAAAACTGAAGTTATTGTTCTTGGCCCCAAACAACTCAGAGACTCTTTATCTGAAGACATAGTTTCTCTAGATGGCATTGCTCTGGCCTCTAGCACTACCGTAAGAAACCTCGGAGTAATATTTGATCAAGATTTGTCTTTTAATTCTCATTTAAAACAAACCTCACGAACTGCATTTTTTCATCTGCGTAATATTGCGAAAATTAGGCCTATCCTGACCCGAAAAGATGCAGAAAAAATTGGTCCACGCTTTTGTTACCTCTAGGCTGGATTACTGTAACTCTCTATTATCAGGTAGCTCTAATAAGTCCTTAAAAACTCTCCAGCTAATTCAGAATGCAGCAGCACGTGTACTAACAGGAACTAAGAAACAAGATCATATTTCTCCTGTTTTAGCTTCTCTGCACTGGCTCCCTGTAAAATCCAGAACTGAATTTAAAATCCTACTGTTAACTTACAAAGCTTTAAATGGTCAGGCTCCATCAAATCTTAGAGAGCTCATAGAGCCCTATTACTGCACCAGAACACTGCGCTCTGAGAACGCAGGGTTACTCGTGGTCCCTAAAGTCTCCAAAAGTAGATCAGGAGCTAGAGCCTTCAGCTATCAGGCTCCTCTCCTGTGGAATCATCTTCCTGTTACGGTCCGGGAGGCAGACACCGTCTCCACATTTAAGACTAGACTTAAGACTTTCCTCTTTGATAAAGCTTATAGTTAGGGCTGGCTCAGGCTTGCCCTGTACCAGCCCCTAGTTAGGCTGACTTAGGCCTAGTCTGCTAGGGGACCTCCTTTAATACACCGGGCACCTTCTCTCCTTCTCTCTCTCTCTCTCTCGTGTCCTGTTACTGCATCTTGCTAACTCAGCCATACTGCATGTCAGTAACTCGGCTTCTTCTCCGGAGCCTTTGTGCTCCACTGTCTCTCAGATTAACTCATACCGCAGCGGTGCCTGGACAGTGTGGCGTGTGTGGTTGTGCAGCTGCTGTGGTCCTGCCAGATGCCTCCTGCTGCTGCTGCCATCATTAGTCATTAGTCATACTTCTACTGTTATTATACACATATGATTATTGTTACATATGTATACTGTCAGATATTAATATAGACTTTCAACATATTTTACCACAATAGCCAGAATTATAATTTTAATATTATTACTTTCATTAATGTTGTTGTAAGCTACTGTCATTACCTGCATCTCTCTCTCTCTCTCTCTATCTCTCTCTCTCTCTCTGTCCCATTGTGACATACGGATTACTGTTAATTTATCATGTTGATCTGTTCTGTACGACATCTATTGCACGTCTGTCCGTCCTGGAAGAGGGATCCCTCCTCAGTTGCTCTTCCTGAGGTTTCTACCGTTTTTTCCCCCCGTTAAAGGTTTTTTTGGGGAGTTTTTCCTTATCCTCAGTGAGGGTCCAAAGGACAGAGGGATGTCGTATGCTGTAAAGCCCTGTGAGGCAAATTGTGATTTGTGATATTGGGCTTTATAAATAAAATTGATTGAACTGATTGATTGATTGTTGTTGTTAGCATTACATCTATGCTCTTGGGTCTGAATGCAGTTATTTCAGCAGTACACCTACACGCTGAGCTGAATCTTTAAATCACACATCAGTAGTATGAATTAATAGACAAAAAAATAATGATTATGTTGACGATTATTTTCATTAAAGTTTTACCTTTGTAGCCTCTCTCCACAAGGGCCTTTAAAATCATCACGGCAGGAGCTCCTCCTTCAGAGCCACAAGCATTGTCTATGGACTGTGCCGGCACATACATCAACATCAGTGTAATGTATTATAATGGTAAATGTATTCATAAAATAAAGCTCATAGAGATAATACACAGTCCCCCAATCCCAAATGGATCCCTTACAGACTCGTTGACTCAAGCCCTAAGCCCTTACAGACCAAGGACTAATTCCATTTCTTCCCCTTAGCCCTTGTCTTGGCCCTTCCCACTGGCTTTGCGCATTGCGGGAAGTGGTGTCCCAATTCTCCATCAGGTTAAGAGCTAACATGACAGAGAATTGGGACACCACCAAGCTTAGGGCTTGAGTCAACGAGTCTGTAAGGGATCCATTTGGGATTGGGAGAGTGTCCCTTCCACCCCAACAGTCTTATCACCAAGTCCATATGATCATGTGAATTCAACTACACGGGCCACAACTTGAAGCATTCACGTACAACATTACCTTTACAACTGCTGTTACGAGATCAACTCCAATTTCGTCTGCCAGCAATGCCACGCCCACAGGAAAACCAAAGCTAGTTGAAAAGGAGTCCAATTTCTCTATGCCCACACCTTCCTGTGAAACAAATCATAGGTCATTTTGAGGCTGTAAGCTGTCAGTTGCACATATGAGCATTATCTAAAAATCAAACCCACAGGTGGTGTGTATGAGCTGGGAAGACCAAAACCTGTAACCTCTCTTCTGTGAATGACTTCTGGTTATGTATTTGCCCGAGAGAGGATTCAGTTAGAGGATGTTGCATAATGTTATGATGTTTAAAGACCCTGCATTTAGGCCCTGTCTACAAAGATTTCTCAACTTTATGCTTCACTTCTCTGTATTCAGTGTCAGTGAAAAAGACATTTGGATGGAGTCAAATGCCTGGGTTCCAGTGTTTTTAGCATGTAACAAAAGCCTTCATTTTCAACAACGCTGTATGTATCTTTGCACATGAAGTAGGTGATGAACTGTGTCATTTTCTTAGCTCTCTCAGAGTTGGATGGTAGCTTTGTGAAGCTGAGTGTGTCCAGTGTTGGTTAATTTTTCGGCGGAACGGGTTTGGATGGTGGTGTGTGAGATGAGCCCTCGTGTTCGCAGTGCTCCCGGAGTATTTTATTCTCATATGAATCAAGACGTTTGATTTAAACGCTAACGGTGCATTTCTGATTTCTTTCTCTGGTGCCTCCATCTTTAGCCCTTTGTAAGTAGGAATTGTGCAAATTTGCAGGAAAGCCCAATCAGTCTTCTTTCAGCATTGTCAGTATAAAAATAAAAACAGGGAGTGCAGCGAAATGTCGCCAACCAACTTATATTCATACAGAATGTGCCTTTTTCGGGGCAATGGGGGGCGTGAGCAAGTAACAAAACGTGTCGCTCAGCGTGTGATGTAAACCATGACATGGGAGGGAAGCCGCGGCTGGTCAGTCCTTCGGTGATTCTCTCGTAAGTCAGCCCGTCCTTCACCATTACTGTCATCTGACGATTAATGCTCTCTTCGTTTGCGAGGACAAGGAGGGCGCACAATTCTTTGTCTCCTCAGTTGCTCATCTTTACAGTGTCTGTCAGGTTTGCATTTCCCTCGCTACTAACTGCTCATTCCTGCTATCAGTTGTTTTCTGTTAGTCCACCGCCAGTGGCTCGCACGTGCGGCGTCAACAACAGCTCCTCCCACAAGTCATCAACAGCCCCTCCCGTGGCAGAAGGGCGCCTCGTTCTTTTTAAACCAAAAATGTTCCGCCAATATGACAACCCCTATGAGGCGGAAAATTGGACACCTTGGATCAGCTCACCAATCCGGCTCTGTGTGTCTAAACACTCGCAGCTTGCTGGCAAAACGGCCCACCATTCACAGAAAATCTGGCAGTGTAAAAGGGGCTTTTGTTTTGAAGAACTTCCTGCCAAGTGCTGCTGGCAGAGATCTCTGCTGACCTCACCAGGAGAAAAAACATCACCACCATCTAGTGGACTAAAACAGCAATTGACTAATTTATTATTCTAGTACCAAATTTGTAATAAAATGTGTGTTTGAAAAAATTAATGAGGTATATAATAAAAGATCAACAGGTGGTAATAAAAGATCAACAGGTGGTGTACTATGGTGTATCGATTCCCCCCCATGGTTCAACCGCTGTTTCTGGCGGACATACAACGGTGAGGTGCCGCAAATATCATTGGGATGGCTTCACCCAAGAAAGCGTTCCGAAAAGAAGAAAGTAGTGACCTTAAACTCAGTTTGTGTGTTTACAAGAGGCCCAAAGTAGAGGAAAATATCGATTTACAAGAAGATTTACGGCCTTATAATCACCCCATCGCTGTGGTTAACCATCTGCACACAGAGTGACCGTTTGGCACATCCATCCTTGGCTAATGTATCTTCAGACTAACTTAAATATATTCTGAAGTTTTATTTCTAAGAATATAAAAGTAACTGTTATTTTCAAGGAGATGTGATGTCCAACTTTTCCCATATAAGAGGAAAAAATATCATCAGTGCTGCATTATATCTGTGGTCTCTGCGAAGAGTTCTTTGCTTACCATCAAAAGTAACACAGCCTCAGCCGTCATGAAGTAGAATGAGCGATTGACGTAAAAGCCTGGGCTATCCTGTGGTTCAGGGGGTTGGCGAGCAGAAAAAGAAAGAGACGAGACACAGACAAACACACCAAAAGATTAATGTGGTAGAAAGTAATGTTAAAAAATGTTGCTTTAAGTATGCTTTCAGAGTTGCTCTCACCTTAACAATGATGGGAATCTTGCCCTGTTTAAGGCCTAAACTGACAGCAGAGGCCAGGGTGTCTTTCGATGTCTTATCTGAGGCAATGATCTCCATTAACGGCATCTTTTCCAGCGGAGAGAAATAGTGCATGCCGATCACCTGCACATGCACACGCACATACACAGGTCAATCAGCGAGGTTTGCTTCAAAAACATCTTTTATACTTTACATTGTGGCTGACTTTGGTGTTTTAAAGGCTTGGTTTGGATTCACCAAAGTCACACAGTCACACAATAACACAAACAAACAAACAAACTGATTGAGGCAGCATTAGACCAGCAGCTCCCATTTTCAGTAAGGTTAAATGACTATTTTGTCAATGTGGTCTGGATTTGAAGAGAACATAAGTTCAGCTCCCTGTCGGGGAAGGCTGTCTGTTTGGGAAATATGGAGCACATGACTGGCATGGAGCATACGATTGGACCCCTATGACTTCAATTCATCAAGAATTTTCTACATTTTTGCATTTTTTATTTACCAGAGGCATACGAGAAATACAAAATTTTCTTTGTGAATTCAACGTAACATGAAGTGAGTAACTGATATACAAATGATCATTTAGGGGACGAAGTATTCCTTTAAAAGTCACAATGCATTTTCACTAAAATAAAAGCTAAGAGAAATCTACATTTCACTCTTCGCTCAATATGTAAGATGTTGACTGATAGGGTACAGTACAACATTTTCAGTACCTTTACACTTTAGTGAAAAAAATGGTTGGGGTAAACTTGTCTGACCTTTTCAGGGCATTTGCTGTTAGCAGCGATGTCCTTGATGAGCAGAGTCGAGGTGTTGGAGGCCAGAATGCAGTGAGGAGGGGTAACCTGTGGGAAAAGAGAGGAAAAGATAAATACCATAAATTTGATTACCAGGAAATGAACGCCTGGTAGTTTCGAAAGGTTGAGGAAAGTACTTCATCATTTGGGCCTGAAGGTTTCTGTTCAAACCTCCGTGAAGGTGACTTTTAGAGGGTGAATCTTTAGTTCTGCCGCCAAAATGTGTCCCTGACCTGCCTCCGAAGAATACAGAAAATGAGTATGTGTTTGCTGTTCCACTTCTAAGTGTCAACAGCAATTCTTGATAACTAATTGTGATAAAAGTGACAATCAATACACTGCAGATCCATCCATTCATTTTCGTAACCGCTTATGTTCTTGAAGGTCACGGAAGGGCTGGGCCCAACCCCAGCTGACATTGGGTGAGAGGCAGGGTACACCCTGGACAGGTCGCCAGACTATCACAGGGCTGACACATAGAGACAAACAACCATTCCTGTTCACACCTACGGACCAAATTTAGAGTCACCAATTGACCTATCCCCAACCTGCATGTCTTTGGACTGTGGGTGGAAGCCGGAGTACCCTGCAGATCATACTTTTTAAATATAGACTAAGACCATTTTACTGGACAAAAGCACTGGATATACAGTGGGGTTGCAACTGCATGAGACTTTAACACCACAAAAATGAATAAGTCCTCAAGTCATCCCAAGTGCCATCAGTATCCTTAACTCAACAAAGTGACTAATGAGTCTTAAACCAGTTACAGACAATGAGCTGATCTAATGTGTTGAAGTGTTTTGTAATGAGGCTCAGCTTACAGTAAGCTCAATCAGGAAGACTTTCTTTATGCTATATCCATTCACAATTCTCTCTCTGTCCCACTCCCACCACTCAGCTGACTGTGGGTGTTCCCTCTATCGGTTAGCCAGTCAAATTTTGCTATGATCTCCTTCATCCATTCATGCTGCTGCTGCTGCCAAACTTTAAACCTGTTCTCCTCTTTGCTCCTGTCAGCTGCCATTTTAGGCAGAATCATCGCGCCCTCCTCCACCCCATTTACCTCCAGTCACCTTATCAAGAGCCCAGAACAAGTTCATCAAAATCCCACTCCTCTTCACATCCAGATCCTCAGCTCCCTCTTCATCTTATCTCATCATCACCACTGGTGTCTAGACTCAGTAGGGGGGATTCCTAATCTACCACATCTTTACCACCCTCCTGGAATAGATGACATCACGATGGGGTCTAATCACCAAAAACTTTTCACATTTCTCATACTTATGTGAACATGTTAATAAATATTCTTTTCTCTCAGCAAGAATCTCTCCTTATTTAAATGACTTTATGTGCTTGTCTTAATGACTATTTGTCTACTTTTTACAATGATGTCTTTTGTGTCTGGTGTGCTGAAGACAATGGGCCTCATTCACAAACAGTGCATACGCACAAATCTGTGCTTAAACTGTGCTTACGATCGTTTGACGCACAAATCCGGGATTCATCAATATTTTCTTACCCGAATTTGTTCTTACTCTGCGAACAAATTTAGAACTGCCGTACGCACAAATGAGGAAGGCCGAACTGACTTAGTAAATGCAAACATACCTTTTAAGTACATGCAGAGTCTATAAAACCACATTCATGAAAAAGAGATTTAATTAACATTGTTTAAAATAATTAATTTACTAATATATTGGCCAAATGGATTAAATTACCATGAAATTGACACACGTTCACCCTCATCATTGTGACAATTAAAATATTAACAATAACATGAACAGAAAAACTATCACTCCATCAGCGTGCAGATGATCTGTAATGCCGACTGCCATATCCTTAAGGTTGTGGCCCGCTGGCCAGGAGGCACCCACCACTCATTTATTTTGCAAAACAGTACAGTGGGAATGTGTTTGGAGGCAGGGGCTGTGAGAAGTGGATGGCTTGTTGGTGAGCATCTTTTGTTCTAGTCTTTTATTTCAATTGTTTTAAGTTAGTATTTTCAGTAAGTCTCTATTCCGTTAATGTTAAAATGTTATATTGTTTGGGTGACCGGGCATATGGCCTTAAAACATGGCTGATGACACCATACGCAAACCCTGAAACCCCTCAAGAGGTGCGCTATAATAACATACATGCCCACACACGCGCCGTCGAGCGCACTTTTGGCGTGCTTAAGGGCCGTTGGATGTGTTCGGATCAGATACGGCCGGTGGCAAACTACTTTATACCCCTGAGAAGGTGTGCAAGATCATCCTGGCATGCTGTGTCCTCCACAATCTTACAATGACCCATGGCATTCCTGTAAGACCCGGCGCCATCGCTTCTAACAAACTGTGAAATTTACTACTTCTCTCCTCGCGTAACCGCTTCCTTCATTCATGAATCAACTCTAGGCAAGCGGTTTCCTTATATGGAGAAATGGGGGCGTGGTAGTATGCTGATTGCAGATCGCGGACACGCGCCTGTCAATTTAGAATGGTTCTGATTTACTAACGTGCACGGTGGTGAGAACAAAATTGGCCGGTACGCACGTGTCATGAATCCGACGGTGATTTTGCGCAAGTACTGGAAGTTAAAATGGAAGTTAATGTAAAAAGTGTGACAGGCAGTGGAGGAGGACTGGAGATTTGTTTTTGAAACCACAGACAAGCAAATGTACACAGTATAACTGTGAATTTTTACACCACGCTACACCATGAAACCAGTATACTGCTACAACCCTGATATACAGAATTTTATCATCAGAGAGCTAATATCTGACATCTTTTAAAAAATGCAGAACAATTCAAGAATTTCTGTCCATCCAAACTTTCAAACTGAAAATCTTTTAAAGGTAAAATCCAGGGGGCTGTATTCACAAAGCTTGCTAGTGCTAAGAGTTGCTCCTTGTGGCAAAGAAAATTCTTAGAACTAGACAATACCCATTGGTAGTTCTGTCACCTTCTACCTATGCCAGTCCTCAATGCCTATGTGCAGTTTCACATATTGACCACGTCAGTGAGTAGAAAAATGTGGGACAGACAGAATTACACACTGACAGTTTCCGTGATTATGTACAGCATACCATGACTTAGTCATACCAAAAATTAGAAAAAAACCCAAAACATTGGGCCACAGGGGGAGCCACAGCGATCGGTCACATTTTAGCCATTTTTAAGCATTTTTCTGTTGTTATAGCGCCACCCAGTTGCCAATTAGAGTTACATTTCTCCAGTCACCTTGAGGCATCCTGTTCTACATATCTACCAAGTTTAGTAAAAATCGATATGGCGGTTAGGCCTAGATAAGAAATTAGCTCTCTAGCGCCCCCATTCTGTTTGATGGGGTCAATAATGGAGGGGTCCCCTCAGATTATGTGTGGTCATATGCCTACAAAGTACAAGTACTCATACAGGGGCATGAGATATGCCCATTCAAAGTTTGCAATTTCAATCAGTTGCTATAGCGCCCCCCTTAACGTTAAGACTAGGTCCAGTTATTCAGAGAGCATCTTAGCCATTAAAAGAGCTCCTATAAGGTGAAACACTGTTAGGAGCAGGGAGGAGGACTTTTAAGAGGCTTAAGAGTTTCTTAAGCAGAAGAGAAAATGGTGGAAACACAAAGAGGTCGGAGAAATATTCTCCTAACGCTGGATGGCAGTGAGTAAATGAAATGCTACAGATTAGATCATGCAGGGATAATATGTGTGGTCGATCTCATTAGGGGTACGCACACATTTCCCACCTAACACTAAGCGCCAAAAGTAAAATGATCACAATGCTAAGATATTTGAGAAACTAGAGAAATGCAACAGTGCAGCAGTGATGACTTCAGTGTGTCTCAACCTTCCATCAGCAGAGTGATCACACTGACAATGACAACACTTTCATTGTCAGCAGTTCATTTCATTTCCACTGGGTGTCCACACCTTGCAAGCTCACAAAAGGGTGTGTCTGTGACAACCAATCACATCTGTTAAAAGAAAGCATCATACTTAGCAACGGGGGTCAACCACACCCCCTCAGTAAGGTAAAAGTTTCTGTCTCTTCCTTGCTCAGCGTTGCTCTGAGAGGTTTCCTAAATCACTCCTAAGCTAGGACTACTAAAAAATGTTAGTCTGAGTAAGGAGCTCTCTGAGGGGATTGTCAGAATGTTTGTGACTATGGCCCCAGAGCATGAGATTGTACTCACTGCTTCCAGCTCCTTCAGGACTTTTTGTTTTAAGTTGATGTCCTCAAACACGGCCTCTATCACCATGTCAGCAGTCTGGAAACCAGTGTAGTCAAGCTTAACTGAGAGACTGGACATCTTGGCGTCACGCTCAAATGACGTCATGGCTCTTTTCTTCACCTTTGAATTGAGACTGAACACAAACACAGGACACGTTTGAGAATGACACTTAAAAGCTGATCCGGGAGCCATGTGCTTTAAGCAATTTTGAGGAATAATAAAATTTACATGTGCATCTTACCATCTGTAGATATAGTCATATCCCCTGCTGATGTTCTTCTCTGTGGTGTCCTTTAGGATGGTGGTCAGGCCTTTATCTATTGACAGCTGGGCTATATCAGCACCCATTATCCCTGCACCAAGGATCGCCAGCCTCCTGACACACAAAACACATTATTCAGTCTTATTGCTGACACTAAGGCAATACAACAAATGTTTGGGGTAATATTCCCCCTCTCTCTTACTTTACTTCCTTCTCTGGCGTCTCAAATTGCATCCTCTTGCAGGCCACCTGACCATGGTAAAGGCCAATCAGAGCTTTAGACTCTGAGGTCGCTGCCAGCTTCCCAAAGCTCTGTGTAAGGGTCAAAAATAGACGAGAATATAGCTGATGCAAATAGCCTAGGGCTGAACGAATTATCACAATTTTATTATTTTTCCATATCGTAATAAGATACGAGTCAGGGCCATAATTCATCATCATCAATCATAGTTTACATTTCATGATGTTTTTCAGACTTCTCAGATTTTATAATTGGTGTTTATGGAAGAAAGCTAGAGTGGTGACATCATCGCTAGAGTGTGGAGGAGCTGGAAGGTCTTAAAATATTCTGAAGAAATCAATTTATACACCAAAACATAGGAAAATTTATGTTGGTCGTAGAAATGTGACAGTGGAATCACACTCTCTTACACATGAGCTTCCAAGCAAAAGGAGGGCCATTTTTTGTCATTCACTCCTATGTAAACTGAGCAGAGAAATTTCTTGAAAAGAGCTGGGGGCACCAGTTTTGTAACCTGCAACCATGATCACATTTTTGACACCACCAACTTAAAAAAGACATCTATGCATTTGGGAGAATCTCTTCTCTTTGGTGGTATCCATATTTTGACAGTTGGACTCACAATTTTGGCGGGAAAAGGAGGTGTTTGAGAAGTTTGACCTCCATTAAGTCAGCTGCCTGGTCTAACCCTTTACTACTTTTACTACTATTGCTACTTTTGGGATAATGGATGTTAAATACATATTCTAATGTTTTGTAGATACATACAACATTAAACACACTTAGTGCTCAATACCTGTAGAAGATGTAGTATGTAGAACATGTAGTTTGCTGTACTTGTAGTAGGCAGTACATATCAATTACAGTGCAGCAGACACCCGTCAAAATTTCTTGCAAACTTTTCTAGTTATGGACTCATAATTGAAACCTCTCAGCTAAATTGTTAAATGTGATGAATATCCTAGTCACTGTTTTGGGGTACAAACATTACTGCAAAACTTCACAACTAAGGGGAAGGAAAAAAAAAAGGTTAATGGACATTTTTTAGAAACTCACCTGAGCTTCAGTCAGATAACCTGCCTCTCTGCCCTGCTCCACTCCAGTCTTCACACACTAACACATTCAAACATAAAACAGAGAGTGACACACATATGACAGAGTTCATAAAGACATTACAAAATGAAATGCAAGAGAGAGCCCCCCTCCCACGCTTGCCTGATATCAGACAGAATTGTCCATCTGTTACAAATAGGAGTACGTATTGTTGGGATTCACAGGACCACAGATGATTTGTCATTTGGTAAAATCTAAACTGGACATTTAAAGGCTTTTCTTCTCTGCATGCTCTTTGTTCTCCAAACAAAGACAGCTATTTGACACCCATCTCCAGGATGTCTCACCTCAGTGAGACACAAGTCTCACAACTTGATTGGACAGGACTTTTACAGTGACATGTGACTTTCCGGCTGGGCCTGGACCAGCCCAGATGCTCAGACCCTTGCTCCTTGCCCTGAACCATCAAAGGTTTGGGCAATTGCTCACAGACTCTCTTTTTACTGGACTATGACGTGCCCACGCTCAAGGCTGAGGCAAACCTGAACCAGAGAAGTTAGACTTGCAAGCACAAGGTTTGCAACTAGCTTTCTAGCAACAAAAAGAACCAAGTGAGTTAGCACCCAGCGTCTAACTCTGTAAAGACCTTGAGTGACCAGCTTCCTCAGAGAATCTCTGCACTAATCCAGACTGTTTGCAACACACGTCACATTGACATAGACTCATTAACAAATAGGCTTTCAACAGAGCTACACCCAAACAGGCATCTCAAAGTTCCTGCTTCTTTTCCTTTGTCTTTGTCCTGACCACACGGTCAGACAAACACCTCCCCCAACCTGAAGCCAGTTTTGATTCGGCCATCTTGTAGTTCTCTGTTGTAAGCCATTTTGTTTTGTAGGCCAAACGGCTCTTTGATCACCACACCCGCCTTTGTCTTTCTCTCTCTCTCTCGCACACACACACACACACACACCAGGGTTGTATAAAGTTAGTTAGAATTTATGTGTTTGGTTTTGCTTTGCTAGATTGTGAATAAATATAATTCTTTGGAATCATACCTGCTGTCTGTTTAATGTTGCACAAGAGTGAATGAATAGTCAGCCTCTGCTGCTTCAAGAACTCCAAAATCCTTCAGGCTTTACTGTTAATTTTATTATTATATTTTGTCATTAATTCAATTATTAATCAAAACTCCAAATTAATAGTTTAGTGTTTTTATGAGACTGATATCTGATTTAATGTTAAGTCACATTATTTTACATAATTATTAATTATTATTAATAATTATTAATTACTTTTCCAATAGCCAATTGACTCAAACATAATTGGTGCCTCCATGAGACGCCCCTAATTTATGTTCACAACATAATTGGTGCCTTCGTGTGAGACCCAGGAATGTTGACCACAACATATTTGGTGCCTCCGTGTGAAGCCCGAATTTAAATCCCTACATATTTGGTGCCCCTTGGTGAGGCCTAATATGTTGATCACTACAATATTATGAAGACAAGAAAAATCATCTGATCCTCCATGTCTATGCTTCCCATTCATTGTCTATATAAACAGCCATACAATGTATTCTGATAGCCCTGTGACATGTTTTGAGAGATGGGTGTCCGCTCCTTATTTGTATAAAGCTGATTCTCTGACGACAGATTCAGCAACTTCGTGGCTTATTTCCTCCTTCAGATGTTTTCAAAGACACATTTCAGTGAGCCATTTTATTCTCAAGAGGCACAACATCCCTCAGAAGCTGCTGGTGTCCTTCTATCGCTGCTCGATCGAGAACATCCTGACGTACTGCCTCTGTGTTTGGTTTGCCAGCTGCACAGTGGCACAGAAGAACGCGCTGCAGGGGGTCATTAAGGTGGCTCAAAAGATCATCAGCTGGCCTCTGACACCACTGAAGGAGCTACACAACTCCCATTGCCTCAGGAAGGCCCTCGCCATATCACAGGACTCATCACATCCCGGACACAATCTGTTTGAACTGGTTCCATCAGGCAGACGTCACAGGGTCATCAAAACACGTACAAATAGAGTTAAAAACAGTTTTTACTCCACAGCCATTGTTACATTAAATACTGCTGGACATTGAGTTACTTATAAAACACATGCACTTCCGTATAACCGGTCATGCACTTTATATGCACTTTATGATACCGTCTCTATGTGTTCTTATATTGTTTTTATGTGTTCCTTCTCTTCTCTTTTTTTTACTATTTTTTATACTATTTATTAGCTCTTTTTGCACTGTCAAGGACTGCACTGGAATTTCGTTGTACCTGTTACAGTGACAATAAAGATATTCTGATTCTGATTCTGATTCACAAGCAGGTTCATCCTCTAACCCATTCTGTTTATTGTTGGTTATTTCCTTAAAAACGACTTTATTCTCATAATATTATAACTTTAATCTCATTAAACTATGACTTTATTCTCATAATATTATGACTTTTATCTCATTAAATTACGACTTTATTCTCATAATATTATGACTTTATTCTTGTAATATTATGACTTTTTCTCAGTTACAACTATATTCTCGTAATATTATTTTTTCTTGTAATTGTAATTTGTTCTCGAAATCTCTGAAGAAAAAACTTCAATGTGGCCCTAATACTAATAATAATGATAATTATAAATATGTTTTTTTTCCTTAGCTTTTTTCTTTTTCCCTAGTTTAAAAAAAAAAAATTCTAAACCTTTTTTTTTTTTTTTTTTTTCAATTTGTGGGACAAGTTTTTGAAAGAAATCACACCAGTTTGCTCAGGGTTCAAAGGTTTAAACACTCGCGAAAGGCTTCTGAAAGCAGCACAAGAAAATTGGTGTCGCTTTCAAAGAATTAAAAAAAAAAAAAAAAAAGTTTGTGTTCAAGGTACTGCAGTACTTGATTTTCTCCCCTCAAAATTCATGCACATTGTGCGAACCCTGATATAAACAGCATCATGTGGAAGTAGGTTTATCTTCTGCTACTTTCAATTCATGGGTTCCTTACCTCAATGATTTTTCCAGGAGCAGGGTAGAGACCTCTAGTCTCTTTCTGTACCTTCTTATCGATAGTCTTAAAGATCTTCTTCCTCACCAAACCCAGGTCCATCACTGTGTCCTGCATCTCTGCTCAGGCACACAATACCAATTTACAGATGAAGACCATTTACAAATGAAAGGTGTATTTACAGCCTGACTGTTATATAGACATATAGTATCAGTGAATGTGCTAGTTGATGAGTAAGAGAGCAGGGGTTTTTTCAACGTCTGACAGTGTGGGCCCATGATCCATCTTTACAACATACAGTTTTTGAAATCCTGCATTTGTTCAGCTCAGCTCAGTCTGAGAGTCTTTACTGCTTTACTGTAATTTCCGTCCGCACCATTGCTATACAAGAAAGTTCCCAAAAAACAAAGACTGGACAGATGTTGACTGCCAAAAACATCTAAAAATAAGGGTAAAATATCTGCGTCTTTCAAACACTCTACACAACCTGAATCTGTGGACCGTGGCATGGCTGCTAGCGACTCTTAGCAATGTTAAATTTCTAGTTATTGACTTTTCTGCATCAAGACAAAATCTTTCATGAGAGAATTGCGATGCATCCTACACTTAACCCCCCCCACTGTGTCTCAGTCTGTCTGTGTTATTAAAGATTGCATACAAATTCATGCTCTCCAGTTTTCCCTTTAGTGCTCGTGTCTCCTTCATATCTGTTCTCTGACTATCAAATATGTTTTAAAAGACGTTTTGGGACAACACCTCCATAGATATAATTAGCTGACTGGATGTCACATAAAAATATCTGCACAGCTAAGTAAGAAATGAGATCTGGTGAGATTAGAGCAACTAGTATGAACCATGCTTCACTCACTCTGCATGAGACTCTTCTCCTTTGTGAGGGGAACTTTCTTCTTGGCGATTCCCTTGGCTACGTCCACTGCAACTTCCTCGAGGTATCGAATAGCCCTCTCCTCTGTAGGCTCAATACCAGGACCTGGAGTAAACAGAGTTCAGTCCACTCCACCCTCACCTCCAGGAGCACATCATAGAAGCAATGAAGAAATGCCACATGCAGAACATACCCACGGGGTCCACAAGCTGGTGCACTAGACCCATCTTCTTGGCTTTGTCTGCCCTGATGTTCCTGCCTGTCAGCATCATGTCCAACGCTTCAGGGAGACCCACCTACACACACACACACACACACACACACACGCAGCAAGCAGATTGCTGATATTGTGAGCTAATATCCCCCCAAGTGAGGCCCTTGACCTTATTATACTCCTGTGTAACTCAGTAGCCACTAGCACAAGACTGTGGCTGTGCTTTCAAGACATTAACTGAATATCTGATTAATATGAGTGTGTGTGTGTGTGTGTGTGTGTGTGTGTGTGTGTGTGTGTGTATACAATTTTAGGCAGTCTCTGAGTGCCGCCGGCTCCAGGCAGCAGTCCCAGTTTGACCTCAGGTGTCCCCAGGACCGTTCTTTTGCTTTTTGTTGCGATTCGGTAATGGCAGGCTATTGCAACCTACAGAGAGGACACAAAATTGGGACTTAGTGGACAAATATTAAATTGAAAAAAAATACCACAATCAAGTGCCGCTCCTAGCTACAGTAGACTGCTCAAGGGATGATATTTTTCTGTAGGCCAACGTGGGAGTTAGCGTCAGTTTCCTTGTCAAAAAGCCAATGGGATTTTTCTTTTGGAATTAAGATTAATCCAGAAAATAATATCTGTGGCAAACAAACGTTTATGATACTTACAGGCTCTGTTCAGCAAGATAATTTCCACAAATTTACAACCCTTTTGGGTTTTTTGAAGCATAAATGCAATTGCCAGAAATTAAAAGCTAACATTGAGCTACAGTATAAACAAACTACACTGTGGTCGCATTACATGACATTCCTACCACAACAAGGCTGTAAAGCCGTGTTCAGCCTGATGACGTTCTGTAGTCTCATTTAGCCACTTGTTAGCAACCACCTTTTGAAGGCAGGTATTTATAGTGATAAATTTTATGTCATAAAACACAAAGTGAAAGTCTCCTAAACTTGTGTTAACCACAAGCCTTATTTCAGGCATCTGATCAAAAACCCATTAAAAAAAACATTGACTTTCAGATGAGGTAACTGGGAGCGCTACAGTGCTAACCCCTTTCCAGTTTTAGGGCTCATTCCTGGGGCATTCTATAGGAAGAGATGTACTGCTGTGTATCAGCAGAGGTTTTTACAACTTTTACCAAAGTAAAAGATCTGAGTACTTCTTCCACCTCTGCATTTGCTTAAAATTACTTAAAGTTTGGGTACATTCACACCAGGATAGTCTGGGGGACTCGGTTTGATTGGGCGGGGAATGCCGAAAAATTTCACACCTTCATTTGGTTCAGTTCACTTTCACACTGCACTTTTAAAAGCAAACCAAACCAACTGGACAACATCACACATACAACAGCTGTGCGTCTGGGGGTGATATTGCCCAAAACGAACACTGACCAGGAAGGAAAAAAGCATGAGGAAGAAGAAAACCCAGCTCATCGATTGGCCGGGACTGAAAACGGAAATCCATCCCCTTCAGCCGGCTTGGTCTCCACGAAAACAATGGAGTCACACCAAATTTATGCAGTCTGCACCTCCTCACCACTCCACGTCTGCCCACAAGACATTTTCCAACTTTTTCTTTTTAACCTCTGCTTCTCCCGGTTTGTGCCGTTGGCTTTTTTTCTACCCAAAATACACTGCACTCTACATCACTTCCCCTCTATGGTTCACTTCCTCTCTTTGGTTCGCTGGGTAGTCCATTTGCATTTCCCACTGTAAATGAATCGCACCAGGGTTCACTTGCAAATGAACTGAGACCCTCAGTTTTCAAACAGACCAGGGTTTGCTCATTTGGTCCGCACCGGAGTTCGAATGAGTGTTCACACCACTCTAAACGAACCGAACCATCCATGGAAGCGGACCAGGGTTGGTTTAAAGCGGACCAAATAGCGCCAGTGTGAATGCTGATACACACTGATGTACGTTGAAGTGTACGATTTTCTGCTAAGTCTGGTTATAACTAGTTATTTGATGCTATAAAAAAAAGGTTTGATGTCATGACTTATGGCTATATGTGAAAATCGGTGTGCTCTTGATCAACAGCGCTGCTAGCGATTGGTTGGACATGTGTTTGGGCGGAAACTCGACACCACGGAGATCACTTCTGTACAGTCTCTGGCTCCAAATGACATCACCAGTGCAAGATGGCAGCAGATATACAGGATATTTTGGCTTATTTTTTGTACACTGGGGTTAAGTGGAGACACGTCGTCCATCTTTCTATACAATCTATGTGTCTATCTTACACACACACACACACACACACACACACACACACAAACACACATTGTTGTCGCACCTCCAGGCCTCCACCCAGGCAGGAGCCATTGATGGCAGCAACAAAAGGAATGGGAGACTTCTCAATCATCTCAAGTATCTTTTGACCTTCCTGAGAGATACGGGTGACCTCCTCACTGCTCTTACAGGATCGGATCATACTAAGAGTAAAGAAAGAGTATTTGATTACTCAGTTACACACACTTAATTTGACCAGTTCTATTGTCGACTTATGTATGAATTGAGTCGTGTGACTTTCTTTACAAGCCCCAGTTTGCTCACAGTTCAGGAAGTCTGAAGTGTGAAAATGCACCATAGTAAATTTCTTCTGGTTCAAACCTCATACAAATGTAGGAGTGACCACACACACATGTGCTGGAAATAAACCTACTTGATATCAGCACCAGCGATGAAGCAGCCAGGCTTGCTGGAGATGAAGATGACACTTTTCACAGCACTGTTCGACCAGATTTCCCCCATCACCTGCATCAGCTCGCCACTGAGCTGCGACGACAGAGTGTTCACCTGCATATACACACACACACACACACACACTCTGATTAATCGTGTCACATCTGTCAGTGGGAGAATGAGACAGAGACAGGTAGTCAAGACTGTCACAAACATAATCTCTCTCTCTGACATGTATGTACGTACTGTTTCTTACTCTCCTCCATAAACACACACCCACACAGATACACAAACACACCTTGGCTTTTGGATCATTGAGTCGTATAACTGCCACATCATCCTTGAGCTCGTAGCTGACGTGTGTTCGAGCTTGATGGAGAGAACAGTGAAAAAGATGAGAGACCGTCAGACAGAGGGCTACCAGTATTGTATTATGCTAATTTCTGCTAGTTTAACACTATCCCTGGAGAATATTTGCATAAATAGCACAAAGACACTTGAACAGTGTCCTTGCTCAAGGGCACTTTGGCATATTGGGAAATGCTGGAAACTGGCCTTTTAACAGTTGAACTACAACTAAATAAAAGTGAATATTTTTAAAACCTAAATCTGTCTGTGGACAGAAATGTAATGGTGAAAAACAGGTACTGAAGTGTCTGACTGCTATTGGTTGGTCTTCAAAGTCAGGTGGCGCACTCTTTGACAGATGGCATCAATCATACTGGAATTTCTAACTTTGATACCTTCAAAATGATAACTTGAAAATATTGATTTTTGATAACATTTTCGATACCACGGGGAAATGTTGACATTGAAAGCATAAAATATAAAAATAACAAGGATATAACATGACAACAATGACTTTTCATTTCTTGGTTTGGAGCAGAGAGAGAGTAAGAAAGCAAAGCTAGCACCAGTGTATCGATACTTTGGAAAATGAGCACTGAAACCGAGAATTGATATGTATTGATAAACCAATATTTTTAACAACTTCAATCAATTTACAGTTTCAAGAAACCTTGACACTAGACAGAGGCTTTAGTCCAAATTCTAACATTTTAGAGTTAATTTTAAAGTTTTTTTCCCCCTAATAGCACTATGCTATGCATTATGAGGAATTTTTTTTCCAAACTATTCCACTGACCAACAGGTGGTGGTAACGTGCCAATATATGCAGCAATGTGCCAACACAGGCATTGAAGAAACCGGAACCTAATAAACACAGATAAGTTCAGTTGCAGTACAAAGTGGGAAAGAGTGCAAAAAAAACACTATAAACAATAAACATTATGTGCAAAAACCAAATGTGCACAATGCCAGAAAAGGAAACAGTTAACACTAAAGCCCAGTTTCCACCAGCCACTTTCAGTATGGTACCTTTGGAACCAAAAGTAACCCTTCAGACATGGTACCTAGACCCTAGCGTTTCCACCACAAACAGTACCTTTAAATGCGGGCGGGGTTGTTGTCACTCACTGCTCCGTCCAGCACTCACTGTATTTCCTCATTAGCGGTGACAGAGAAAGAAGTCTACACCCCGTTTATCGTCCACAGAACGAGGCGACATGCCAACATTTGTTGTCAAAGTGAAAATGTCACAGTGAAGTTTAAAGTGTGTTGATGGATTCATGTCGTCAACTCGTGCACTGAGTAACATTAGTTAACGTAAGTTAACGTTCCACCTTAAAAGTCGCCAGCAGTCATCCCAGTGAATTAAGTTATTTTTTCTCTGACTCCAGCTGCTGTGAGAGGCAGCAAAACATCCTTTCATTTTATAGTTACAGTTTACTAATAAAACTCTCCACAGTATGAACAGTGGTTACATGAGCCTCAAAACCAGCCACAACTCAGCCCTGAGCAGAGTGACCGTCCTCTATTGACCAATCAACAGACTGCAGTGTTCACAGCTCCACCTTTTTTTTTAAGATATTTTTTGGGCCATTTTGCCTTTAATGGACAGGACAGGTGAGGGTGGGGGGGGGGGGGATGGCATGCAGCAAAGGGCCACAGGCTGGATTCGAACTAAGCCACCAACGCCCCCACAGCTCCACCTTTTAGTACCAAATCTGTGTGCTAGCTACCCCAACAGAGGGGGGACCAAAAATGGGGACGGTACAGAACAGTTTCATTGGTACCATCCACAACTTTTCACAGTGGAAACGGAAAAAAAACATACCGAACTGAGGGGTACCGTACCCTACTGCTCTGTGGAAACGGAGCTTTACAGGGCCCTGCTTCAGAAAGCAGGTTTAACAAACTATAAGTCTAACCCTGAACTCTGAGTTGACTATCCCTGAGATAAAAAAAAATGAGTTTTTGATTCCAGAGCTGCTGATCAGAGCCAGTAAAATCAACTTTGAGTATGTTGACTCTGAGTTAAGCTTGTGGTGAATAAAAAAAGCCATAATCAATAGAGCACTGATATTGTGATTCACCATGACAACAGGTAAAAAAAAAAAAAAAAAAAAAAAGACAGAGCCGTCATTTCAAATCCAGTGAATGTAGGGACATTAATGTGTGGATATGCGGACTATCTTTTAGAGAAGAGGCTGAGTCAGAGCAGGGAAATGTGTCAATAAGTTTACACAAATAAGTTTTAATAAGTGCTGTCCAGTAATTCATCATTAGACCATACCCTTCATTACATTTTAAATGTATTTGTTCAGCTTTAATCTGACAGGTTCAAAACAAAGGGGGGCAGCAACTGAAGACAAAAAATAACATTGAAGATTTAAATAATATACTGTATAAATCAAAGACATAGAGACATGATTGTAAGCTCACAATGTGATCCAGTAAATAAGTGGCTGGTGCCTTAGGATAAAATACGGTACATTCTAAATGTTGCACATCCCTTTGAATCTTGGCCATCTTCAGCTACTTCAACAAATGTAGTAAATCTAAATACTGTCACTGAAATGCTGTGAAAACCAGTTCAGACCGAGCGGGAACCTCCAGTGCTGGAAAATGGAGCCAACATGAAAGTGACAAAAACTGCAGTTTCTTGAATGGCTACGTGAGGCTGGTTTCAGAAGCCAGTCAATCCCCATAGACCCCCATGTTAAAATGCCCAACTTAACAGAAAAAATAAACATGTTTACAGCCCCACACATAAAAAGGTTTGTGTCTCTAGAGCTAATTTCAACATTCATGACAACTGTACAAGAGGTGAATTTTTATATAACTCACCCATTTACATTTTATTAAGGCTTAAAGTCATGCATGTTTTCTAGCGGGGCCGCTTGAGTGACAGACTGTCTGTGAGGCATCACCACAGTCAGATCCACCCCTTGCTCCTCCACAGCTTCACCCTCTTGCTCAAAAATAGCCACAGTAATGTCGGCTGATATGCTGAACTCAAGGCTTCAACACGGGAGTCCACAAGCCCTGAAGTCACGGTACCTACGTCCATTATTTTATACAGCCTATGGTTCAGACTATATGCAGCCCATTTATAAAACTCACTTTCAAATTAAATTCAGCAGTTGTATCACAATTATGCTCATTCAGAAATATTAACATAGAATCTTCAATACTGCAGGAATTATGTAACATCAATGTGTCCGATTTCATCATGAGTGATAGAGATTATTCACATCTGTCTTTGATTTGTCACGTCTTCAAAAAGGACATGAGGAGGTTTTATTCTGAGCTGAGGTTGACTTGATGCTGTGTAATATTTGAATGTGAGGGCAGAAACCGCTGTTCAACAAGTGACTGACAGGCCCTAAGGCCTTCTTAAGAAGTATTCAGGAGAATGACAAAGATGCAAGGTCACAGTTACCTTGACCTTTGACCAATAAATTCTAACCTGGCATCAATATGCATTTTTTGATCGGATTGCAATCGGATAGCACTTGACCACATACATTTATACCTGGTATTAATATGCGTCTCTGGTGTCCACATCCAGATCCGTTTGCCATCCGATCACGCTTCGTTACCCTGACGTCATATCCTCCTCATCTTCTTCTGTAAACATTACCAGCCGCAATAACAACAACAACAAGATGTTAGCCACTCCTGAAGTCGCGTTATTGTATGGGCACTTTTGTCGGACCAAATGGAGAGCAGACACTTCGTCTCAATGTGACTCCATCCTCGGCTATCATCCGTGTTTTCTTTTTCTTGGCAGTCACTACCCGGTGAGGGTTGTTGTTGTTGTTGTTGTTGTTGTTGTCGTCTTCCTTCTTCCCATGCACTTTGCTTACGCATTTTCACCTATGGAGTTGCTGCATGTGGATTGGAGACGCATTTGCATTTACACTTGTGTTTGATGTGGTCACAATGCGTCCCTGACCACCTTAAGAAGTGGTTTGGCAGATCGGATGACAATCCGTCCTCAATGCATTTCAAGTGCATTTACACCTGTACTTTCATGTGGTCAAGAGCAATTCCATTGCAGTCCGATCACAAAAAAACGCATGTCAATGCAAGATGTAAAGGGGGTTAGTTAGTTGAGGCGCTTTCATGAGAATGAGACAAACGATATATTACGAGATGATGCAGTCGACAGCAGATTTGGGCATATTCGTCTTGTGCAGGAGACCCCTAGGGAAACCAAAATAGGACTTTTTAAATAACAGTAACACAAGAGACATCTTTCTTTTGCTTGTGACAAGACAAGAATGGAGGCAGAAAAAGGTCATCCTGTGAATTTATTACATGTTAAGAGACAAAAGCAAACTCTTCCTTTCAACAAAACAATCAAAGCTCCAATGTTCCTGTATATCTCCTGTTGTCTTAACTGTTGTGTTTCAGCCATTTTGAGATTCTTTGACGACTAGATATTACATCTGAAGGTCACCCATAATTCGTAGGGCCATAGTTATATAACATCCATGCTGACCAGTAACAGCTTGTGTCTTTCTTACCCTCCCAAACTCCAATCAGTCATTATTGCATTTACCTTGGAAACCAAGCATTACCAGCTCTAGCCAAGTTAGCCATTGTTCACAATAGCAGTTGAGAACAACACATTACACTGTATTTCGACCATAGAAATACTGTAGCAACGTGCCCACTGATAGACAATGGTACAGTATATTAGTACAGCTTTCACTACCGTTGATATGTGGAGCAGCCACCTTGGATTTTAGGGTTGCATTGGTGAGATTCCTCTGACCTTCCTAGACGGAAATCTGGCCTTAGGGTGTGCTTCAGTTGAAATTTCCAACTTCCCAGAGCAAACAGAACACACCTACATACCCCAGGTCATAGATTTTTACCAGAAGTAACGTCTGTTGTAATGAACACTATATACTGGGTCCAGGATCAATTGGCAAGTGTGATCAAGTGACTCTACACATAATTTACTAACTCAAAAAAGGGTTAGTTACTCATTATTGCTGCTTAGTGGCCGGTGTTGAATAGTACTCCAGTATCAATGGGCAGTTCATCAGAACAGCTACACACTGTCAGCAGACTTTACCTTGATTTATTGTGTTAATCAAAACTCTGATGGTGGATTCATTTGTTAGCATTGTGGTAACATTAATACAAAACTAGAATTTACGCCTCACAGTTATATGCCTCAGTTTACATCCATGTCTGTGAAAACATGGATGCTTCACACACGTCTTCCCAAAACAGCAAAGAAGATCTATACAATCAACATGGTTTCAAGGTGGACACCCAAAATTAGTATCACCAAGTCAGTATCTGACCAAATGTCTCCCGTTCTGTTCCTGAGTTATGGCCAGAAAAGTGTTGACCTTTGACCCTTTAGATATATAATGTCATCACTACATCATAATGTCCTGTTAGAAATTAGTATATGAATTCTTGAGTAATGGCCAAAACATCTTTTGTGTCCTTGACCTTTGGCCTATGTCTACCAAAGTCTAATCAGTTCATCCTTGAGTCCAAGTGGACGTTTGTGCCAAATTTGAAAAACAAATCCTGAAGGCATTCTTAACCTGTTGTGTTCACATAAATGGGATGGATAACCTAACAAACATAATGCCTGCGGCCACAGCGATCGCCAGCTTAAAAATGTAAAGAACAATAATGGCCGCTATAGCTATACATAGGGTCCTTTGAGTAAACACTGCATGTCAACATAACTTTTGATTGTTCAGAGGGAAACTTCCCATCCACCGCTGATAGTAATATCTGAGCAAACATTTGACTACGGATGTTACAGAAGGGAAAACAGTCCCTGCAGGCTGTACAGAACAGTATGATTCCCATCATCGCCAAACAAACATAATAACGTCTAAAATGGCCTGATACTGGTAAGTAGGTCTGACACCATCAGTGAGTGCATATTAAATAGACCAATTCCATCATGCTCCTTTTTACCTGCCAATGTTGAAGACACTGATAAGCTTCGGCTGGTGTGACCTGAGAAACAAACAGAGACAGGAGACATTTAAATTAGATTTAAATTACAGTAAGTACCTCCTATGGTCATATTTAAAGATATTGAACACTGTGCAAAATACTTGTCAACCAGCAGCTTCAGTACAAAAGAATCTGTATCAGACCATCTTAAAACTATATTGGTGGAACTCTGCTGCTGAGGCACTGACAAAACTTCAGATTGTAAATGATTTGTAAGGCAGGGGATGACTTAACCTGCTTCTTCAATAGCTTCTACTTTAGTGGAAAATTATGAGAAACTGCACGTGTAATGAAAGTGAGTAGTGGACTGGCATGGCGATGAATTTGTACATCATTTTCGTAGGATATCACAGGCTGTTCATCATTATTAATAGGTTATTACGCAGTGGTTTGACTGGTCCGGCCCACTTAAAAAAAAAAAAAATTGGGCTGTATGTGGGCCCTGAACTAACATTAGTTTGACACCTCTGCTTTAAATAGTTTAATTTGACCAATCAATAGCCCAAATCATAAAGATATTCAATTTAGAATAATATAAAACAGAGAAAAACAAGTAAATACTCACACTGGACAAGCTGGATCTAAGAAAATGGCATTTTTGCTTGACTGAAACAATACATTGATTATCGAAATGGTTGATGATTATTTCAGTTTATCTCTTTTTTAATGACTAATTGATTGATTAAATATTTGTTGAATAGTGATAATAATAATACTTATAGACTTTATTCAGATAGCAGCTTTCATTCTTCCAAGAACACTACTGACCATTAAATGCTTTTATCTTACTATATCTTATCTAATGACGAAATCTGTGTGTGTGTGTGTGTGTGTGTGTCTGTTCCGTTTTTTCTCTTCACTGACTTGGTCAATCCATGTGAAATTTGGCACAGTGGTAGAGGGTCAAGGGAGGATGCGAATGAAGCAATATTACATCAATTGGCCAAAGGGGGGCGCTATAGCAACCGATTGAAATGGCAAACTTTGAATGGGCATACCTCATGCCCCGTATGTCGTAGAGACATGAAACTTTGCACAGAGATGCCTCTCCTCACGAGGAACAACTTTGCCTCAAGAACCCATAACTTCCGGTTACATAGATTTTCAGCCATTTTGAATTTTTTGAAAAACACTTAAAATCGATCGCTTCCTAGGAAGTTTGACTGATCTGCATGATCACCACGCAACTTTGTAGGCATATGACCATACATAATCTGAGGGGACCCCTACATTACTGACCTGATCAAACAAAATGGGGGCGCTAGAGAGCTAATTTCTTATCTAGGCCTAACTGCCATATCGATTTTTACTAAACTTGGTAGATATGTAGAACAGGACCCCACCCATCAGTTACTCGCCTCATGTTGTGTTGAATTTGTGGGGAAATGTTTTTCTGTACCCCCGTTTTTCTGTACCCCCAGTACAGGGTGGGGGGGTGGGGGGGTTCAGTGAAGCATGACAGGAAGGATGGGAGAGAGAGGCAAAGAGCAAAGGCCGGATTCCAACCCCCACCACTGCAACAAGGCCTAGCCGCACCTTTCCCATGTGAACTACCAGTGCACCCCACTTTTAAGTCTATACAATATATAAACACTTTAACTATCTGCCTTTCAGCGTGCTACCTCAACCATTAATGTACAGTTTTAGCCCACTAACTAACTAACTTAGTATCTAACTAACTATCCCACTATTGGCAATGGTACTACTGTACTTTCAATAAAGCAATCGTACTATCAAATTCACAAAAACTCTGTTTGAATACATTGCTCTTCTTAATGGGTTCAGTTGACTATTTAATCTGCAATTTCCTATGACCTGTATCCCAAACACACACAATGTGAAACTGTACGTGGGCAACTGTGCACTCAATGGGTATGGACTAGTTATATTATTATTTATACAATTATTTCTCACAGTTTACTTTAGTTTTCAACCATCTTAGATAAAATAAAATGAAATGAAATGAAATAAAATAGAATAAAATAAAGTAAAGTAAGATAAAGTAAAATAAAACAGTCACACTCTTGTACATTATCTGTGTAATTTCACAATTTAAAAAAAAATTTTTTTTAGTCGAACTCCAAATGCATTATTAATTTTGTATCACATAGGCCTACCTGACAGTGAGGGATATTTGCTAGTTGCAAACTTGGAAAAAACTCCTGCTGCACGACTGACCGCCATCACTGTCTGAAGCCCTTCACCTGAGCCGTTTCTCAATATGCGCTCTTGTGCGGACTTTTGTTTTTGTAGATTTGTGACACAAGTTAAGTCCGGCGGATTTGCTTTCGCCACGCCCCTTTATGCATCGGAGCAGACTTGTGTGGAAGACAGCCAGGTATCCCCGGAAATGGCAAGTGAGGGAAAGGCGCACAACTGTAAGTCGTAACTACCGATATGTTACTGTTGTTTTGTCACGGAATGTAGTGTTTTCATGCGTAGTTTAAACTTCAGACCCGTGGTCGATGTATTAATATAGAGCCCACCTGAATGTAAGGTCCCGTTAGATGACAGCGGTGTCAGCGCCCATAGATAATAAACGTGTGTATGAGCGCTCAGGCTGCCCGACCAAGAGCAGCCTCTCTCGGGTAGTCCTTTGAAATTTGTCACTGATATCTCTGTAGTGGTTAAATATGAAATGTAATTCGTTTGGGGTATGTCTAATGGGCAATATTCAGTCTCAGTATATAAGATATATTATTATATTATTAAATGTTGTGACATTGTTCATTTAATTGTTCTTTGTATGTATTATTTTGCTTATTTATGTGTTTTTACCATTCAACAAGAATTTATTGTAATTTATTTATTGTATTTAAAGATTAATTGTATCTGATATGAATTGTATACCTGATGTCTGAAGTGTGGCTGAATAAAATTTTCCTCTTAACATTTGACCTGTTTGATCCCATTTATATTGGTGAGGGCAGACTAAATGAGAAACTGCTGTCAGTATAATCCAGTACAGTTCAACAGCACCACAATCTACAACTCAACACTTAATATTAAACTGCTTTTCTTTTTTTCTAGATGTACCAAGTCCCCATAAAAATGTAGACAGAAAGCATAATGATGAGACAAATGCAGTGATGGACAGTAACTAAGTATATTTACTCAAGTACAAATTTGATGTATGTACTTTGGGTAGTTCCTTTTTGTGCTACTTTATACTTAGAGGGAAATACTGTACATTCTACTCAAGCTACATTTATTTGATAGCTATAGTTACTTTTCAGATAGTTTGTTTTATATGTTGTAAGTTTCATATTGACTAGTTGATGTGCGTTGTTATAGATTAGACTAGTATACTAATGAAAGGTGTTAAAATTAGCCTAATTCTACCGTGACAACATTTAAATGCTGCTTACATGTAGCCTACGTGTAAATTGATCAATTAATACTCAATACATATTCATGTAGCCTATATGATGATTACAACACTTGAAATTGGGTCACTCTGCATAATGAGTACTTTTAATTTTTCATTTTAAGTAGGCCTACATTTTACTGACAATACCCATATACTTTTACTCATGGCAGATTTGCAGCACTTTTACTTGTGACTGAGTTTTTGTTCTTTGTTGTGATATTAGGCTACTACTTTTTCTGGGTACTTTGTCCACAACTGGACAAACATATCAAACAACAGAGACATGCAAGCATAGCACATCTCATCCTCATCCTCCGCCTCATTCTCTGCTGTCTTTCTCGGATCTGCCTATGCCAAGTCCGAACTTGCCAAGTCCACAAGTCCGAACTGCTGAACTTGAGTATTAAGAAACGCCTCTGGATTGACACACTGCCCGGCGCTCACAATAAATAAATATAATAAGAAATATTCCCACCGCTCACAGTAAATATTCCCGCCGTTGGGGGCGCAAGAGTGGTCTATAACGGGAAAAGGTCCTCAAAGCACGCTAAAATATTGCTGTAGCATAAATGTTCTTGTACTCAAATCGTTGCCTCTTATCTAAGAAAAACAATATTTTATAGATGCCACTGTTGGTATTTATAAGTTTAAAAGCCCTTAAATACTAGCTACAAATGGTATTAAGCCATTTATTTGTCGGGCTTGTGTATTTTTTGTTCAGGCGCTACCTCGGTCAGCTAACACATTCGTGGGGCTTTGAAAGCGTAGTCCATTGGGTCCAGTGCAGCAGCGCCGCTGAGCCTGCCCGATAGTTTGACAGGGAAGACGTGTCGGCAAAGACAAAACACGGAGACAGGTGAGCCACAGCAGTCATCATTTATGATAAAACTAGTAAGAGCTTAAGACGTGATATGAACTCTGCAAACGCGTTTCTTCACCCCGAACACAGCGGAGTAGGTAACAGCTGAATGGACATGTAGCTACATAAAGTTAGCTCTACTAGCTTAACGTTACATCTTGTTTACTTGCCTGTTTAGCTCGTTTCAGTAATGTGTTTTTTGGTTGCTGTAAACTTAATTTTAATGTTCCAAATACTCAATCGATGTGTAGACACTTATGACCCTGTTAGTGCACCGTGTTTCTGTATTTATGTCTCTGTCATTCTCCAGGATAGGAATCTAGGTGAAGGGTCAGAGCCTGGGAGGGGGGTGGTATGAGTGACCGTCAATGATGTGACATATGTCCCACATTATAAAACACATATACATTATACCTATATATATTAGGCCTCTAATTTAAGCTTAAATCCTTATAAAATTAAAACCCCCATTGTTATGTAACATGAGAAAATCTGGAACAGAGCAGAGACTTATATTTTTGAAGGTCTTTGGTGAGTTATGTGGTGGAGGAAGTATTAAGAAAGTCCATAGAAGTACCATAATCTAAAGATATTTCATTAAAAGTAAACGTCCTGAATTCAAAATGTTATTAACATAAAAGCACAGGTCGATTATGAGCAATATGTACCAAGAGCATTTAAAGGTTGCAGTTTGTAGAGATGGGAATCACCAGATGATCCACGATACGATATTATTACGATACTTTACTCAAGATACAATATTATTACAATTTTTCAATATGCTATATTCAGTATCGCATTCAGACTGAAAAACCAACTTATTAAATTATTCTAGTAGGCTGCCTAAAGTTTAATTTATATTTGTCATATTAATAATTTATATAACAAAAAAAATCGATACTGTGTGATGATACGATATTGCCACACAAAAAATATTGCGATACTATACTGTATCGATTTAATGTAGGTAAATGTAGGACAGAGTAGAGCTTTATATTGTGAAAGGTCTTTAGATTAAGTTAGTAGGGGTAAAGCTGGCCCGTCCTTCACCGTCCCCATCATCTGACGGTTAATGGCCTCTTCGTTTGCGAGGGCAAGGGGGGCGCGTAATTCTTAGTCTCCCCAGTTGCTCATCTTTACAGTTTCTGTCAGTTTTGCGTTTCCCTCTCGCTACTAGTACTAGCTGCTCATTTCTGCTATCAGCTGTTTCCGGTTTATCCACCACCAGTGGGTCACACGTGCGGCGTCATCAATGCATTTAAAGTATCAAATGTAAAAGTACCTATGCAGAATGATTCCTTCACAATGTTATAGATAGAAAATTATATGCTTCTGTTTTCATCACTCACAGATACATGTAAGAAGTTTTAAACAATGCAGCTCTTTAACGTGAAGACAGTTTTTTTTTGTATAGTCTACTACCGGGTATATTGGTAACATCGTATTGAGTCATATTATATCTTAAAAGCATATAATAATGTATGTTTTTTAACATACAAAGTAACTACTAACTACAAATGTTTTTCAGTAAGAAAGAATATTTCCCTCTGGTAGTGAAGTAGAAGTATAAATTAGCATAGAATGTAAATACGCAAGTAAACAACACGTAGTTTGCGGTCCAGTTTAAATGGAAATTGTTCCGTTTTCTCCTTCATAAAAGCAACACTGCTAAAACAGAAAGTGTTTCAGTTTTTAAAATGTTATGTAAATCAGAAGTCTGGTTATAACTTTGCAGTAATAATTTGTTTCTTTCTGTGTAGAACACAATGGCTTCCATGTTGCTGAACACAGTGCGGGGCTGCTCTGTCAGCCCTTCCTGGGCAATGAGGTTGGGTAAGTTTTCTAAAATAACATTTATTTCAGATGCTCCAATATTTGCCAAAGCAATGGAAAAATGTATCAAACAAGAGAACACAGTCAGAAACAGGGGTGTAAATCACCAGTTTCATCACGATACGATATTATATCGATTCTTTGGACAACAATAAAATATTTGCTGATATCACAAAGTCTGCCACAATATGATTTGGATTTGATGCGATGAAGGGGCCTGCGATCGATATGACGCGATATCATCTGCCCATATAACACATTATGTTACAGAGGGAAGCTGCCCCCCTTTCTTTTTTACTTTTGGCCATTAAAGATAAAAACAACACATAAATAATAATTGCAGTAAAGTTTACGTCAGTTGACTCCACTAACACACATAAAACAGCACATGGGATTGGTTAACCTTCAGGGTTTTCTGGAAGAAATCTTTTCATTTTAACCAAAACCATCATCTTTTCCTAAAACTTAAGGTTGTCAGGCATAAAACCCTGAAGGCAAACTTCTCCCAACAGCCAAGTAACATGGTTTAACAACATTGTTTAACAAAAGTAGGAAATCCAGCTTAGCAATAACTGTCACAGTTCTTAGACAAATGAGTTGTTATTTGCTAGTCACCCATTATGCGCTTAAGCATGTTTACATTGCATAAATTAGCCTACTGGCTAGCAGCGTTTTCCTCTGCTCATTGCAGAAATCACATGCTACAGAACGGTATGGTTGAATTTCAGGCCAGCATTGTTGAAACAGAGCAGCTAATGTTCCTGTAGTGAGAAGTTAGCATGTGCTCTGTCTGTTTACCTGTATTTTCTCCCATCATCGAAAACATTTCCATACTGCTGATTTATTCCAGAGTAAATAATGTTATCCTCATCTTCTTTCTCTCGGCTGCTTGCCGCCTGCCGCTGTTTGGCGGCGACACAGACTTTTGGCGTAAGGTGTAACTTAAAGATGATGATATAGGTCGATGTTTTCACTTTGCAGCGATGATATTGTATTGTTGATTGTTGAATCGATATATCGATGGGTCTTTACACCTGTAGTCAGAAATACAGCACCAACATCTTTTTTCTCTGTGTCTCAGGGGCACGCTCCCTCAGTACAACCACCCAACTTCAGGCTCAGGGTAAGTCGTTACTCTAAGTGACTTTACTTCCATTCACATAAAAATCCAGATCATAGACTTGTGGAGATTAGTGTCATCGTAAGCCTCTATGTGAGAAGACATTTATTTACCTGGACAGAACCTGTGCAAAACTATCCTCTCTAGGACCTCTCAACTTCTAAATGGTTGAAAATTTGATATTTAGATGGTAATAAAAGTGATTCCTCAGTCTAACTGCCTGTTGCTGTCTTAATTGTCTTTCAGTTCAGACAAAGAGCAAAAAGACGCTAGCTCGGCCTGGTGTGAAGAACATTGTTCTGGTGGAAGGAGTTCGAACCCCATTCCTGATGTCTGGAACCACGTACGTCATCGGCTGTTGTCTTGTGTCTAAGTTTACTGACCACCGTAACTTTAGGAAGAAGGAAAACCTGTAGTCACATGATTTGTACGGAGAGATAATCCCAGTTTGAGGGTAAAACTTTTCTGGTTTGTGTTTACAGATATGCTGACCTAATGCCCCATGACTTGGCCAGAGCAGCTCTGCAGTAAGTGCTTCCTATTTTGCCTCGGTGCCTGACAGCTTTGACTGGAGGCATTATGTTTCCGGGTTGTTCGTTCCATTCTTGTAAACAAGATATCTCAAGAACACCTTGAGGTAATTTCTTCAAATTTGGCACAAACGTCCACTTGATCACAAAGATGAACTAATGATAATTTGGTGGTTGAAGCTCAAAGGTCAAGGTCACTATGACCTCACAAAACATGCTTTTGGCCATAACTCAAGAATTCATACACTAATTTGTAACGGGACATAATGATGACATGTTATATATAAAAGGTCAAAGGTCAGCTTCACTGTAACATCACAATGTTCTGCAAAAACACTTTTCTGGCCATAACTCAGGAACAGAAGGGGAGACATTTGGTCAGATACTGAATTGGTGACACTAATCTTGTGTTCCCACCTTGAAACTGCTGATTGTCGAGAGCTTCTGTGCTGTGGGGGGGAGGATGCGTGTGAAGCATCCATGTTTTCACAGACATGAACGTAAACTGTAACTGCAGCTTGGCTGGTTTGCAGAGGCATACAGCCACAAGACATTTAGTAGCACACAACATTTTTTAGTAGCACAATGAAAATCCAGAGACATTTTCAAACAAATAAAGTACTTTATTTAGCCTAACCCTAACCCTGTAGAAATTAATTTTTAATGTTGCGACTGGCTCTTTGCCATAACAAAAATGGAAACACACACAATGCAAATGTGTTTAAGAATATCTATTAAATTAATAAATATAAAATAAATATATAAATATAAGTATACAATAAATTGTATGAGTTCATAAATTAAAAAAAAAAAACAATCCTTGGTAAGTCCATTGAAACGCCAAGAATGTCTGTTGTCCAGCAGTCTACATAATCTGGTCACCTGGCTCGTTTGCGAGACACGCCATGTTTCTTCACAGTGTCTCTTTTCAGCTGCGCATCTCCTGTGACAAAGGCCGTTTTCCCAGCTAACTTCTGATGAGCAAGACACCATTTGCAGTACATTTTCCCATTCTTAAACACTAACCACGGAAACATGCTCTGCCACTGGGCATTGTATTTGAACTTTTTCTTCGTACTTTCTACGTTTAAGTTTGTCTTTTTGGCACCGATGCCTCCTTCTCCCTCCTCCCCCTCAGACACTCTGTCTGACTGGGATCTCTCCACCTTGCTTACCCTGTCCTCTTCATGGATGTGGTCCGGGTGTTCTTCGTCGCTCTCGTCTTCATTTAAGTCTCTCTCATTATCCCCCTCATCCTCCTCTCTGTGAATGTCTAAACCGGTGTTCTGAAAATAAGCCATAAGTGGCTTCATTTTAAAAGCAATCTTTCTCCGCGCCATTTCGTCTTCAGCTCGTTTGGCGCCCTGGTTTTCAAAATGTGCGTGCATGTGGTCACGTGTCTGTTTTCAAACGGCTGCATTGGTTAGATGAGAAGCACTATGTTTCAGGTCTGATTACACAGCCTACATAGATTGACTGCGGATGTGTTGGTAGATTCAGAATCAGTAGCCTACAGCCTAAACATTTGTGTTCTTTTTTTTTTTTCCCCAAACAAAGAAATCAACTACCGTTAACGTTAAACAACAAAACCGTGCACGTACTAACATTTTTGTAGCACTTGCACTGGTGCTACTGAATATAATTTTCTGGTTGCACAGGAAAGTATCCACTCGCAAATGCGACCAAAACACTTACACTGTCGAGCCCTGCTCTAAGGTCAGATTTCCGTGGTGGAAAGACAGCGAAATCTCACCAATGCCACCCCAAAATCCAAGGTGGCTGCTCCATGCATTAATAGTAGTGAAAGCTGTAGGAATATACTGTTCATCAGCACCTCTGTCTAATTGTATCTCATTAAATCAGTCGTACACACAGTACTGTCCAACTTCTATCTGTGGACATGTTGCTACAATGCTTGTAAGGTCGAAATACAGCGGAACGTGTCAACTGGTATTGCTAACAATGAATAACCTGGCTAGATCTGGTAATGCTTGGTTTTCCAAGGTAAATGCAATGATAATGCTTTCAGTTTTGAATGGTAAGAAAGACACAAGCTGTTACCAGTCAGCATGGACGTTATATAACTATGGCCCTACGAATTATGGGTGACCTTCAGATGTAATATCTAGTCGTCAAAGAATCTCAAAATGGCTGAAACACAACAATTTAAACAGCAGGAGAAATACAGGAACATTGGAGCTTCAGTTGTTTGGTTTGTCAGTCTGCTTTTGTCTGTTGCCATGTGATAAATTCACAGGATGCCTTTTTTCTGCCTCCATTCTTGTCTTGTTACAAGCAAAAGAAAGATGTCTCTTGTGTTACTGTTATTTAAAAAATCCGATTTTGGTTTCCCTAGGGGTCTGCTGCACAAGACGAATATACCCAAAGATGCTGTCGACTACATCATCTACGGAACAGTCATTCAGGAGGTCAAAACCAGCAACGTAGCAAGAGAGGTATTATCACAAACACACACACACACACACAGAGGTACACACACGAAATGAGTATAGTATCTGGAGCAGGACTTGCTCTACAACCAAAGGAGCATTTTTGAGCTGCTGTCCTGGTGTGCATCTCCTTCATTTTTCACTGTGGTTTCAGGCAGCACTAGGTGCAGGCTTCTCTGACAAGATCCCAGCTCACACCGTCACCATGGCCTGCATCTCCTCCAACCAGGCAATGACCTCAGGTATGTCAGGGAGAGAAATCTCCACGCAGGCCTCTTCTATTTGACATGTAGCATAAATTATGGGCTTTTATTGACTCTCGGGTGAAATTAAACGATGTACTTTGGCTTCATGCTGAATTAATTCAACTTAATTTTGACCCCCTGTAAAAGCAAAACAAACAAGCTCTCTAGCTGAGTTTAAGACATCAGTATAAAAAAACCGTAAACATCACATAAGGCACTTACATTTAAGAACACTAGGGATTAACAAACTGGTCCTATGTTTTTTTGGGTTGTTTCCCTCTTTGTGTAATTGTTGTCTGTCTGTTTGTTCTCCACCCTCCTCTCCAGCCGTTGGCCTTATTGCTGCAGGCCAGTGTGACACTGTTGTGGCAGGAGGGGTGGAGTTTATGTCTGATGTTCCTATCCGTCACAGCCGTAAGATGAGGAAGACCATGCTGGCCTTGAACAGAGCCAAGTCCCTCGGCCAGAGGCTCAGTCTGATTGGCAGCATCCGGATGGCACACCTCTCCCCAGAGGTATTCCATCACATAAAGGGGACCTATAATGCATTTCCTTATTTTCTGTTACATATATAATGCTACAATGTCAGATGGTTGTATTAAACATGGCTGAAGTTTCAAATAATGAGGTGAATGTATGTAAAAGTAACTCCTATGAGCAAAAACCTCAGGCTTCAGACAGTTGTGAATACTCTGCTTCTCTACTTTGGCTGCAAGCAGACGTCATATTGTGACAGATTTCTTTATATGGTCACCTGCACCAGGCACATTACTGCAAGTTTTTACATTATGTACACTGCTACATGTAGCTACATGCTAACATCAGGGAAATATGTAATCGTGGGTGCAGATGTTGCTAATTTTCTCGTGATTTCAGATCATATTCCTGGCACTACCGCTGCTCTCCTTTATAGTCATTCCCCTGGCTATGGTGCAGAGACGCCGAGATAGGGCTGAGCAGTGATTGATATTATATTGACATCATGATGTGTGACTAGATATTGTCTTAGATTTTGCATGTCGCAAGTGTCGTCTTTTCCTGGTTTTTAAGGCTGCATTACAGTAAAGTGATTTTAAAGAGACAGACGCTAAAACAGAGCATCTCAGACAAAAGGTGACTACAGGTGTTTCAGCACAGACAGTATAATGAAAATTAAGTGCATTCATGTTCTAGTAGAAACATAAAATACAAGTATGAACCCGAAAAATGAGCATAACAGGGCTCTTTAAGCGCTCGCACCTGTTTTAGTTTGTTAAATTTAATTTGCAGTGTCAGAAATCAGATTTCTTCTCTTAGACCTTTGACATACAGTTCAGTATTTCCTCCTGTAACATTTTTATTATGTGTGTGTAGCTTCCTGCTGTGGCCGAGTTCTCCACATCTGAAACCATGGGCCACAGTGCAGACCGTCTGGCTGCTGCATTTGGCGTCTCCAGAGTGGAGCAGGATGAGTTTGCCATGCGATCACACAGTCTGGCCAAACAGGCCCAGGATGCCGGTCTGTTGAAGGATGTCATCTCTTTTAAAGTGCCAGGTAAACAGTGCTCCGCTCATTAAACTGAGATACATGACATTACAAAGTAATGGATGGCTGTTGATGGTTAAATTGCTGATGTCATTTGTCTGTGCTTGTTGTCACCAGGCCGTGATATTGTTTCCAAGGACAACGGCATCCGCCCATCTTCCATGGAGCAAATGGGCAAACTAAAGCCCGCCTTCATTAAACCTCACGGCACAGTCACAGCCGCCAACTCCTCCTTCCTGGTAAACACATACACATGCCCTATAGCAGCCTGTGTACTTAAATTCCTACGTCCTGGCTCAAAAACACCATCAGCATAGATATGATTATTTGTCAGGTCAAATCTATATATAAAGCACATTTAAAAACACCACAAGTTGAACAGTTTGCTCTGCAGAACAGAGCAGGTAGCTGAAATCACAAACGTAAGACAAAAAACCCCTCAAAACATGGACTTTAACATCGATGCGTACACCTCATAGACACATAACAACAACTCAAAGGCATAGTCACAGATCCAAAAACAGCCATATCAAGAGGATTTAAACGCTAGTGAGTAAAACTAAAACCAACCGATAGGGTGGGGGATGGTGTTTCCCAGTATAGGGGCTGTAACCGCAAAGACGCGGTCAACCCTGAGCTTGAGGTGAGATCAAAGGACAGCCAGGAGCCTCAAGATAGCAGACCTCAGGGACTTAAAGGTAGCATAAAGGTTAGGGAGGTCTGAGATATAGGAGGGGCCACAACATTCAGGGCTTTATAGACAAACAGGAGAACCATAAAATCAACTCTGAACTGTACCGGCAGCCACTGGAGGGAGTCCCAAAACAGAGGTAATGTGGTCCCTCTTCCAGGTACCTGTGGACTTCTTAGTTGAAAACAAACATGCAAAGCTACACACACACATCCAGCTGCAAGAGCAAAGCAACTTTGGCTTTGTATTTTTAAAATTTCCCCTTTATAATTAAAATTTCTGGTAACTTTTTGGGGCACTTATGAAACGATTTGTTTAGCCCTGCTGAAGCTATCTCCCCCGACTCTCTTTCTACTGTTCTCTCTCACAAGTGGAAGCATTGTCGTCACTCATTAACTGCCCTCACATTAAATAAACTGCTTGTTTGTGTGTGTCCTCAGACTGACGGTGCCTCAGCTGTGCTCATCATGTCTGAAGAGAAAGCTTTGGCTATGGGTTACAAGCCTAAAGCCTACCTCAGGTATGCGCACCCTCTCTGTTTGGTGGAGCAGTCTCAGTTTCCCCAGTGATGCTCTTTCTGATGTGCTGATCATATCGTATTTGTGTCCTTACAGAGACTTTGTCTACGTGTCCCAGGACCCCAAAGATCAGCTGCTTTTGGGGTGAGTTCACAAATTTAGCTGAAGAAAAGCTAACCAACATTTAGTTAACACTGTGTGTGTTTTATCCTCCTGTACATGTGTGTGTGTGTGTAGGTAAGGATAGGTTTTATACCAAAAGTTTGAGTCTGTTTTCTGTTTGACACGGGGCCCTTTTTAACTCCCCAGGCCAACATACGGTACGCCGAAGGCCCTGGAACGGGCTGGCTTGAGCATGAGTGACATCGATGTCTTTGAGTTCCACGAGGCATTCGCAGTAAGTTATCAAACAACAAACAATGAAATAATGGCAGTAATACCACATGTTGCGCTGATGAGCCAGCCTTAATCATCCCAGGGGAAATTCCTTTACCTCAACAGCCCTATACACATATGCATTTCTTAAGTGATTAAACTGGAGTCTCTCAGTTTCTGTGTCTGCCTCAGTCCAACTGTGGCCTGTGTTATTCATGAGCATCAATGTTGGAGTAAGATTTGACCGGTCGACTACACATCCTGCACTTTGGAATCAGTGGAAATCAATGTGTTTTCTTTCTGGTATCTATGGCAACACTGGAGATGTATTTGTGTGTGTTTTCCAGGGCCAGATAATGGCAAATCTGAAGGCTATGGACTCCGATTGGTTCGCCCAGACGTACATGGGCAGGAAATCGAAGGTAAAGACAGCTGCTGGTCATATATTACACACTGCAACGGATAAACATTCTGCACAGACTAAATTAAAGACAACAATGATTGTATGTAAGCATTTGGTATTGGTGTAATTGTACTTTTAAAACTCATGTACTGTAAAACAAAAACAGGAAGTAATATCACTGAACATCAATCAGAAAAGAGATGTTTTTGCTTAGTTCTTGGTACTTTTCAATTATTCACCCGAGCTTTAACCCGGACCGTCAGTGTCTGTTTATATCCACCGCCTCTGTGAATGCTGAGTTCTGATATTGCAGAAAGAAACCCTGTAAATATCAGTCCAGACAAAATCTTTGTTGTGTCTTTCTGTAGGTTGGAACTCCTCCCATGGAGAAGTTTAACCTGTGGGGTGGCTCCCTGTCTTTGGGTCATCCGTTCGGTGCCACGGGCTGCAGGCTGGTAACCACAGTGGCACACCGGCTGCAGAAGGAAGGAGGACAGTACGGACTGGTGGCGGCTTGTGCTGCCGGAGGACAGGTAATTATTGGGTGACGTCAGCAGTGTCACACAAGCCGCTTTTTCTTTTTAACTTTAATTAGATTTTCACAATTTAAAGGGACAGATCACTGGAAATCAAAAAAATATATATCCTCCTACCTGTAGTGCTGATTGTTTTGGTGTTGGAGATATCAGCTGTAGAGATGTCTGCCTTCACTTAGACGTAATGGAACTAGATGGCGCTCAGCTTGTGGTGCTCAAAGCGCCAAAAAAAATACATCTGAAATACATTTCCAGAAATCCCGATTTCCTGATTACTAAAGATAATCCACAGATCTTGTTGTGAGCAGTTTCATGTAGGACCTTTTTAGGGAAACGTGCTTCTTCTGTTAGCTCACTTAGCACCACTGAGCATCCTAACGTTCCAGCTCAGCCAAGGACTACACCATTAATGTTTACATCTCACTCTGTCATGAGCCTCTCGTCCATGAGTAGATGCACTCTTCCTTCTGGCAGTAATACGGTTGGCAGGTGTAGCTCTGCAGGGAAAAAAAAAGGTTCCTACATGAAACTGCTCACAACAAGGTCTGTGGATTATCTTGAGTAACCAGGTCATGATTTCTGGAAAGAGACATTGCTGTTGAGTTTTTCAAAAGTATTTTTTAGGCGCTGTGAGCACCACAAGCTGAGTGCCATCTGGTTCCAGGCAGACATCTTTACGGCCGATATCTCCAACACTTCTGCAACTCACACCTGACAAACATGTATTGTTGTGTTTTCCAGGGTCATGCCATGGTGATTGAGGCCTACCCCCAGTAAAATACTTCAACCCACATCTGTGATTTAACCTTATGATCATAACGACAACTGCAGACGCTAACATCCAGACGACAGAGTCTAAATATTAGCACCACCATGCCTTCACCAGAGCCACATGCAGTGTGTGAGTGCGCTTTAGGAATCTTGTGTAAATTCAACTTTGCATAGATGCAGTTAAATTATATCAGAATGTTGTCGAAGAATGTCGCATATGAGTTTATGGACTCTGCGGTGCATCACGTTGGCATGTCGCTGAGTCGAATGTAACATAGCTAAATATTAGCACTCTAAAGAGATGCAGTGATTCTAATGTTTGTATACGCTGTAATGTTTTTTTCTTACAAACTGCTGGAATTAAACGGTGTGACGATGACCACACTGACACTCATTTCTGGGGTTGCTACTCTTTCTTGCTCTGAAAATGGGCCTTTTTCAAAGCACTCAACGGGAAAAGCACAGATGGTACAAATCACGATAGTGGCTCTGTTCTGTTCCCAGCAAGTGTCCCAGTAAGACAGAATGCACAATATCAGGGCCCTGGAATTGAAGCAGCTAAATTGAATTCAACCATCATTATTTATTTATTTATTTTATTATTTATACATAATAAATATATCTCAACTTGTCTTGTATTGAAAGGGCCAATTAGCTGCACCTGCACAGTGATTATCAGGAGCTAGAATACTAAAAAAATTCACAGGTTCCATCTTCTAAAATGTGAATATTTGATCTTATGTGAGAATAAGCTGAATACTTTGGGGTCTTGGACTGTTGCAGAGACATTTGGAGACACTTACTATTAACCCATCTGCCAAACATACGAGGTACAACCCAAGCCACACTAGATGAAGGAGAAGCCATCGTGAATAAGTGCCACAGTGCTCACACAAAGTTGCAGGTGTGTGAAGGAAGACATGAGGGAGAAATTATAGAATTTTTCTTTTGTATTTATCCTTCATTTAAATCAGAAAAGTCTCATTAAGAAACAGTATCTCTTCTGCCAGGCAGTCCTGGTCAAAATGGGCAGCAAAATTAAAAAACATTCAAATACAAGTACGTATGGAATTTTTTCTGATGCCCCAGTGTTATAGCTACTGGAGTCATATGTCACTGAACTAGAATGTCCTCTGCAATTTACCTGATAAAAATCAACATGGATTTCGATTTGGAACCATTTCCCATAAGGTTTTCTTATAAGGTTAATGAGACTGAGGAGAGAGGGAGGGGACAATATCATTGTGATGGGCATTTTTCACTATTTTCTGACATTTTTACACTAATTGAGAAATTATTAGAAAATTATACAGTTATGAAAATAATATGTTGCAGCCCTAATCTGATGTGACAAAAAATATTTAAAGGATAACTTAGGCATTTTTCAACCCGGACCCTATTTCCTCGTCTAAAGTGGTCAAAGAGACAGATGTGAACAACAGTTTTTGACATTGGTCCAGTATTGAGCGAGCGGGCAGCAGCTGCGGGACAGGCTGCAATGGAAGCACATGGGGCAATTGAACACTCACTGTATGTCCATTAAATTTGGTTATTGTCACCACAGACAGGCTCAGATTGTTATTATAAAGCCCCCTTTCCACCAAAAACTTTTAGTATGGTACCTTTGGAACCAACAGTAACCCTTCAGACATGGTACCTAGACCCTAGCGTTTCCACTGCAAACAGAACTGTTAAATGTGGGCGGGATTGTTGTCACTCAATGCTCCGTCCAGCACTCACTGTATTTCCTCCTTTATCAGTCTGCACCTTGTTTATCATCCACAGAATGAGGCTGCACGCCGACATTTTCAGAACAAAATAAAACAGGCTGCAGTGAGAGTCTCTCTCCATGGGATATTTTAAAAAAGCAGGTTTGTGCGTTTAGTCCTTCTCAGGCAAGCTCAGGGGTTTAGTGTTGCTGGAGCCCACAGGAACAACGATCCAAAATGCTTATTTTCCCCCTCAGAGCGAGGATTAGAATATACGCAGATCACATAATCCAGCCAAAATTAATATATATTTTTAATTACTAAATGTGTGTGTCCAAGAGAGACAATAAAAAGTAAAGTAACGGTCAAAGTTGTCACAGTGAAATTTAAGGTGTGTTGATGAATTTACATTGTCAACTCATACAGAGTAACATTACAAGTTAACGTTCCACCTTAAAAACTGCCGGCAGTCAGCCCAGTGAATTCAGTTATTTTTTCACCCTTTCATTTTATAGTTAAAGTCTCCTAATAAAACTCTCCACAGTATGAACAGTGGTTACATGAGCCTCAAAACCAGCCACAACTCAGCCCTGAGCAGAGTGACCGTCCTCTACTGACCAGTCAACGGACTGCAGTGTTCACAGCTCCACCTTTTAGTACCAGATCTGTGTGCTAGGTACCCCAACAGAGGGAGGGCCAAAAATGGGGACGGTATGGAACGGTTCTATTGGTACCATCTACAACTTTTCACAGTGGGAATGGAAAAAAGCATAAAAGCGTTCTGAAACATCACGAGATGTCACTTGTTGCAGGCAGACAACAGTGGAGTGACATTTAGAAAGAGTGTATTTAGCAAAATGTATTCTAGCGTTATCTAAAAGATTTTCAATATCATGGATTATTATTTCTGATTTCGACAAGGTGGCTCAGGCCTTTGAATTAGATCGCCGCCCGCATTTATTTGTGACAGAGTATACGCATGAAGAGAGGATGAAAAGGCAGAGAAAAAAAGGCAGTGTAGGTTTTTATCTTACTGTTCACATATTCATCACATCTTGCTGATGCTTCTCGTTAAGACACTATCCCCTTTGCTGCTGTAACACTGCAAATTTTCCCACTGTAGGAATAACAAATCTTATTAGAAAAGACCGTGTATAGGGGCTTGTACAATAACTAACATAACTCAATGCCAGTTGGTACCTCCTTGATGTATAGGAAGGGCAAATGTAGGCCTAAAAATACTATAAATATATTACAGAACCATAAAAGCTTGGTTTCAAGATCTCAAATGGTTTCTGTAACAATAAATATTTGCATCTAAATAAGCAAAAATCAAACTCTGGGTGTGGTTTGATCAGATTTGGGAGTGTCAGCAAACACCCCACAACTCTCATCACATTTTTTTATGTAAATGATATGCAAATACACTTTATATTTCTTTAGAGGGACAAAACAGAGAAACAGATACACAGAAATTTGTCTTGTGAAACTGTTTTAACTCCCAACAGAATATCTTGTGCAGAGCTTCTAACATATTCTCATTCGTCATATGATTTAGCAGACAGCTAACCAGGTTTTGCCCTTGCCCCTATAAAGGTAATTAGATAAGGGCCTTCAGGTACATTTCAGTAGTCATGTTTACAGTAATAAAGCCACGATTGAATCGTTGCTGTACAAAACATATCTACTCCGACTATTGCATTTCCTCTACATTTATTTAAAGTCTATTCTGATTGAAGGCCTTGGCACATGGACATCAACAACTTCAAGTAACGTTGATGTTTAATTCAGCAGGGGCTGACACCATAGCAAGGGAAAAGATCAATGTATAGGAAGCTTTGTGCTGCACATAACAACAACAATGAATTTGGGGGGGAAAGGGGGTGTACAGTCTAGTCTTTATAACTGATTTTTTTTTTTTTAAAAAAAATTTGCATTGCCAAAATATTTTTTGTTTTGTATTTGCATCCCGGTCTGTGTACCAAGATGTGTCAGCAGTAGACTGGCTTTGGATTCCTGTGCGATTAATTGATGGTGAATAATGCTGTCTGCTTCTGACGGGACAACTGATGCTAATGAGGAGGTAAAGAGGGATGCTCGGGCTTCCTGGTGATTTAAAACAACATGAATATGGAGGGATTTTTGGGGGGAACGTGTGCTGGCAGGTTGCTTAAAAGTTCAGGTTTGCAGTGGTGTCTTCCGTTCATAGTGTGGAACTTTTACATGCGCTAAAGTGTCTAATTGACAGCGGATGGGTAAATTTATATCAACACATTGCCTCTTGTTCTGCTTTGGTATGTGCGATCCCCTCAGCGCTCAGCGGGGTGTCTGCTCTGCTCATCACACACACACACACACACACACACACACACACTCAGGTTGGGGGGCTTGTTAACATAACTTCAGTCAGACACTTCCGTTTAAAATGTATTTAAAGATTTAATTCTTCCACTTTAAGAAAGCCTTGACTCTGATTAATGCAGCCGAGCCTGTCACACGGGCTACAGGCGGAGGGAATAAAACCAATGTTTCACTGCCAAGGCAAAACGGAGCTCGAATGTAAATAGCAGGGAGAGAGACAGAGAGGGTTTTTGTGTTTTTAAAGCTTCAAAAACCGCCTCAACCCTGCGAGACACCGGAGACACGCAGACACACACCGACACGCCGACATAGCGGGCCGCCTCCCTGCCTCTCCCTGCCTCAGCGGGGCTTTGATCAGACGGAACCTTTTATGGGGAATGACTGGCGAATGCACCCGCTGCTGTCACTACAAATCTACCTCACCGAGCGCGCGGGGGAGCGGGGAGGGGGAGGGAGGAGGGTACCGGGTGGGGAGGTGGAGGTGGGGGGTTCGGGGTGTTCGCGCGGAGGGGGAGGGAGGGAGGGAGGGAGTCGGTGTGCAGCGGTGTCTTTCATCTCGTCCTAGCCGGCTCACGCGGGGCGGCACCTGCTGAAAGCTGCACTTGACTCGCGCTCCCTACTACACCTGCTCGTGCGCTCGGTGTGCGCGCGTGCAATGTAAAACAAGTCTCAGTGCACTGTACTGTTACAGGCACCGAAACGCAATTAATGGAAATGCAACAGGGGTGTTCAGGGTCAGGGTTTGTCACTAGAAACATATAGTATTCACATATAGTTCTTTTTAAACAAACCAAACACAGTCCTCTTGAAGTGCACCAAAAAGTGGACTGACAGAAAAGGGACTCAGTTCTTTTTGTGTTCACATTGTCAGTTCATTTGAGAGAGGCCTCAGCCCTCTTTCTGTTCACATTATAGCCTCACCTGCCATTTTATCAGGTACATCTGTTCAACTGCTTGTTAATGCAAATAGCTAATCAGCCAATCACATGGCCTGTGCTATGATGCCAGGAAGTTAAACGATCAAAAGTTACTTTCCTGATTAGAAGCCCTTTTTAAACAGGAATTGTGCAAATCTGCAGGAAAGCCCAATCAGTCTTTTTTCAGCATTGGCAGTTTAAAAGCAAAATCTGGGAGTGCGGCAAAATGCTGCCTGCCTACTTTTGTTTATACAGAATGCGCCTTTTTCGGGACAGCATTTCTCTGGGTGAAAATGCCTTGTTGATGCCAGAGGTCAGAGGAGAATGGCCAGACTGGTTCAAGATGATAGAAAGGCAACAGTAACTCAAATAACCACTGGTTACAACCAAGGTATGCAGAAGACCATCTCTGAACCAACAACACGTGGAACCTTGAAGCAGATGGGCTACAGCAGCAGAAGACCACACCAGGTGCCACTCCTGTCAGCTAACAACAGGAAACTGAGGCTACACTTCACACAGGCTCACCAAAACTGGACAATAGAAGATTGGAAAAACGTTGCCTGGTCTGATGAGTCTGGATTTCTGCTGCAACATTCAGATGGTAGGGTCAGAGTTTGGTGTAAACAACATGAAAGCATGGATCCATCCTGCCTTGTATCAACGGTTCAGGCTGGTGGTGGTGTAATGGTGTGGGGGATATTTTCTTGGCACACTTTGGGTCCCTGGTCCATGGTCCATGGTCCATGGTCCATTGTTTAAACACCACAGCCTACCTGAGTATTGTTGCTGACCGTGTCCATCCCTTTATGACCGCAGTGTACCCATAACTGGCTGATGCAAACCTATGTAACCCCATAAAAGCTATACCTGATTTGTATATCAAATCCATAAAGGAAAAAGGTACACTCTTCTACTGTTTTTGGCAGTGATTTCAAATAAAAAAGCTCTGGGAAGCAGTGAGAGAGAGTATCCTGGACATATCCATAGAGATACCTCTAGACCCAAAGCTTTTAGTATTAGGGTTTGTATCCAGCCAATCATCAAACATTAGAAGGAGAAAACACTTTTTTTTTTTTTTTTAGAAATGGGCCTGTTATTGGCTAGAAAATAAAAGTTCAAAGAAAGCCAGTAGGCTGAGTATGGATAAATAAATTTCTGAACCACCAACATCTTTGCCCTTGGAAAAAAAATACATATGCTATCAGGGATAATCAATCACTCTTTCACAAAATCTGGGGTACCTTCATGTGTCATCTGGAGAGGACACATGTTGGAAGTACCCAGGGATATGCTATAAGTGACCCTCTGCAACGTCCCAATCTGTAAACGCTTTTTTTCTTGGTAATTGTTGTCAAAATTTGTACATTAATATAATGTGTACTTTAAATGGAGTGTATTGTATTGCTCTACCATGATCCCTAAACGTGTAATTTATGATTTTCTCTCCCTTCTTTTCTTTTTAAATTTATTTATTTTCCTCTCTCATTTTTAAATTTTTAATTTAATTTAATTTAATTAGTTTAATTTAATTTAATTTAATTTAATCTTATTTAATTTTATTTATCTTATCTTTAAATTCATAGTTTAGAAAGATGGGTGGATAACGTGTTAAATACTCAGCAGTTGTACTGAGAATTTGTTCTTGTGTCTTTGTGTGTTCTTTGTTCTTTTGCGTGCACATGCTGGATGCACTTACTGGATGTGTGACTATGTATGTCTTTGTTAATTGTTGTTAAAATCAATAAAGATACTGTTGGGGGAAAAATTGATTTAATGGCTAATCTTCTCATTAGAAAAAGTCCAAATCGAGATGTTTAATAAAATTCACATCCTGCCCTCTATGTAGCCTATATGCACCAGGCACACTTCCAATAAAGCCTGAAGACAGCAGCTGGCCTGCACCAGTGGTATGAAATGGTGTACACTTATGGTCTCCTAAGTAGACGAGGTCCAGAGGCCTGCACTGGGTCAGGTACCAGCGGGTAACCCACAAAAAGCTGTGTAACGGGTAAAAATATGTATATACCGTAAAACTTCAACTAAAAGCCTCATCTCAATTAAAAGCCCAGTCCATTTTACTAGCCAAAAAGGAATTAAAGGCCTGTCCCATATAGATGCCTCTCCCTAATATAGGTCTGTTGAGTTCAGTGATTTTAGCAAATAATAGCTCTTGTTACTAATTGAAGTTTTACGGAATATTAATTTATGAGCACGGGTTAAAATGAGCTACAGACAGGTGGGTCGGTGGGTGAGAACAAAAATATGTTTTTTTACTTTTCAGAATAAAACAATTCTCATGCTGCAGTTCCTTTTATTTTGAAAGTCAGTGACACAAATCAAACCTTTGACCTCGTTGTCACATTCATCACTGATGTGGAGGACTCCAGCAATGAAACATTGCAGCCCAAGGATGAGGTGGCAGCCTACATCAAGTTCAAGACAGCCAGTGAGGATCCTTTTGAGGTTTTATGGTGGTGGAAGGAGCATGCTTAAATGTTTCCTAATGTTTTTGCCATCCCTGCATTGTGCGCAACCAGTGAAAGAGACTTTTCCTCTGCTGGATTTGTAACTCAAGAACAGAAAAAAACAACTTAATGTGAGTGACTGTAGCCTGCATGTGTTCAATCACGGGTGAAGGTTGGGTCGTGGGACTCTTATGAATGGGTGTGGCCGGGTGCAGCTGAGCCCCAAAAAGCTATAGATTGAATTACTGTTAAGATATGAAAAATATTAAGTTGTGTTGCTATTCTAAGTCACTGTACCCCAAGATCATGTATAAAAGGCCCCAAAACACTTGAAAAATGTGTAGCTCAACAGTATACTACTATTTACTGTGTACTTCTATTTCCACCTCAGAGGAAAACATTGTACTACTCCATTTTCATATTACTGGGTATGTTGCAGATTCACATTTTACTCACAGAAATACACTAAGCAGATTTCCAAATAGACATAGGCTAATGGTCACTTGCTTTAACCACCGCTGTTATAAAGTAGATCATGGATTTCATTAGCTGAGATATTTTGCAGGCAGTAACATTACTGGTCTTAAAAGTTAGTATGGCAAACTTATACAGTTCAAGCTGCAATGGCAGAGTGCCGCTTATCCTGTGGGCTCTCTGACTCAAAGAAAGTGAGGAGTTCAGTTGTATCGTTAGCACATCCAGCATCTTAACTGCATTCAGTGAGCTGTGGCCAGCTGATGTTGTGCCAGGGTAACCCACCAGCTGCAGATGGCATGCTGCTCGCTCTGCAGAGCCCTGGCTTTCTTGGTTCTGGGAACAAAAGCATTCATCCCCAAGCATTCAAGTTACATCACTGATGCTTGAAATGTTTGCTACATGTGAAATCTGGTCTCTTTCTTCATCTGTTCTTTGTACCATAGTGAGCAACAGAGAACAATGCATAGAGGTAAACATGCTAAACTCTGTCAAACCTCAGATTCAGGGGGACCAATGAGGGTTCTGTGCCGGCCGGGGAACAGTGACCCAGCTCTTTGCCCTTGCGGGGTTGCTGGAGGGGTTGAGGAAGATTACGACCACAAACTGGGAGCTGTGTGGGGGTACTGGGGTCATAGATTTGATGCATCATCCTTGTATAACCAAAGTGAGAGCCGTGTATGTATACTCAGCATTAAGTCCAACACGTTTTCAGGGGGTTTCCACAGTTGTCCTTTGTGATATTAATGGACAGGATCTTAAGGCACAGCTGGATGGGGGTCCAGTTTGAGGACCTCAGAATTGCGTCTCTGCCTTTTGCAGATGATGTGGTTTTGTTGGTTTCATCACAGCGTGACCTTCAGCATTCATTGGGGTGGTTTGTAGCAGAGTGGGAAGTGGTTGGAATGAGAGACAGTGCCAGTCTCTGCTGGAAAATGGTGGATTACCCCCTCTTGGTTGGGAGAAAGTTAGTACCCCAAGTGCTGGAGTTCAAGTATATCAGAACCTTGTTCACAAGTGAGGGTAAAATAGAGCGTGAGATGGACAGATGGTTTAGCGCAGCCTCAGCCGTGATGCTTATATTGTGCTGGACTGTTGTGGTGAAGAGGGAGCTGAGCTGGAAGACAAAGCTTTTGCTTGACTGGTCCATTTATGCCCCAACCCTCACCTATGGTCATGAGCCCTGGGTAGTGACTGAAAGAATGAGGTCACGAGCACCAGAGGCCGCAATGAGTTTCCTCCATAGAGTGGCTGGGCTTAGCCTTAGAGATACGGTGAGGAGCTTGGACATCCAGAGGGAGCTCGAAGTAGAGCCGCTGCTCCTTCCCATCGAAAGGGGTCAATTGAGGTCGTTCGGGCATCTCATCAGGATGCCTCCTGGGTGCCTTCCATTAGAGGTGCTCCGGGGACATCCAACTCCATCTTCACACCTTGTTAATCTCAAATTCAATATGTTTTAATGGCATGAATTAAGTTACTCATGTTTGTACAAGATGTGCAGTATAATAATATAAATATAATTCAGAATATCATGTGCAACAGGTTGCTAAGATCTCTCCTTTCTATCCCTCTGTCTCTTCTCTACCTGTGTGAGTGTGTTAGTGGAGTGAGTGATGCTTAACAGGTTTCCATATAGCCTACTTACTGTACAAGTGTCAAACTAAATGTGAGTGGGTGTGTGTGATGTTAAAAGTTTTGGTATCGACCGTACAAGTGACAGAGTTCTGCCAGTGTTTGTGAGAGACAATGACTGTGCAACTTTTAACACTGCAGAAGTGTCAGAGCTTTGTGTGTGTGCACAGATAATTTTAAGTTTGGTTATTCTGTTAATCAGAACTTCAGGCTGTGTAAACTAGAAAACACAGTAAAGGTCAGACTTACAAAGAAATGGCCCTCATTGGTGAGCTCTGTGTACCATGAACAAACACAAGACCCAGGCCGGTGGGGGGTGTAGGTTCAACCTTACCAGTTTGGTCTCAGGAGAGGCGCCAGACAAAAGTCAGCACACTGGCCCTCCAGGCTTGGGGGTTGGACGTGGCCGTAACAACGCCATCCCATAATAAACACACTGTTACAGAAGCTTCACTGAGCAAAACTATTGACATCAGGCACTTAGTAGACCCCAGCCACCAGAATGGTGTAAGGATGTCCACTCCTGATGAAAGCCAAAAGGAAATCAGGAGTACGAAAGATGGTCTACTAGGGCCAAAATCCAAGATCTGTCTCGGATCATGGACTGTCCAAACCATTAACGAGACCACCAAGACAGTACAAATCCTCAGTGAGATGAAGAGATACCACCTGGACACCCTGGGGATAAGTGAAAGTCACTGGACTGACTCCGGACGCCAAGTGTTGCATGATGCATTTATCATCCTCCACTGAGGCACTGAGAATACCCACACACACGTTGTGTAGCCGTCATAATCATCAACAGTTTACAAGTAAAAGATAATCTATGTATAATGACATAAATAGAGAAAAAGCAGCAAATGCTCACATTTGGGAGGATAGAACCACCACTGATTATTAAATGACATGAAAAACTCTTCAAACCTTTTTCCAAATAAACTTTTGTTTTTTTCATTTTCAAGATGCATCATCAGTGTTCCTGTAAAGCCAAACCTATGATTAACCAAGAAAGTACTCTAAACTTGTAGGAGTGTCCTTCATTAGTTTGTATTACTCAATCACATACCCCATTTTGTTAACTATTGAGTGATATAATCTCTAAAAAGACCAGAATGGTGGACATTTTCTCGGGTTTGGAGAGCGTCTGAGAAATGTTAGATAAAGCACTTGTGATCAGAGAAAGTGTTTTCCATCTATTTGAATTCATCTGTGGTTTGGAAATCTCAGAACTCATTGGCTTTCAGTCTGATAACGATAAGCCTTCAAAGGCAACGGCCAATGTTTTGGGAGATCCGGTGTAGCGAGCAGATATCTAGACTTCCTCTGCCTTCTTCCCCAGTGTTTTGTTTTACTTGATTGGCTGAAGGAGTTTGTTTGTGAAGGCGATTGTCCCAACCCATCGAAAGTGTTTGGGGCTGCAGCGAGTCCAGGCTGATACAGAGAGCGAAACAGAATGTTGAGCTCATGTCATCAAGATGGTCTTAAGATGACACACCCCTATATCTTCACCACCAGTACAAGATGAACCCACCAATGCTAGAGTTATTTGAACCCTGCTACAATGCTATGCTATAGAGAATGCATCAGGCCAGATATAAAAAATAATCCACTTTATAATTCATATACACAAAGACTTGACTTACCTTATTACATTCACCTTAACCCTAACCCAGAACCCTTAGCCTAATCTTAACCGCCTCCCTTTTAACCCAACACTTGATAGCTAGCCTAATGCCAGCTTAGCATTTTCATCAGGGTTTCTGCTTCTGAACCCAGGGGTGAAGGCGGCTGATCTTGAACTAACATGTAGGTATGGTTGGCGAGTCTATAAAGCTAACATCTTCTGATGGACTCTGTGATTGCATTTTAGTCAATGATTCTGCCTCTTCAAATGGACTGTTTATCAGCTGCATCACTGTCATGGGTCAATACTACTCAAAATACAACCAGAAACCAAATTCTGATACAAAGTTCTTGTTGTTACCCTCAGATTCTGCATACATAAAGAGATTAGTGGTTTGGTACCGTTACGCACATTCTACTCTTTTCAGCTATGCTATATTTCCAATTGCCTTGCATTTACATGTGATGTGTTTACAATAGTGCTCCTTCACTACATGTGTCTATGACATGATCAAAATGCTTAATGTTTAATTAGATCAACTCAAAAGTTAAACAGGCTTAGGGTGCTTTTACATCTACCCTGTTTGGTTTGGTTCAGTCGAACTCAAGTTCGTTTGCCCCCAAGTGTGGTTCGTTTGGGCAGGTTTGAACACAGCAATTGCACTCAGGTGCGCACCAAAACAACCGAAACCTTCATGAAGAGGTGGTCTCGGTCCACTTACAGACAAACTCTGGTGCGCATTGTTTGTGGTGAGAACGTGTTCCGACCTTGATCCGAACCAACTGCAGTCACATTACACATTGTTTAGGCTAAAGAGGCATGAGCATGTTACAGTCCTGGAGGATTATTAATGTGCACCTCCTCCTGTACTGCCTTAATATGCACATTCAGCACATCCAGTGCATCAAAACATTGTTTTCTAGTTGGAGCCGCGCCTCATTTTCAAACTGTATGGTCTGACTAAAATGAACAATGACAGCAATATAGTCCACAATGACCAGCGCTAAAATCAACCTGCGTAGTTGTCCCTCCATTGTGACATTAGAAAGTGTCACATTTATCTTGCAAGTGTACTCTTCTTCAATGTTTTGTTTACTTCCTGAATTTTTCCCACATGGAAATTCTGACCAATCAAGAGCAGCTTTCTTGCTCAAGGCATTTGATCTGGTCCACTTGTAAATGCTGCTGGTGGAACACGAACCAGCTCTAGGCAATTATGCAACTTTGTAACAAAATGATTCGGAACAAAGAAAGACAACTCTAGGTCTGAAAGCACCTTTAGAGTAAGCCAGAGCTTCATTACCTTGTTTGCTTTTTTTTTTTTAGCTTTTTTAAAGGTATTTATATTTAGTTATTACCGTATAGTTTAATTACATGACACTGCTAACAACAAGGTCTGTGGATTATCTTGAGTAACTAGTTCATAATATCTGGAAAGAGACAATGCTGTTGAGTTTTTTTAAATGTATGGTTTTTTTTGGCAATTTAAACACCACAAGCTGAGTGCCATTTAGTTCCATTATATTTGAGTGAAGACATCTCTATAGCCCCTTTTACACTGCCAGATTTTCCGCGAATGTTGGGCCGTTTTGCAGGCAAGCTGTGAGCGTTTAGACGCACAGAGCCAGATTGGCGAGTTGATTCAAGGTGCCCAGTTTTCCACCTCGTAGGGTAGACATATTGGTGGAACCCTTTCAGTTTAAACAGACCGAGGCAGCCTTCTGCAACGGGAGGGGCTGTTGAAGACTTGTGGGAGGAGCTGTTGATGACGTCGCACGTGCGAGCCACTGGCAGTGGATAAACAGGAAACAGCTGATAGTAGGAATGAGCAAGCAGCTAGTAGCAAGAGGGAAACACAAACCTGACAGACACTGTAAATGAGCAACTGGGGAGACAAGGAAATGCGCGCCCTCCTTGTCCTCGCAAACGATGAGGCCATTAACCGTCAGATGACGGGAACGGTGAAGAATGGGCTGACTTATGAGAAAATCGGCGAAGGACTGACCAGCCGCGGCTTCCCTCCCACGTCACTGTTTACATCACACGCTAAGCTACACGTTTTGTTACTTGCTCACGCCCCCCATTGCCCCGAAAAAGGCACATTCTGTATAAACAAAAGTAGGCAGGCAGCATTTTGCCGCACTCCCCAATTTTGTTTTTATACTGCCAATGCTGAAAAAAGACTGATTGGGCTTTCCTGCAAATCTGCACAGTTCCTATCTAAAAAGGGCTTATGGGTGATATCTCCAACACTTGGGTACTCACACCAAAACAATCTACTATAGATTGATAAATAGCACTAAAGGTAAGAGGAATAATTTGTGTGTTTGAATTTAGGGTGAACTGTGGCTTTAAATCCTCTTCCTTTGTACCTCACAGACATTTTGATGTTGAATTGATGCTGTCCATCACTGCTTCCTGTGTTGCTAAGTGAAATCTGTCTGGTATCATTTCAAAGCAACTTTCAAACCTGCTGAAATATGATGTTTTTTTTAACCCAACCACAAGGTCACAATTTGTTATCTCTGTATGCTCAATTTGGCCACATCTTTCTTGCTCACTGGGCTCCTTTCCCACCTCCGGAAACACCCGAGCTAATCCTAATTCACACTTTGAAGCACAGTATAAACACACCTTTTTCCATCAACACATTTTGCAGCGTTCATCCCCGCAGGTACAACTCAATAAAATCCTGAGACATTAAACACAGACTTCAGTTCCTAACAGGTGCAGCCAGTGCAGCGAAATGTGGTAAACTACCAATGTCGATGTGATCAGGGGCCTGTGTGCTTAAGACAGTGTATCTTTGTGGAATCTGGAGGGAACTTTGGCATCCTCAGCAACCCCCACACACACATACACATAAACACACTCACAAATACATCTCGACGTCTGCCGGTTGTACACCGACTGTACACAGGTGGATAGCAGAGGCTGTGTGTGGAGCAAGTGGATTATGAGGAACGGTAATTGGCTGTCCAGAGAAGCTGCCCATATGTATCTGTGTGTGTGTGTGTGTGTGTGTGTGTGTGTGTGTGTTTGTGAGTGTGTGTGTGTTCGCTCTGTCCGGAGTTCATCATGTTCTCATAACGGTCAGTTAGGGTTGTCCGCCAGGCTCGATCTCCTGTCGGGATTGTAAATGTTATTGATCAGACGCATACACCGCATCCATAACGAGAGCTGAGACACTGTTTTCTCTCACACACAAACACACACACACGCACACGCACACACTAGGGTACAACTCATTAGGAGCCGTACACACTCATAGACATATCCTCATTAACAGTCCCGAGTCATACACACTAAACATCCATACACATCTAGTTGTCAGACAACACACACACACTCACACACACTGACTGATTTAGTTGAGTGAGATGGGGGGAGAGTGAAGGATGGGGGGCACAAAATGTGGACATGAATGGTGTGTGTGTGTGCAGTATGTCGGTGTGTATGAGTGTGCATGGTTGTGTGTGTTTGTGTCTGTATCGAGCGTGACATTTGTGTCAGTGTACGGCTGTGCACGGCAGTGTGTTTCTCGAGGAGTGTGTGTGTGTGTGTGTGTGTGTGTATGGCGCGTGTCAGAGTCTGTCAGCCCCGGCGTCTCGTGTCAGGGCGAGAGGCGAGACATTAACAGCTTCTGTCATTCTGCTGACAAAATGGTGGCAGAAGATTTCCCATGGTGCCCTGATGACTGCTGGCGTTTGTCAACAAGCCCTGTCACCGCGGCAATGAGGGGAGGGTGGGGTGGTGGTGGTGGGGGGAGGAGGTGGGGGAGGGTTAGTGACAGGCCCCGGACCCGTTCCCATGAGCACCAGGGGAAGAGAGAGGGTTTTGTGTATGTGTGTGTGTATATGTCAATGTGTGTATGTGTGTGTGTGCGTGTGTTTGTGTATGTGTGTGTGTGTGTGTGTGTGTGTGTTGGAAAGGGGAGAGAGAAATAGGGGGAGGCAGGAGGGAGGGAAGGGTTGTCTCTCAGCAGCTTTCATACATAGACTGCGAAAAAACCAAAATGAGCTGTCACTGCAATTCCCAGGATGCCTTGCTGTTTAGCATAGCAGCAACAGCAGCAGCATGAACGTTGTGTGTGTGTGTGTGGGCCGTTAAGCTGATAAGCTAACTCTCTCTCTTTCTCTCACTCACACACACACACACACACACACACACACACACACACACACACACACTCAGATAATTAAGCAGAGCAGAAGCTCCCCCTGACGCGAGGCAGAGCTCATCTGCATTTTGGCCTCCGGCGCGCAGTTAGGAGCAACGCCTGATGGAGGGAGAGAGAGAGGGCAAGCTAGGGAGGGAGGGAAGGATGGAAGGAAGGAGGGAGGGAGGTAAAGAGAGAGTGAGTGAGGGAACGAGAGGGGAGAGAACGAGAAAGAAAGAGAGAGAGAGAGAGAGAGAGAGGGTAAGGAGCCAATTAGCCAGCTGGATGGATGAGTGACTGACAGCACTCTTGACACACTGCTATCCGGGCTTTTCTGCTGCACACACACACACACATGCACCTTCCTCCCTGTCTCTCCTTCCATCCATCCATCTCTCTCTCTCGTCTCAGCCTCCTTCTCTCTCTGTACGTGTCTCATGCTGTGTCGGTGTCTCTTGTTCTCGCCCGCATCCTGCGCTCTGCATAAGGCTCGCGCTCCAATCACGTCCCCCCACAGGCCCTCAAATGTCCAACGACCTTGTCCAATGAGAGCGCCCGCTGAGCTGCGGGCCCCGCCTCTTAGGCGCTGAAATCTAAAGGGGTCAAAGGTTGTCATCCCGCCATTTTGCAGACAAAAACTCTATTTGTCAAGGGCTTGTTTTCACCCCCTCCTTTCACAAAAAGGCTGTTTGACGTTGCTGGAACGTGGACTCCATTGCTGATTTTTCGGTGTGTGTCCTTGTGCCTCTATCCTCTTTGAGTTTTTGATCATTGGAATGAGGGTTTTTTTTTTTGCAAAGTGAGCTATTTTTGTTTTAAGCAATTACAATACAAGTGTTAAGATTATAATTAGGATTAATTAAGGTTAGGGTTGAAGTGTAGGTTAAGATTTGTGAATGACTCCTTTTAAGGATGGGTGTGCACGTGTGTTTCCCCTCACCAGGGAGTTCGTAGACTATCCTGTCTCCTTTATATCTTGAAGGATTGGGATTGGAGGTTTAGAGTTAACTCCTCTCCTACTTCAGGCTTCGCTCGATTTAAATTCCATTATTAGGTCAAACACGCTGAAAAATGATGGACAAAGTCAGTGCATTGCTCAAAATGGCCATCAGCCCAGCACCAGACAACGCTGCAGAAATGGACGAGCAGCAGGTGGGAGCTGACAGATTGCTGACCATGCACAAATCATCAAGGGTCCTTTAGGAATCCAGAAAGTTTTCTGGCAGTTTTTTAGAATCTTATTAGAATTTGCACAGAGTATGAAACAAAAATCCTGTTTATATTTTGGAGCTAAATGAAGTTCAGTCTTCTTACTTTGTGCTGTTCAATACAAACTAGGCTACGAGCACAGTTCATAAGGTTACAGTTTTTCTCAGTATTTCCCTTAAGTAGGCTAAAAATAGCCTTATTCCGCACAGTCCGGCAGCTTCTTCTGGCTCTTCATTGGTGCAATGTGATGTTTACACTCAGTAAAGACACCATATCTTTGTTATGGCTGCAAAGTTCCACCCTAATGCAAATTTTCAAATATCTTGTGCATCATTTTATTTACATTTCTCCAAAATTCAACCAGACAGATTTATTATGTTTGGAAGCTTTCGGGATCTCAACTACAAAATAAAGTGTTCTTTGTGTTTGAACAATGATTCACTGCACAATGTGAGACTATGACAGGGGGATTCTTGCATTCTGTAATTGTAAAAATCAAGTTTACATAGCACATTTTAAGACAATCGCAGTTGAACAAAGTGCTGTGTAAAATGAAATAATGACACACAAATCAATAGCAACATCAAATGTACACAAATATAAAACAGAATAACACCGGTAAAAAGTAAAACCACTGCGAACAGCCAAAGGCTATTGAAAGCATGTGCGTTTTAAGATCTGTCCTGAAAGTGTCAATGGAGCGGGAGCATTTAATTGAGAATGGAAGGCTATTCCAAAGTTTTGGAGCAGCTACCGCAGAGGCACGATCTCCTTTACCCACCAGCCTCGATCTCGGGACAGTTCAAAGACATTGTTCAGAGGATCTAAGAAGCTGGGAGTTGGAGTAGCGGCAGAGAAGTTCAGCAATGTACTGGGATGCCAGCCCATGTATGGCTTTAAAAACAAATAAAAGAACCTTAAAATCAATTCTGTGGTTTAATGTGTAGCCTGTGCACTAAATAAAAATGAAATGTCCATCATACATCTACACCCTGGTGCCTTTTTGTCTAGATTTTGCAGAACCTCAATAGCAGTGGCTCATTTTGAGTCTCCCTCACGAGGCTAGTTATGGATAACAAATCCAAAAAAGGAAAGTTCTCTGAGTTAAATGGAGAATGTAGTAGTGCTTGGACAGATTTGTTCGCCTTCACCACCATTGCTGCAAAGTTAGAGTACCAAAATCGGTCGCTGACCCCTGGTCTAGAACGACTGTCCCACTGTCCCACTTGCAGGGTTTTAAATTTCATCACATGACAATAACAAATCTTAAACTGATGAACATTCCTGACCCCAATCATTTGTTTACCAGAAATTGCTCCAATAGCATGTCAGTGGTGAGTTACTGATAGATTTTCATGAATCAGTCTTGGTGTCTGTTTTACACTTTGTTAATACTAGAATCTATGTTGCATGAGAGCCATCAGAGTCCAAAGGAGACACATGTTAAACCTTTGTTTGTTTTCTTCCTTTATCACATAAATACTGAAAATTGAGGAGTCTCCCAGAATCACTGCGTACTGCTCTCTTTTAGCTCAAAGTACTCTGTTATTCTCTCCATTCTTTCCCATTTTTACACTGACTTTGGTGATGCAGTGTAGTTTACAGAAAGAGTCTGTGAGAAAAAAAAACGACACCAAAGTTCCTCTGAGGTGTGTTTCTTCTGTCTGATGTGCGCTGTGATCAAACATGCTATCTTCATGCAGCTTCCACCCATCATTATACATGAAAGTGCAGAGGGTGCACTTTTTACAAGCTGTTTTTTTCTGTCTCATTTCACTGACTTCCTAATGAATCTCACTGCAAAGTGGAGCAAGGATAAGTTATATTGTCACCGAAAGCCCAGGAATTAAAAGCCATCTGTTAGCGAGGCAGGTATTCAGGACTGTGCTCCGGCGTTCTGATGCAGAAAACATCACACTTACAAACCTCTTATGAAGGTTTACTGCTTTAGTATCACATGCTCTTGTAAGAAACTGATATTTACATCAAATTTGAAAACTTTTAAGTAATATTCAGCGGTTTGTCTGAATTATTTCTGATGATAGAAACAAAGACGAGTGCACTGTTTGTGCTGTATGTGCACATTACATTCATTAAAATCTGATAGTGACTGCAGTATGAAATTGTATCTTTACCTTTATGTAGATATGTATTTATCTACTGTATATTTTCTGTATATCAATGCTACATAATATTTGATAAGAAGAGGATGTCTTCTTCAAGCCATACATTTTTGGGGAGTGAACCTAATTGTCGTTACTCCCTAGTCTCTGTAAGCTTAATGTATACTTCAAGGTCCACACATAGTGTTTTTTTGCCCTTATCCTAAAAGAGACAACATTCCTACTGCACTGTTTACGTGTGTAATGGAAATGAATGTTCCACTAATATTCCTGCTTACATGCAGCTGTGCATACTTCGATTAATGTGTCCTATCATGTCATTTATCACGTCAAAATATAAAGAAGTGGAACGGTTAAGGACGCTTGTGTCGTTTTGTTGCGGCAAAATAGGATTTTTTTTTTCAAAGTTTTCCAACAGTGGTGCACAATATTATTCTTTAATATCATGATCATTTGTCAATGTAGTGTAACATCATTTTCTCAATGTGCAATGCTACTTCTCACTGCTATATCATATACAATATACATACATATACATATAACATTTTTTCCACCACTGTAGTTCACTTTTAGTAACTCTTGTACTCATCATACTCCTGTGGTTACTCCGTTAGACACTGGTTTTGCTTTTGCTCCTTGAAAACACTTCCATGTTGTATATTTGCATATTTTTCCAGATATTTAATACTTCATTAGTACAAAACTGGGCCCAGTGAGTGACCCTGACCTGGGGAACCCACTGGTTGGATGGTTGTTACTGGCTGTGAACATTAAATTGTGGTTACTTACTAATTAATTGAATTGAACTGAACTGAATTGAATTTAACTGAATTAAATTCAACTGAATGAATTGAATTGAATTGAACTGAATTGAATTCAATTGAATTGAATTGCAAACTGTTTATTTGTGTACAAAGCACAGAGCTGACCATTAACTGGCAAGAGGCCATGTGTCGAAAACTGTGGGAAAAACCGCAGTTTAGATGCCTATTCTGAATGCACTGTATACACGTCCAAAGAATGCTCCTAAAACCTGAATGATATGAGAATGCCCAACGTGTCTCAATCACAAAAAAGGCCTAATTTGAAGTATCCAAAAGGAATATGGTGTTTACATGACCCACTATCAATTTCTAGATACCGTCATATTCTTAACAATGGTGGAATATTAGTGTGTCTTCTGCTCTTTCCCCATGCACTTGTTTTCTGTTCTTGTGCTGTAAGCTAAGCAGTAACGTGACACATGTACCAGGAAAGTTGATAGTATATCATCTGAAACATTTATTCATCCAGGGAGTGGTACCTCTTAGCATATACTGTACGCTTGTTTAAATCACCATGCATTAAGTCACAGAGACACTTTACAAGAGTGAGATAAATATTGTACAATATTCCTTCTTCTAACTTAAGATAAACTTTGGAATGCATTTCTGCACTGAACACGACTTCCTCTGCCACAGGAAGCACAAAGGGAGGAATGATTACAGCCGATGATGATTATAAGGATAGGGGGTAATGTGATCACATTCTTACTTGTTTTATTCAGACTCTTAGGGTCGACAGTTAGGTACAGGCAACAAAACTACATGGGTAAGGTTTGGAATGATTGTAGTTGATGTTAGACTAACGACTGATGGGACACAATAACTAAGAATTGACTTTTGGTTTCACACAGGACACAAACACCGGTCTCCTGGGTCAAAGTCCTGTGTTTGTTGGACCCATCCACTTCCTTTCCTGCCCACCTTACACGGAGTTTCTCGCTGTTTTTACTACATCTGTTGCTCAGACCATCTAAATATGACACGGATGGGTTTACATAAAAATGCTGAAGGGAGTGGCCGTGTAATGTTAAGCCTGGACCCCTCTGGCCCTCCCTAACTCAGGCGAATATTTTTGTCCATTTTCACCTTGCTTTTATAAAAGTACATGAACTAAATGAGTATTCTTGTGTTTGTTGTTTACCTACCCTTTAAGGAAACATGGGGAAAATAGACATCTTTTAAACTGCTCTTTTGCATCTGTTAAAACGCACACACTTGTTGAAGCATGTGCTGGTAGATAGGATGCAGTTACAGCTTAATTCTTTGGGCCTATTTAGCCCCAGTCTGGACTTATGCCTTTTTGCTTATTATCAGACGGTGACTTCGTACTCCCTTATACCTGTAAACATTTGTGTTTTAGAGTTGAGGCAATCAGACTAAAGCGAGGAGACGTTTCACCTCCTCGTTCCTCTCCCAGCCAAGCGAGTGACAGGCACAGGCAACAGGAGAGGATGTGCAGAGGGCTGAGACTCTGTTTCTGCAAATTGTATGCAAATTTGTAACAAGACGACGCCAAAAACACGGCGAGAAGCAGATGTAGCGTACGTGTGGGTGGAAGTGAACGGTAGGAAAAGGGAAGTATCGCCGTTGGTTGACAGGAACACAGTTGGCAGGGGCTGGAACAGGAGGCCGCGTGACAAGCAGCCGTGGCTTCCTGTTTGCCCACAGAAAGATGCCTGAGGAGCAAGAGAGGGTAAGATGGAGGGAGGAGAGAACCAGTGGAGGAGTCACAGCTGGAGCGAGCGAGCAGACAAACACCTGCCTGACAGTGGGAGAGGGAGGAAGAGGAGGGAGGGAGGGATGATCGGAAGAGGACGGGAAAACAAGGGTGAAGAAGTCAGAGCACAGTTGAACTGGACAGTAATGATCGCTGCATTTGTTTATACACATCCATATTGCAATAATATTTCCCTCTGGTTGTTTCAATATGCACATATAGTGCAATAAATACAGGTTAAATATTGGGAAAAGTTTCACGGAAAACTACATTTTTAAACTCTTTTTGTATATTTATCACATAGCCAAATATATATTCATAATGTTATTTATAAAGTAAATAAGCTTTTAAGCACACACAGGTAAAGACACATTCTTATCTAATTATTTAGCAAAATATTGTTTTATAAGGAATAAAAATGAACCAAAAACATTTTCCAGAACCAGCAATTTAAACTCAAAGAAACTGGACCTCAATTAAATATATTATGCTTTGCTTTAGGTATTTCATATCTATTTTTTCTTCACTCTTGTGTATTCTATATGTGTTTGTTTTTTTTTTTTTATTTCTGTGTTTACACATTTGTTCAATAAGCTAATTGTTATGTTACATGTTCTTGTGCGACTCTTAATTTCTGTCTGGTGGACGATAAAGTGGAATTGTCGGAGGGGATGGTGAGCTGATATAGACAAGATGTTTCAAGGAAGAAAAATGCATCGTATAAAACATTTTTGTAGCACAGTATTTACATGTGACATTCCTCAATCAAAATGAAATGCAGATAAGAACATTATTTATTGTAATGTCTAAATGTAAAAAAAATAAAAAATAAAAAGTAAAGAAGAAGCCTTATTTCTAAAATCATTCAGAAATGTGTTTACAGGTCACAGGGCCTAAAGTGCAAGACATTAACTGCACAGACATACCTGCAGTTTAGTTTTGTTATTTCTTTACTGCTGCCTAAAATGTGACTCTCGAACGCATCACACTCTTAAAGCAGTCAGTTTTCCCCCAAAATGGAAGATATCATTAAAAAAAAAAACACTTCTTCATTATGACCTTAATAATTAAATATGCAATTATGCCACCCTTGGTATCAGGACCCCCCTCTAAAATGCATTTGACATCACAAAACTGCACAGCCTTCAAGCTACAATCAAACCTGTTTCTCTTACTTCCTAAAATTGATGTTGTCATGTGGAAGGTGTGAGGCTCTCAGCAGACGGTGGTGTTACTGTACAGGGTGTTCAAGAGGGAAACAAAGTGGGACAGAGCTGCAGAAAGCATGATAGATCGGGGTGACCCAGAGAAATATATGAGAGGTTTTCTTTTTGTCTTTTGCCTGCAGGTCACAGGACAAGCAAAGTGTATGTTCTGAATCCTGATCGCTACACTACCAGGACACTAGTCATGTAGTCATTTAAAACAAAGCGGGTAAACAACTATGAAAACAGTCTGAAACAGAAGCAGGTATTGTTTTAACATGCACAGAATATTCATACGTTAATTCGGATTGTTTAATGTTGTATCAAGCAGGTTATTATTTCTTCTGTATTTCACATACTGTGACTCCCAAACAAGTTACACTATATGAGAAGTTGTTCTGAGGGACACTGTCTCACAAAGGCCCAGAATAAATGCACCTTACAATGTCAATGCCTCATCCATTGTATTTTTTAAATATAAATCAAACCTGTCATCAGCCATTCTTTATGTAAAAATGATGTTTATCCCACTGTGGTGTGTTCAATGACGCTCTAAACTGGTTTGGGGAATGAGGACAGGATGTGGAAGGTACAGCCCTGGAAGACAAGAAGGGGCGATGGACAGGGGATGAGGGAGGAGAGGAAGAGGGGGAGCGGAGGAGGAGAGGTGAGGGGGCTGAGTGACGGGTAGAGAGGTGGTGGTGTGCGTCTTAGACGAAGGGATGGAGGGAGTAAATCCTTTTCTTCATCATTACCTCGTCTCTGCCACTGCCCTCACCTTAATTAGTCTCAGAGCAGCTCGCCCGGCCAGAAGTCTGCCTCATCCCTCCATCCATCCCTCTACCCCCTTCAAACCCCACCACCACCACCGCCGCCATCCCTCCCTCCTCATCCCTTTCACCTCCTTCTCTTTCTTCCTCTGCTCTCTCTTTTTCCTCCAGCGATTTCCACACTTCCTCTGTCTCTCTCGCGTTGTGCTTCATCTTCGTCTCTGTGGAAATTGACTGAAATACCAAACCCCTAACCCCACAATATCAACAGCTGTGCAGCTATACACACACACACACACACACACACACACACACACGCATACACACACGCATATACACGCAGCACAAAGAGTTTAATGTTGGTAAATACCGCAGACACACACGCACACACACACACACACACACATAGAGACATACGTGGCTGCTCCAGGCTTGGCAGCTATAAATACAGAGGATTGCAAAGAGGAGGAAACTCGGTTAAAAAGTTAAGTGGGGAAAAAAGCGGCGCGGTGAGATTGACACCCCGACGTCTCAGCTCTCTAGAGGCTAAATTAGGAGATCCACAGCTCCTCACACACACACTCACACACACACTGACAGACACCTTGAGAAAACGCACAAACTCACACTATTTTGTACGGTGCATATACACACACACACACAGGCGTGTATGAACGTGTGTGTGTGTGTGTGTGCATGTCATGTCAGTCTCCATGGTCCCCCGCTCCTCCACAGTCAGACACTGAAGGCCCATCCAGTGTCCCTGTTTTCCCCTCACCAGCTGAATGTTGATGGCCACTGGGACATTTAATGTAGTGGGAGAAACTGCACATGAGATACAGCTCAACACCCAGCTGTGTTCCCTCATCCCACTGAACTGTGTATTAAAGTTACTGACAGAAAAAAAGGAGATGCCACAGAGTGAATTGTATTCATTTATGAATAAATTCTAATTGTGATCTGACCTATTGTACACACACCCCATGAAAGTCTTAACACAGCCTCACAGTAATACGTGTTGGTGGTGGTGGCCACGAATTGTGTTGAAATGGCATGCCGGCAGCACAAACACTATGCCAGTGCAAAATCTATCACAGAGGGTTGTGGTTTCAAACACTTTGTGAAACAGTCGCAGTTTGGTAAGGTCAAGGGAAGGAAGAAAACACTGGGTTGTGTTAAGAGAACAAAGAAATTGGAAAACAAAGATTGTGGTTTTAGTTAGATTGAGTATGTGTAAGATGTGAGCCACATATACCCACATACTTACAGTATGTGAAGTACCTATGTGAGGCATGTGCATGGACTCATTAGATAAAGTCTGTAAAGTCACGTAGCTACGTTCACCAGGGGCATGAAAAGGTTGAAAGTCCATGTCTGATTGACCCCTCCGACCCCCCTACACTGACTTTCTGGCTCTTTATTCTTAATTCATGTGTCCACCAACAGTGGCGTAAGGTAGTTACCTTGGGCCCCAGCGCGCGTATCATCTTGTCACATGATCAAATAGAGACTTAACATTGGACAACATCCACATACATATTACCCAGGCACATATTATTCAGTTTATTGAACTGATTTTTGTGAGGAACTATTTTACAACACAAGAACAACAACAACAACAACAACAACATGACAAATATGGGTTTGTCTTTTCAAGGGCGTACATAGCAAACAACACTGTTTTTAATTTACTGAGGGATCTTCTTTGAACAGGAACTCAAATACAGGCTCATTTCCAAGGTGGCAAGCACTACCAAGGGCCCGCTCTCCAGCCAACACATTGTCGGAGGGCCTGCTCCGACAATGTGTTGGCTGGAGAGCCAACACATTGTCGGAGCAGGCCCTCCGACAATGTGTTGGCTGGAGAGCGGGCAACACATTGTCGGAGGGCCTGCTCCGACAATGTGTTGCCCGCTCTCTACGGGCCGCCCACTTAACGGGCCCCAGTAGAACCACACTGCCTCCACTGTCTATATTTACGCCCCTGTCCACTACCACAAAAGGTCCTGGGTGACTTTGCACTGCCCTTGCTCTCATGTTGCCAGACACATTTTGCATCCCATCACCCCATCATATGTAACGTTTGTGTTAATTTCACTTATTTCTAAAAAAAAAAAAAGTGGTAAAAGTTTATGTAATATTATGTACAAATTGTTTATACTTATATATGCTTACATATATTTGTTTTAAATATGCAGTGTGTATATATTCTTTTTTCTCTATATTTATTCTCTATAAATCTTTTCACATATAAGAAGTTACACGAGACTTAGGTTCCAGCTTGAAAGAAATCATAAAATTAACTGTGATAGTTATTAACTATAACCGGTGCATCGATAGCAACCATGGCTGAAGTACTAACTGCAGAAACTTACAATTCAGTAATACAAAATGTAATAAAAGAAATATGGCACTCACACAAACGTAAGGTTTTGTCCCCTGTACATGGATTGAAAAAACATATATTTTAATCTATGTATATCTGAATATGCACAATACCTGCAACAGGCTGTAAAAATAACTATTATTTCATGGTTTGGCCATGCACTGCTATTTTGATGATGCTCATCTGGTGAGTTATTTCTGTATTCTTACACTGTTTACTTGTTAAAAGTAAAGTTAACATCCACTTCAGTCGTTTTGAAACACTCTCTGTGTTTTCATTTGTTTTGTAAATAATGAGGTGTTAACTGGTTGTCTGCTAAACACTCAGACTGAGTTGTAAGCTGAACGGTAAACATTTGCCATAAAGCAGTGATGCATTAGTCCGCAGTGCATTTCCGCTGGTGTAAAGTATGCATTAAGTATATAAATTAAACCAAAGTGTATTGGACTGCAACTCTATAAAATAAATGCCGTATCTGTCTCTTCTCTCAAAATAAATACATATCAGAAAACAATGAACAGTTTCTTTAAGTGTTAGATTCTTTAAATATCCCTCATGTCATTCTCTAATGAGTGCATGAGTGCAAAAAAAAAAAGACCAATCTGTGTTTAAGGAAATAAAGATTTCCATCCAAGTCAAAGTGAAAATGCAACTGATCCTTGAGTGTGCGCTTCACCCTGCAGGGGGTGCTGTTGACATTGAAGTTGCTCCATTTGTGACCTCTGATCTCGCTGCTGTGTGCAGTTTGAGCACGGCCTCCTGCTGCAGCCACTAGATGGCATTCAGGCTCTTTACAGACTGAAAGCAAAGCAGACGCGTCTCATTGGCTGACTGACTGTCTGCTCGTCTCTCTCATCTGGATATTGTGTTTTAACTCAGTTTACCAACCTCTGAGTGTCCTGTCTTCACTGACTGATACCCTTAGGAGGTCATTTTGGAGTCCTGCATAGTGAGCACTAATAAACTCGTGTTTTTTTCACATGAAGATTGGTCCTGTTAGGGCAAAAAAAAGCAAGATCAATTGATATTCGTATTTAAAAATGGGTGATCAGGGTCAGGGGTTAGTTTATGCCATAATCAAAATATAATGGAGGCACTTTAAACTTACTGTATTGTCTGCACACATCTTTAAGACATGAAGTCACACTCAATGTGACAAAAATTCATCATCAGATTTACTGAAATAATTTAAGGAAGTCATAACAATGCCTTGAAGTTCATATTTATACTGTAGGTTTGTGCATTATCTGTTTAACTGTGTGTTAATGCGTCTGTGTACGTGTGTGTATGTGTTGTCAGTCTAATATGAGGAAGGAAAGAAGGAAGCAGGAAAGGACTAAAGGAAGGTATCCCTTAAATTCAACAGCTACAAAGGAGTATTGCAGTTTTTGTATTGGAGTATTTTATTTAAATACTTGAGTGCCCCCCCACACACACACATACACACACACACACATGCAGAAAGAGACAGTAACTATTCAGCCCATTCTTGCGTAAATCACTTGGCCTCAGGGCTCTCTTAACCCTTTCTCTGTGTGAGTGAGTCTGTGGCTCTGTGTATGTGTGTGTGAGTGTGTGTTAGATGTCCCTTTGAAAACAGTAATGCCGGTGGACAGTATATAACTGGTTGCTGTGCTGATGCTGCATAAGCTTCCACTGTATCTGCATGCAGTCTAATGCAGCATCACAACTGTGTGGGCAAAGACCCAAAGCACACATAAATATAAACCATCAGACAAAATAATAACATACAAACAAACTTAATGTTTAAGTCAAAGCCATTTATGTCTGGACGATTCATATTTATTTACCAGAAAGTAAAATAATATGTTTTAATATGGAATAATACACCTGTAAGAAATACAGTGTTTAACATCTGGATTAAATTACAAAGTGGAATTACTTTATCTAAGTAATCCAAGGTGTTTTTTAAGAGTTTATCATCTATCAATCTGAAAACTTAAATCACATTCATTTGGCTGAAGCTTGCGTCTAAGGTGACGAAGTGAATAAGTGAATTAAAACTCAGAGGGAAAGAGCTAGATGTTGTCAAGAAAATCAGAAGTGTAATCAAATGGATGTGTGAGTGATATGAGGATGTTTTACGAGAAGAAAGTAAAATGTGACTGAATTCTCCTTACATCAAGGCTCCTTTGCCGTATGATGATTACGTTTTTGTTTTGTTTTTTGGCACTTAATCATTCTCGTTAAACCTGAATTTGTCAAGAAAATCTTTTTATGCTCTTTCATGACTTGTGCAGAAGTACTTTGTGGATAGCTGCGCTTTAAATTCTGCTGATGTTTAACTTGGGAAAATCTTGGTGATGTTGTTTTCTTATATCACTACTTGTTTTTCCTTTAATTATATGTATTTTTACATTGAATTACTGCTTTTAAAACGTAGAATTAAAAAATAAAAATCTAACATTTCACAATTTACAGAAAACTTCTACTTCTGTTGATTTTTTTGTGTTCTTTAAATTTGTTCTATTTATCTTCCAGATCAACTATTACATTTAACCGTCTATAGAAACATGGTACAGGCGTTCTTAAACACTGTGGGACAAACATTTAAATTCCAAAAGTACATTTAATGTTTGTTCAAACTTTGCTCTTCATCAATAAAACTTTTCTTTATTTTTCTTGAACTTCTGCAGTTTACAATCATATGTATTCAATATTTTGTTTCATCTTAGTTACAGTATCATCTCATACTTTAATGCAAATAGCTTGTTATGTAAGAAGTGTCTCACAATTTGGATGATGTGATTCAGTGCTCAAGTGTCTACATGTTGGTGTCTTCTACACGGTACATGTTACATACCTGCTTGCTGTTTATACCGCATAGAACTTAACCACAGTTACTACACCTGCTGCATTTGTGCTGTACTTCTTGTATATTTTTGTTTATTTTGTTTACACCACACCTTCTTACTATCACTCCTCCACAGGATTATTGCTCATTCTGTACATTCACTTATGTCTCTATATCTATATCTAACTTTGTGTGAGCAACGGCAATAAAGTTGAAGCTAATCTAATTACACTAATAATATCTGATGTTCATTACATGCAATGCTCTCCTCCAAACTCTGAGAATATAAGAAAAAAGTTAGGCCACAACACACTGAGCGGTTCCAACAAATGATCTGACAGGTAAAAGTCTGGTGGAGTGATTACAAACTGGGATCGATGGGGCAGGTTTTGTGACTGGGTGGAGAAGGAAAACTAAGAAACCTGTTGGCAGCAAGAGATTTTATATAAAGGGTGGAAAAAAGTACGCTGGTATTGGCATCGCACACACACACACATATGCACACACACTTTACTATCAGCAAGTTGTCTCAGGCTTGCTGAACCCCCGTAATGCTCCTATTAGCAGCTTCAGTTAAAATGGCATTTCATCAGGCAGCTGACAAGTGAATTATCTCTCCCTTTTTCCTCCCCATTTCCCGGCCTCTCTCTCTCTCCCCCCCTGCCTCTCTCTCTCTCTCTCTCTCTCTCTCTCTCCCTCTGTCTGTCTGCCTCGGTCTCCCACTCTCCCCCCGGCTCAGTGACAGTAGCCTTAGGCCTGAGATAAAGAGGAGGCGCGCGGCGCTCGGCGCTCTCACACACACTCGGCAGAACTGAAGTGACATCCTGTCAAAACAATAGTTTACTACAACAGGAACTTGTGTGTTCTGTCAGACAGAGGCTGAACTTCAACTTTGGGACATATAGATTCCTCTTTCATATTGATCTCCCCCCACTTTGTGTGTGTATGTGTGTGTGTGTGTGTGTGTGTGAGCATGTGTTTCATTTGGGCCAGTATAGTTGGATCCCAGCCCAGAATCAGACAGTGTATGTGTGGATAAAAACTCAGAGGACAGTTTAGATACTGTTCATCATACACGCGTCTGTAGTGCTCCAGGGAGGAATTGCCATCGTTGACAAATCTCCTCCAGAGCTCATCTGCACTGGTGAAGATTTCTCCGCCGTTTCTTTTCCTCGCTTTTGAAAATGTGACTTCCACATTTTTCTGCATTATACCCAGTAGTGTAGCTGAAGGGACCCGTACGCGGCTGTGTGGAGTCAGAGCAGTGATTCTCAGCCTTTTCTTAAGCTTGTGACCCTTTTAAAGTGACCGCCTGCCACTGTGTGTCCAACAGTGTGTGTTAGGCTGTGAGTGTGTCCAACCAACGTGTGGTTTCATTTAAAGAATAACAGCTGTAAAGAGGTGAAACTATACAGTATAAATGTTCATACTTTAACCATGCTGTTTACCATCATGTGGCCCTTTGGATTTATTGTATGAGCCTTTGGCGGGTCCTGACCCCGGGCTGGGAAGCACTAGAGTAAGATAAACTGACATTATCTGCACAAATAACGAGTTCCTCTTTCCTTTCTTTTTATCATTCAGATTTTCCTTGTGTGTATGAAAGGTTGGATTGCCCCTGAAAATTCCAAGGAATTCGCTCTCGAACGCTCTCGACTTTTATGTTTCAGCCCCTCTGAAAGTTGCCTCTGTGTCTCATTTGTCCCAGGAAGACAGACAGGTCTGATGTGTAGCCACCAAGGGGCGCTGGAGAATGGGGTGCAGAAGGGTGGAGGCACCCTGCTTTACACCCCTCAGCCTGTTTAGACAGGAAGTGAGAAAGAACGAGCATGACCTAAAAGATGACCTCCAGGTGTTGATTAGGCCTCTCCGTCAACAAGACAGGAAGTCTAATTTCATTTTGAAGGAATATAAAGGTTGTCCCTCTTTATCTCTGACTTTTCAAGCACTAAAGAACCAGACTAAGGTCCCTGATGTACAACAGTAAGCAATATGTTTTTAATCAGGTTTCATGCCCGACCCGAACCCGATGGGATCTGACGGGCCAGACCAGGTTCGGATGATTGTTTACAAATGATATTTGGGCCCCAGTCAGACTCGGTTACAACTCTCTTGAGCTCGGGTCAGGTTGAGACAGAGATATGCATGCCGCGCCACACCTCACACTGCATGTCCCTTCTCCAATGTCTCACTTTTTAATATTCTATCCATTTAACTGATGCTGAGCCATTAATACTGAGTGAACTAGTAGGCATCCAAGGACACAAGGACAAGGCCACAATATAGTCAACGGAACCTGTGAATATGATTTACGATATATGTACGTAGGCTAACAAGATGTTTACGAATCAGCTTGTGTCATTCTTGCAAAGTTATGGCCTTGAGCTACACATTTCCTGCATGTTTAAGCCTCTAACATATCATATTAGTCTCATATATATAGCAATAATGTCTAGAAACCTTTAGCTGCAGCAACCACAACAGTGTCTCTTCTGGTGGTGAGTTCAGGGACGACACACTCTTTGAAATCTTGGCAATTTTTCCCCTTCCTCAATCGTTTTAATCAGTAAAGGGGTTTGGAAACAAAGATGGTGGTGTCGTCGACGTCGGCTCACAACAAGTTAACCGGGTTGGGGATAAAACGTGCACCTTCAACAACAATAGGCGAGAGGAGGTGGCAGTTTTCTGTGCGCAGCATTGTGTGATTTGGAGGGTATAATTGCGCGAGGGTCAGATGGTGAAACCACACATGCACACATAAAAAAAACAAGCACAAAGAAAGACCCCCACACATGCACAGACAGGAACAGACAGAGAGACGGACACATGGATCCATATATAATATATTCTTGTGTGTGTGTGCGTGTGTATGTGTGTGTGTACATGCAGGCACAAATATACGATGTGTGTGTGTGTGTGTGTGTATGTGTGGAGTGTGTTATGTGTGTTACGTGTGTGCGCGCTACCTGGCCAGCAGTGGTAACAGGCTCTGAGGCCTTTAATGGGATTTAGCCCGAGGCTGTTTTATTAAGATGTCGGCTTTCCCTGCTGCCTCTGCAGCTGACACCATTCCCCACTGATACCCCCCCTACCCACCAAACCTCACCCCCACCGCACACCAGCCTCCAAGCTGCACCCCCCCTCCTCCTCACCCCCTCATCACACCCAGCCTTCACCGCCACCCCCCCCGCCCCTTCCACAAATCCCCTCAACTGTCACCCCCACCGTCCCTCCTCCTTGCCCTGGTGCCCCCTCTTCCACACTGTTCTACACCCTATAATGACCCTGCCATCGCCAAATACCCCTACGCCACCTCACCCCCTCCCCGTCCCTCACCCCGGCCCTGCTCCCCTGCATCACTGCTGTTTTATTCATTTTATTTTTGATGTGGGGATTAATTATCGGCAATTGTCGTGAAAAGATGCAGGGGAAAAAAAAGAGGGAAAATCCATCCAACACCTTTTCTGTCGATGCCCTGCACCTTCAATTCATTTATTTACCTGTTGGCGTCTTCGCATGCCAACATGATGTAATAGCAAGTGAGAGAAAACTCTTGTCAAGATCTATAAGGGGTCAAGAGACCCACGGGCGAACCGGAGAACGATGGAGTCGACTCCTCAAACAAACCTGGGAGTCTCTGCTCTCTAATCCTCTGTCAGTGAGCTACACCGGAGCTGTGGTTTGATGATTTGACTCGGATACTGCTCATAGATTCACACATCTGCAGCTTCCCCCGACTGATGCAGCTACAATCTGATCATTTTCCCAGCAAGCAGCTCATGTTCTCGCCTCAGCTCCTCACATTGCATAACTAGCGTTCCCTCTGGTGTGTGTGACAGGCGACGTTTCATCACAGGGCAGTTTTGAGGGCGTCTCTGAGTTTACACATAGGCGGGGAGGTTCAAATAAAAGTCACACAACTGAGAGCAGAGCTGCAGCTTTTGGTTTTGACTCACTGCTGTCAGACTTTATTTGCTTTACGCTCTTCTTTGCTGTATTTCGACAGTTTGCCAACTTGTGGTTGATGTTATACGCTGTGTTCGAATGTACAGTAGACAGAGGTGTGTGAGAATAGGTGGTATAGACACAAGCACTGGTGGAGGTAGAACAGAGAGGTGAGAGAGATTCATTACTCAAGTAAAAGTAGCAATACTACAGTGTGCAAATACTCTGTTACTAATAAAAGTCCTGCATTCAAAATTAGAAAAACATTGTATTACTTTATTGCAGTACTGATGCTTCAGTGTGTTTTAATATTGGTTGAGGTGGAGCGAATTTCAAATTAAAACAATTCATCATATTGTAAAATCTTTGATTGCAAAATAACTAACATTGTGTAATTACTTTATGTAGTAGAGGTATGAAGACACATGGAATATAAATGTGCAAGTAAAGTACAAATACCTTAAATCTGTACTTAAGTAACTGCACTTAGTTTTGTTCATCTGCTGCAAGCAAGACACACTTCTCTTTGGCATAAAGAGGATGGAAGAACAGTTGTAGTGAAAAAATGATGAGTAGGAGTTTAATTATGAAAGAATGGTGATATTACTCTTTTCAGTATGTCATGATTAAAGTGAATTCTAAATCACAATATTGTGCAACTAATCAAATATCAGTGTAAGGATTCATGCTGTACATGTTTAACCTGGTAAATGTGCATCAAGCTCTGATGGTAATGTCTCTTTGAGGCTTTTGTGCACATTATTAATAAGAGCACCTCTTAATTATGTGAGTGTGTATTTAGTGCTAAAATGATAAATGATTAGTTGATCAACAATGCTGACAATAAATTAAGTTAATAATTATATTGGTGACACTTTATTTGGATAGTCCACCGACAGATAGTTCATGAAGTATTTGTAAAACAGCTTGTGAATTTAGATTCAATAATCCAACGATTGGTCGACTAATCGATGACTGATCAACTATTAAAATAATCTGTGACTATTTCAGTAGTCCACTAATTGGTTTGAGTCTTTTTTCCTAGAAAAGTACTATAAAAGTACCCCAAAATACTCTTACTGCAGCTTCTGATGTTCAAATATTGGCAGCTTTACACACTCTGAACTAAAACCCTTTGGCGTGAGTACGAAACAAAACATTAGATGACATAATTTTGGGGTTTGGGAGAGACAGACCAACATTTTTCAACATTTTAACACATTTTTCAATAAAATGATTCGTCGAATAATCAAAGAAATAATCAACAGGTTAGTCGATAATGAAAATAATCGTTAGTTGTAGCCCTATTATCTATACAATATATGTTCATGAACACACCTACATACTCTCAGAATTATTAAGTTGAACTCATGCAGCATTGGTTGAGCAGATAGTTCAAGTTCAAGTAAATTATTCTGAGAATATATAGTGAATTTTCACATATACTTCATAGATAAACATATACAGGCAAAGCAAAACAGCTGAATCTCAACTAACAAGCTGCTGAATGTTCCAAACATCAAACTATCTGTAGATGGACTATCCAGATAAAGTGTTATCCTTACTTTAGTCATTTATTACCAGCATGTCAAATGAGATTTTCATTCAATTTAATTTATATTTCTCTATTTTGTATGGTAGTAAATTGAAAGTCTTTGGCTTTTGGGTCGTAAGTCAGACAAAACAAGCAATATGAAAAAGTCACTGCAGATTTGTGTGAACCTGTGAACTTGTAATGGGGTATTTTTCATGATTTCTTTATATCTTATAGACTAATTTATTAATATAGAATGACAGATAAAATGCTTGATTCATTACTTGGTAAGAAATATAACATAATAATATAATATAAGCATCCTGTATAAACTTAATTGAAGTAGAAACATACCTTTTCACACTGGTAGACCTGCCCTTAAACTACACCCTGAGCCTGTATTAAAAATTTATATCACGTTTAATTTTTTTTTTTTTCCTGCTTTATTTGTTAGATCAGCAATTTGATCACTGTCCCTCACAGGCCACCATACCTGTAACTGATGCTGTGACGTTTTGAAGCAGACAGTTTCTTCAGGTGACACAATGGACCAGTGTTGATCACAGAAACAAATGTAGTGTGCAATCACTTTGAGCTTTAAACTGTCTATGTGATGGTGTGTATATAATAATTTAAAGGAGTTCGATTTCAGTGTTTATGGCCTTTGTTAAACACAGATATTTCATAGTTAAATTAACACGGCAACAAAAAGACCACCTTAAAAAACGTCAGATCGAGGGGATAGCAAATGCCTCACGAGAAAAAGTGACATTCTCACATTTCTACGAACTTACCACCACTTATTGCTCTCTGTCATCTTTTCTTCTTCACGTCAGTTTTGGTATTTTTATGGTTTCACCCTCCGAACAACATTTGCTCTACTATTACACTTCCCCTGGAAACACTTAGCCCCGATCCTTCCCCCCTTAACGGAGCCGATAGCAGTGACTCTGTCTTCCCTGGGCTCTGGACCTCTAGGCACTTCCCCTGACTGCTGCCTCCCAGGTACTTACTTCCTGTGCCCCATACCCCCTAGCTCCCACCCTAAGGTCCCACCCCCCGCAGGCACTGGTGCAACTCTAAGAACATCGACGACGAGGCTCGGCTTTGTACTCGCTTGTACCGCTGATAGCATCAAGCTGCTGATATTTTGGCTACTGATGCGTCTCGTAATGACAAAGATGATTAAGCTGATTAAGACTTGCTAATGCTGCACAACAATCTACAGGCACTTCAGTGTGTGTGTGTGTGTAAGCATTTCTTTGTCTGGATAGATGGATGGTTGCTCGGAGGGAGTTTTGGTGCATGCAGGAGTACAGGAGTGTGTGTTTTGTAGGTTGATGTGCTTGTTATTGTGTGTGTTTAAGTGTGTGTGTGTTTTCTTCTGGACGATCTTGAGTGCTTTTGCTGTTTTTCCCTGGCAGGCTGTTCTGATTGGCTGGCCCTGGGGAAAGGAGATATCATGTTTAGCCCCAAACCAACATGCATCCCTCATCCACCATCCACTGCTGCCACGATTGCGTGTGTGTGTGTGTGTGTGTGTGTATACTTGTGTGTGTGTGTGAGAGTGTGTGTGTGTGTGTGTGTGTGTGTGTGTGTGAGAAAGGAAGCAAGAGAGAGTGTCAGAGGGAGGTCTGTGCGTTCAGGCGATCACACACTCTGCTCTTTCTGCTAAAGTGCTTCTCGTCTCCTTGGCGAAGGCTGATGAGGTATGACATCACAGCACTTTGTTTTATCTTTAAAAGATGAGCAGGGAGCCCTTCACTTCCCCTTAATGAGGCCGAGGTGCCCACAGAATATATGGAAAGTGTGTATGTGTGTGTGTGTGTGTGCCCGTGCTCGCTCGCATTCCTGCTTCTTATGTCTTTGCGTGCAAGCGATGTGCATAGGTGTGGGTGCGCTTCTGTTTTTTGTTTTTTTTTTTTTCCTCCTGCACACTCTCGCTAACACCCATTTTACCCATAACCCCTGGCGTTTCCTGTCCTGAAGCCATGTGTCAGACCTCATTGGCTACTGCATCAATAACACCGCACTCACTCAGCTCCCAACACCACATCCTACCGGCAACATATCACGTACCGCCGCTTTGACCGATCATCTCTTTCTTTTCATTTCTGCAGCGGTGGTGATTGGGGTTGAGTCGGGTTTTGTTTACACATCTGCCCCCGGTGTCGATCCGGGAGGTTCTCAGGGTTGCGTTTCATATGTGGATGACTTTACTAGAATTTCACCACGAATTAGGATTAAATAACTATGTGTGTTTTTTGTTGTTTGACTTGACACAGACACTGATGGATAAGACATTACTCATGCAGATATCCAATATGAGTTGATCTTTCTTAGGCACGAACACACATTTTGTTAAAGCAAATTAAGCCATGACAGCTTCCCAATTATTGTCCATGTGGTTTAACATATGTAGCTGAAACACAAAGAGCACTTTAAAGAAGGATAGCAGAACACAGGAGCTGCATCTGGAACCAGGATCAGTGTAACCCGGTGGCATTTCAGAGAGGCTAATCACTCCATGGCCTCTCTCAGATACACTGACATGGAGCATGTTAGATCTCAGAGAAGAAGAGGTGAAGAGAAAGTTTTTACTTTTCCACACTCCAGACTCTTACACCTATAGGTCTGAATCAAGGATACGAGCATCGTCTCTAACACGAACAGTGGTGGTTGTATCATGATGACTCTCCCTGTGTGTATACTGTATGTATATATGTTTCTAGACCCTGATAAATATCTGTAAAAATGAAAATTTGTTCATTAATATAAAAGGTGTGTTTTCCCTCATTGGATTTTTTTTTTACCTTTTTGGAACTCAACCTATATTTTAGAAGGTTGTGGAGACCCAATTTCTTTGCATATTTTATGTAAGATTTTTTCTATTTTGCCTTGAACTTAACACATTTTTGAGAACGTGGTGATGCAGACTGATATGTGTGGTGACACATTTTGATATTATGTTTTATAAATCAAGATACAAGTGATATTTTGTAGTATGGACTTTGAATCACTGCTTTTCAGTCTACTTTTTCTATGTATTTTATTGAATTGTTTATCATCAGTTGTTTCACCACCCTGAGTGGTTTACATGGTTAACCACAACGACCATCATAGAGCTCGTCACCCTATTGGTGTGGTTTCATCTTTCAAACATTTTGACCTGATGAAGATCCAAGGAGGATTGAAACGTCTTGATTAAACGTTTGTGGCACGGAGTAAGTGTGCAGGTGTTGCCTCTCTTCTTCATGTATGCTGTTTTTGATAGGCTTGCACATATGTGATGTGCATATAATTATCCTCCCTCAGCCTCTCAGCCATACCTGAGGAGGACCATATGTAGTTTAAACATGATCAAAACTTCTTGAATATTTGCACAAATATTCTTTAATAAATGGGATCATTCAAAAAGCTTTTAAGTGGTGTATGAGTATGATCTGCTGCTTGTCATTGAGTTTTATGGTGATCTTTGTAACTGAGGGTTCACGTCTCTGTCTCAGGCTGGTGGATATATGACGTTCGCCACTGAGTGTCGGTAAGAACACAAACCTGAACACTCTGGTGACTGCTTTGTCTTCTCTAATGTAGGTTTGAGATGTACAGTCGGTGATGAGGACAGGTAGGGAGGGATTTCTGAAGGTGTGTGTGGTTCTAGGGAAACAAGAAAAAGCAAATACTATAAATGTCAGCACACAATCTTATTGTGCAGTTTTGTGTGTATTTTTCGTGGTCAAAGTTTGTGTATTTGTGTAAAAGCTGATCTAGGGACAGGCTCTGCAAACCATCTAAGGCTATAAATGCTGTGGTATGTGGCACTGGTCCATGTTGTATACTTGTCATGAACATTACAGAGATTCAAAATCAAAAAATGAAAAACATGCATTGGCCTATAATCTTGATATATGATTGCTGCCATCATTAATGAGACAGTTAAACTTTACCTTGTTCCCCAAGACATTGCAGTGACTAGTAGTTCTACTATATCAAATACTCTTTCCAACAAAGTTTAATAAAAAGCATATTTATTCGAAACCTGATCAGACTGTTGCCTCAGAATCAGATTCTCAGTAAAATCACATGTACTGTTTCAGGTTATAAATATTCATTTGTATTTGTTTCACTGTTTCCACAGCCACATGCTGTTTCACACAACTGAAAAGTGCACACATTCATATTTATCTCCTGAGTTGTTGTCCATAATGAAATAAACAATAAGCAGGGGGTCGAGTGAGGCAGGAATTCAGCAGAAAGGGTTCAGCTTGCAACTTGCAAAGCAAATTAAGTCAAACAACACATGTGGCTTTGTAACGATAGCATATTGCAGCATATGCTCCAGACAATATATTCATGCAGTGCACAGGCAGCAATAGATATTATTTACTCTCACTGATAGGATCGTTTGACTGTGCATCAGAGTTCTTCAGTTTGCTCCTATAGAAAGAAGAAGCTAAAGTGAGTGTGGAGTCTTGTTTGGATAATTGTGGGTTAAAATTAAAAATGAAAAATGACCTCCAGCACCTTGTTAAAGTAAGTGTTGATCACACACCAAGCCTGAGATTAAGTAACAAACATAAAACTGAAAGATTCAGAAACAAGAGCTTGAGATTTGAGATTTGAGATTCAGAGATAAACAGACTGAAAATAATGGCCATCGCTACCATAAAGTCACCCATCGGTTTATGGACTCCCGTACTGAAGCCTCAAGTTCGGCATTTAGGCTGTCGCCATCTTGGGTTTTTGGAGCCAGAAGTGATCATATTTGGGCTGGCTCTGTGGAGGAGCGAGGAGTGGTTCTGACTGAGAAACTGAGGACACTACTGGCATATTAACATTGGAGGTTTATGAGGACTGACTGACTTCTGGAGCCAGCCTCAAGTGGCCATTCAAAGAACTGCAGTTTTCAGCACTTTCCTGTTGGCTTCATTTTCAGCCCTGGAGGTTGCCGCTTGGAAATATACCCCTAGGATCCTCGCAAAAATGTCTTTTAAGATAGTTAAGGAAGGTTTTTAAGGTAGTTATGGTCAATGCTGACACAGCAGTCACACTATTATGCTATCCAAACCTTTGCTATTATTATTTCGTTCATTGTTCAGTCAGCATCTTCTGCAATATCAAAATTCAATCAATTCAATTCTGTTTTATTTGTGAAGCCCAAAATCACCAATCACAATTTGCCTTAGAGGGCCTTATAGCATACGACATCCCCCTGTCCTTGGGCCCTCACAGCAGAAAAGGAAAAACTCCCCAAAAAAATGTTCAGCAGCAAAGAACTTGTGTGCTAATATTCGTCTTTTGTCCAGCATTCATACTTCTTAAAATATGAAGCTTTTTTCACCAAATTTCACAATGTAAAGTCAGTGAGTATGTTGGGGAACCAGTGGTCACCTGTTTGATTCCTGTCTGCAACTGCTACTTGTATGAACACTGCTGCTGTTTCTAATACTTCGACTGTTGCTACCAGCACTCAAGATTCTTCACACAGCAATACTTTTTCCAGCAATAATTTGAAAGGCATTCAGCTGTCAGCACTCTAACTGCATTTTCTTCAGGAAATACTTTTTCTAGCTCCATAAATTATGATGCTTGGGAAAGTTTTCTCTGCAGGCCAGTGTTTGGGTGCTCACTGTAGGGGTGAAGCACTAAATCCTGCAGCCTGTGCATAAGCATTGTCTGTGGTGGGCGCCCTGCCCTTCCTCTCTTGATCCATGTCTCTGTCACCTTTTGATTTTTTTTTTAGTCAATTTGCTTTCTTTCCCTTTTCTTTCTTTCTTTGTTTTCTTTTTTGGAACGCTGATATCCTGTTCTTAGGGGAAGATATGACAGTGTGTGTTTGAAAAACCAACTCTTTCATTCCAGGCTTTCTGAGGCCCCCCCTCTCATTGGGGCCCTGGGTAATCAGTCACACTTTTCCCTCCACTGGGACGCCCCTGCTCAAGAGAACACCATGGTTGTTGGAGAAAGAAGCTTTTCCTCTCCATGTCTTTGTGTAACGGTTTTTCCAGCCTGTTTCTGGATTCAAACATATAACATTTAAACACCCATGCCATTTGACCCTCTTCCTGCTACTTTAAAATAATATTTGTACTAGACAGACCCCTCGTACATCAAAGACAACCTAAATCCAACAACTGAAAATGGTAAAAACAATGTAATAAAATGTTTTAAATGTTCCTAACAAAGAGAAAAGACTTACACATACAACAGCATAAAAAACAGATAACCATGCCAAAAAAAGAGCTGTTAGTTATGAACTCAAAGCTGGCAAAGACGTGTTGTCCAAACAAGTCTCGTTCCTAATCCTCATGGGAAGCTGGTGTACGCTGTTTTCCCTGATGTGTGTGCCATGTTGCCAGACGTGGTGGTAGCTGGCTAACGCGGCTGTGAGTGTGATTAACTAGCGTTAGCCGTCATTAGCCTCTGCGCACCAACGCAGCAGCGGAGTGCAATTAACCCGCTAATCCGGCTAATCCACTAATGGAGCTAATCTGATAGACTGGAGAGGCTTTTCAATAGGCTTCTTTCTCTGGGAGCACACACACACACACACACACACACACACACGTACATGCATGCATGCACACAGCGGCACCAATTCTCTCTCTCTCTCTCTCTGGCTCTTTCAGACACATTTACACACACTGATTCAAACACACACTCACAGTCAGTCTGGGTTAAATCCAGTGTGTCCACCACCAGTGAATTAGAGGGGCAGATCCATCTCCCAGACATCTCGCCCACAGCCATTAGTCAGCCCGGGGCCTCTGTCACACACTGACCACACAGAGCAAGTGAGAGGGGAGGAGGCAAACAGACGGATAACGAAAGGGAGGCTGCTGGAGAGAAAGACAAATTTTGGATTAAGGCTTGCTTCTTTAAACAAATGCCATGTCCTCATTCTGAGATCATGATACACACACACTGAGCTTTAGAGCAGCTAAGAGGTTTTTTCACTGCTGCTGCTGCTGCTGGGACTAATAACACCTCAAAACCTCTGCTTGTTATGTCTTATTCCATTTTTCTATAGCAAAAGAAAACTTTAAATCTTTAATTTCTGATTGTAAACAGAGAAACAAAAGACCAGAGTACACACATCATTCCCCATTTAAGGGTGTACTTCCCTCTGGGCTAATCACTAACCACCATGTCACCATGTGTCTGACCTGTAGTTGTGGCGCCCTCCTTAGGCTAAATAGTACCAGAATGTCAGTGGTGAAGGTGTTTCTTTTCTTTCTTTAAACAAATAAAGAATTTCACTGGTGGTAAGACAGACCTGACCAAGAGGACACTCTTTCAACAATAAACTCAATATAGGTATAAACAGCTACACACTACAAAGAGTATAAATCACAACTTCGTATTTTGCTAGATATGTTTCCATCTACCTGATTGCATGCACGTGTACAATTTATGGTAAAAAAACAAAGTAAAGCTAAATAACATAAAGCACTAAAATGTCTAAAAACAGCTACAGACTAATGTTGTACATTTAGTTGAGTTGTGTACTTACATTATGCCAAATGTTTACAACAATGTTAAAACCCAGAAAAATCTGTAATTTTGATCAAGGACATGATCTGCGTCATTTGGTCGCCTTTGCATGTCAGTGGCAGCATATCCCCTTTGTGCATATATCAGGGTTGCAGCTGTCTACCAGAACATTTTTAGGATACACTTTTTAGACCTTAGTCGTTTTTAATTATATGTTTTGTTAACCAGGTGAAGGATTTTAGACATCAGACATCTGGATCTTAAGGTATCAGAGAATCAAACTGAGCAAACGTTACAGGCGTCTAGGCTCTAGCACCTGTCTAGTCTCTTACACAGACGCTGATGACGTCAGCATGCTGGCTGACTCTGTTGTCTGTGGACATTCCCATAGGAAAGTTGTAATAGAACTAGCGCTGTCTCCCAGCGGCAGTGATGTGATTGGATCCAAATCTGTGTACTTCTGTACTTCCTTGACCAACGGCTGATTAGCTTTGCCTTACACCCGCCTACACTGGAATTGCCGTTCCCCAAATTGTTGTCCATAGTACAACGGAAAAGGAAGTGTTCAGTGCATCACAAGAAGAGATTAAAATGGATATGATTGCATTTGATTCAGCTATATTGCAGAGCTGCGACGTCTCTGTTACATGTAACACATGTGCCGCACCTATGGCAACGCTGTCACGTGGTCTGGATATCCCCCCCATTTCTATTACAAAACGAAAGACGAATGTCCCCACACTCCCATTCCAAAGTAAGGGAGGCTCGTCACGCGAGAGTAGCACCTATCGAGCCAAACAGCATTGGAAAAACATTGATTTGTAACTTAAAACTGCCTTATTTAATGTTTTTTCCTGGTTTAAATTACTGGGTCTGTTTATTTTGGAGAAGAGGAGACATCTGTGGATAATTCGGCTCTGGGTTAAACCCCCCTGAACCTCTGGATGTTAAGTTATCAGAGATAAAAGGTGAGCACACATTAGCAGGTGCTGGGCTAGCAGCCCCTCTGCATGGAGCCAAACTGTGTCTGAGAAACATTGATTTGTAACATGAAACTGCTTTATTAAGTGTTTTTACTGGTTTTGATCATCTGTTCTGTTTGCTTTGGTGAGGGAGAGACCACTGTGGACGATTCAGCTTTCAGTAAAAACCTCCTGAAAAATGAACACTGAAGGAATCCTAACCTGGAGAAACTCACTTCAGTGACGGCATTGCTCTGTCGTTTGTCATTGCTTTGATTGACCATAGTGGCAGAGAATAAAAATATAGATAAAATGAAAATGAGGGGTCACAAGATGGTAAAAGGAAAACAACTATTTTAATTACTTTTAATTAATTACTTTTAATTAATTTTTGGTGAAGTGAACTGAACCATTTAAAGTTATATTATTAAAAATAATTCAATGAAAAAGAAAGCTGCTGTTTCAAATGTGACTCTGACCAGAGAGCCAGTACTAGAGGTGCTATATATGTATATGGGTAGAGTATTACTTAATAATTCACATTCATCATGCTCTCACCACGACGGTTCAATGAATGTCAGCAAACATAAAAAACTCCCCCAAAGAGTCACCACATAGACCGAGACGTGATGTTATCTAGAGGTAGGCTAAATGGGAGGCTGAATAATCCACGAAGGGGTGACATCTTTTTTTCATCTTTTTTAATTAATTCTCGGTGGAGCTGTGGCAATTCACATGTGAACCCTCTTCTCTCTTTGCCGGCAAAGAGAGATGGTGGGAAACGCTCGCTTCTACCAAAAAAAAAAAAACCCTGGAAAGTTTAAGGGCAGAAAGGGCAGAGCGTACATTTTTTCCCCTTTACCACATTGTTTCGATTTACACTGTTTTTTTTCCTGTTCCTTTCCTTTCATCTGCACTATACGTCTTTTCTCCTCTTCTCAAATCTTCCTTTTCTCTCCTCTCTTAATCGTAGCAATGTAACTTTAGAGCTGTTAAAGTAGCCAGGAGACATTTTGAAAGGCTGGTTGAAGGAAGATGGAGGTCGCTCGTCTGTCTCTGGCTTCAAACACTGACCTTGGCTGCTAATGATGCCAATGATGCTAACTGGGCTAATGACAGCTCTCTCTCTCTCTCTCTCTCCCTCCGTGTGTGTGTGTGTGTGTGTGTGTGTAAAAGCAAGAGAGACAGCGTCAATGAGCTGGCAAGTGTGTATTTGCACGAGTGTGTGAGAGGGGAGCATGTGAAAGTATCATAATCAGAGCCGCTAACGCTAATGAGCTAGCCCTTTGAAGAGAACCGCCCGGCGAGGGCCCCACTCCTGCCAACTCATTAGCTGACCTGAGGAGTGCCTGATTAGAATGCTTTTGATGAAAATTTCAAGGATTTTCCTAAAAAAAAAAAAAACTTTAAATTTTGTGAAGTGAGATAAATATTGCACTAGTCTTTTTTTTTACGGGGGGTGCAGGGGGTTGCAGTTGATGGGGAAAGTGGGAGGTCATTTACTAAGAAGACTTCAAAGGGCCCTCTGAAGAGTGCTGGATGAGATTGATTTGCTGTTTTTATTGGCGATGAAATGTACAAATATGTTTAATGGGAGGAGAGAGTGGGAGAATGTTTCCTTTCACTCTTCAAACGCCCACGCGTCATCCCTGTCTCTATTTCTCTCTCTCAAACACACACACACACACACATACACACACACAAATACATGCACCCACTGATGAGCGTACATATGCACACCTTCCTGCCTCTGTAGAAGTCAACAACTCCTTTGCTGCGGTGTAAGAGTGGCACCAACATGAGAGGCAGCGAGGGTAAATTAGTCTTCAGGAGAAAGCGAACAGGACAGGTTGCTCGGCACTGAAACACACTTCTTTAAAGTCGGGAGACAAACTACACATGCAGCATACGGCGGCGCAGTCACATCACCTCTCATTTCACAGCGTGAGGAGAGAGTCTGGATCAAAGTGAGAAGATGCCAGGCCTTCATGCGAGAGAAGGGAAATTATCTGCCGTACACCACAGTGACAGGAAAGTATTAGTCTTTGGTATGTTGACCAAAGGAATCTGTTACCATCATGTCGTATTGTTCACTTTGCATTAAATGCTGTGAGCAAAATTGCAGCTTTTATTACCTTAAGCACCTGTTGAGTCAGTGTGCTGGAGACAATGAGAATAACAGCTCGCTGTAACGTCTCTACATGTCGTCTGCATGGCTGCACTTTAGATAACTACTATACTACATAATGTAGCAAAGGAGAATGTGTTCTTTCTTAATCATTTTTTGGGCTGAATGTAAGAGGTGGGATTTAGGAATCACTTTGTTGATGTGAATCATTTAATTCAGTTAAGTTCAAAGGTTGCGCCTCTATTACATATAAACACCTTATAAGGTTAAAAGCTTAGCAACCACTGACAGTATCTTTGATATCATGTCATCATTTTGTAGATTTTTGGAAAACTTTTGACCATAAAATATTGTGTAACAGTAACATAATGTGATATCATGATTACAGTCTGTCAGTGACATTGTCAACACATTCTCACTCTGACCTCGTCACATATTGACATTTGGTCATGGACCTTCCACATCCAGACACGTCGTGAAAGGTACCCTGGGTGCGTTGGTTGTTGACTTTCTGGGACACTGTGTCAAGTTCTGCTCGCTGTCTTCTTTCACAATACACCTCTGCTTTCACAGGAAATGTAACTTTTACATGCAGTCTCTTTCTAAATATGCTCTAGGTCAGAACAACAATGTGAATTGATGTTTTTTTTCCTCCAACAACTAACGCGCATGGTTGGGCAACAAAAACACGTGGTTAGGTTTAGGAAAAAAACAAGATTTGGTTTTATAATCTTACAGGACACAAACACAGCTCTCCCAGGTGAAAGTCGGTGGTTGTTGGACCCATCAACCACCCCTCCCACCCGCCTTACTCGGACTTTCGCCACCTTAACTTTCATTCTTGTCCCGCCATGTTTCCCCCTGATGCTGCAGAGCACTGTTAAACTTTAACAGTGATGCGTATCATGCCGACGTTAAAGAATGGCTTTTTTTGTCAGTGTCTGACACCACAAATCACTGCCCAAGTGCCGGATTTCAGTGACTTCAGAGTGAGACGTAGTTGGCATTGTAGATTCTGTACACTCAGTCCAGCTTGATTATCTAATGTTTAAGATTTGTTAGTTCATGTATGAAACATGTCTTCCACGTATATTCATTTTCTCAGACAGGATGAACTACTGTCGTCTGGTTCAGTCACACCAACAGTAGTAACAGCGAGCTTCAGAGTTATAAAATAAATGAAACTGCAGTGAATTTGCTTGTGAAGGTGTACTTAATGTAGGAAGAGTCAGAGGATGATTTGACGGGCGACGAGGAGGGGCGCCATTCCCTTTGCCATACTATCTGGACCCAGACCTAAAACGGATAAATTATTGAGAACTTTTAAATCTTGACAGAGAGTTTCTGTTTCAAGCGGCGTAGCAATCATATCACTGCGTTAGCAACCAGGAAAATCACAAATCAGTTGCACACGGTTTGCTGCATTCCATTTACTTTGGAAGCTGGAGCTGGGAATGACATCACACCTGAGGTGATTGTGGTCCAGATCAAAGAGTCGAAAAACCAAGAAGTTGTTAGCAATACCAGGTCAAGCCTGGTTAGCCATTGTTAGCAATACCAGTTGATAACACGTTACGCTGTATTTTGAGGTTACAAACACACTAGCGACACGTCCATAGATACAAGTTGGACAGGACTGTGTGTGTGACTGATTTAGTGAAACAAAGTAAGACAGAAGTGCTAATAAACAGTATATTACTCTTTCTCTACTGTTGATGCGTGGAGCAGCCATGTTTGATTTTGAGGTCGGGATTGGTGAGGTCTGTCCGACTTTCCGAGTTGGAAGTCTGGCTTTCCAGTTGAAATTTCAGACTGGAAACTTGGAAATTCTGACTTCCCAGTATAAGTGAAACGCACCTGAAGTCATCTCATGTGAAGCTACTTAGTCAATTATATCTGTACATTCCAATAAGCATTGCAACTCCAGTGAGTGAAATACACACAGCAGAAATGAGACAACAGTGGGAGGAATAAGTGAGTCAGAGAAAAGTAGTTTTACATAGTGTGTTCAGAAGAGAAAAAAGTAGACAGTGACATCAGAGATTTTACTCAGGTATAGACAAAATCTTAGGTTTGTATCTTCCCTGGGGTTGATTCAGAACCAGTCTGTCCAACCTCTTCTAATTCCAAAGTCATCAAATACTGCCACTTGGTCATTGATTTCCACGTCATACGTGGACAAAAAAAACAGGCATTAACATGTTACATTTCATTATTAAAATAACTGCAGTGACTTTTGGTTTCACACGGGACACAAACACCAATCTCCTGGGTCAAAGTCCTGTGTTTGTTTGACCCATCCACCTCCCTCCCACCCTGAGTGAACTTTCTAGCTCTTTATATTTTGTCGCCTAACTTTTTGCTTTGCTCCAGTAATATTTACTACGGCCACTAGAGGCTGCCACAAACAAATAGTGTAAATATGGGTTGTAATTTCTCCATGTAAAAATGTCCTCTGTGTTCATATTTTGGAGGACAGTCTTCTCTCATCATATAGTCCAACACTGTGGTGATTATCAAAAGCAGCAATGTAACCCGCCACTATGAGACAAAGCACAGAGCAATTTTTGAGTAAACATACCCACTCAAATCTGAACTGAGTTTGACATTAGTCATTCTGTAGTGAACTTTGTGGTGATGGACTTTGATAAATGTACCCCACTGACCAGTGCTGACAGAACAAAATGGAGGAAACAATCATATTAACTGTGTCACACCATCCAATTTTACACAACCCTGTTCTGCTGAATTAACGTAATTCCAACAGTCCAATCAGTATCCATTTTGGTACAAAGGAAACTGCACATTGTGATCAAGCGCAATTACTATATATATGTCTGGATATATTTCCTTGGAATGGTTGCTCCATAAAAACCGCTTTCTGTAATCTGAGCAGCCAAGCATGTTGGCTACTTTAGTGAATTACTGAAATCCCAGAATTTGGATTCTTAAATGTCATTGTATTTATACAATTGTCTGTTTTGTCACTATTGAATTTTACCACCATCTACTGGATTTTGGCATTTATTCAGCCATCTCACAGGGTTTGCAAAAGTCAAAAATAATTTGTGTATCTGCCCCAATTTGGGAGTCATTCCAAAATGTATTGGGTTCCTCCTTGGCCGATGCTCCACCCACACAAACAAACCAAATCGAAACCGTAACGTCCTTGGCAGAGGTAACAAAGTCAGGTACAATATGTTGTTGGGACGATTGTTTATTCCTTCCTTCTAGTATGACTACACAAAGCTTTCCAAATGACACAAAACCAACACACACCATCATAATTAAACGGCTGATAGTGGATAGTAGACTGGATGGCCCAGATTTTTCCAGATTATTTCTAGTAATCTGGCAACACATTTCTTTGCTTTGCAGAAATGAAATGCTGCTTCTTCAGATTTGAAAACACTTGAGTCTATGATGGTGCTGGAAGCAACAACTGGCAAATATTTAACTGGTAGATAATCTCCTAAATAATTTCCTATCTGAAGTTTTGGGTGAGAATGTTGGATGGTTTGACTCCAGGTAGAAACCAAACCCACTTTCCAAGAACTTCTGCTGGAAGGTAAGGAGCAGCGATTTGGAGCGTGTTTCCATCAGTGTGAGTGTGTGTCTGTGTGTGTTTCAGTGGATGTGTTTGCCTGTCTGTCTGTCTGTCTGTCTGTCTTTGGGTTATGTATGTGCATGCGTTTCTTTCTTTGTGTGTGTTTGAGCTGCAGTAGTTCAGGCAGGCAGAGAGCTGGATCTCTCATAGTGAATTTGGACAGACTGGAGTCTGAGAGGCAGTTCAAAGACCACAGGCCCACAGGCAACAACCAACACTCAGACCGCTGCCTGTGTGCGAGTGTGTGTGTGTGTGTTTCTGTGTGTGTGTGAGAGAAAGAGTGAGGGAGGCAGCGTTTGGTCTGTGTTTGCATGTTTTTGTCTTGACATGTGCGCTGATTTGCTTGTATTTGTGTGAGCGTGTGTGGTTTTGCCTTGATGGTGCGTATGCTGATGTGCTTTTATTTTGAAATAGTTTAACACCCACATCCTCAGACACACACACACACACACGAACACTCTTAACATTAACAACTTAGCACAGGACAAAGATATACTGCATTAGCATGGGCATGCCATTTCTACAGACACTCTCAACAGCTGTCCTGGGCTCTGACCCTGCTGTAAGTTATGCACGAACGCTGGCGCCAAAGAAACACCAAATAATTAATTATAAAAATATTTCCTGCTAATTGTTGGGCTGTAATTAATGAGCTAACCTTTGGAGAGAGGGAGAGGAAGGTGGAGAGGGAAATTATTCATGTTGTGTTTGCATATATGAATATGCAAAAGATAATTATTCCCTCAGAGGAGGGACAAAAAAATGGCCCAATGTCTCTATCTGAAGCTAACTTACCGCCGTGCGTGCGCACACACACACACACACACACACACACACACACACACAGCCACTCCTGCTCTTTATTCTCTTTCTATCTCCCTCTCTCTGACTGTCACTCTCTTTCTTTATCTCCTCAACATAATGTAGTCTGATGATGGGTGGCTCTGAGCGATGCACAATATTAAATGGATGAGTGCTTTTCTTTTGACTGAATATGACGAATGGGGATATAACCTCTGGCAAATTCCTACTGGAAACGGCTCTGTTTTGTCAAGACTTTATCCCCAAAGTGATGTGGAGGCTGACATCTGTTACATGCTGACACACAGGTCAGTGTCAGAGTGTTGCTCTGTTTCGCTCCACAAATGTCTTTGATGAACAGTTTTCGCTCTAAAGTTGTTGGTTAAAAAGCCGTGGGAGGAGTTTTGAAAGAGAAGTGAGTTATGAAATTTAAATTAACTGGGTATGTGTGTATTTTGTCGACCACACATTTATCCTCTGAGCCATCGCTTCACTGTGTAATAACAAAAAGTAAGCCTTGTTCTGGCTGGTTTGAAATAAGCGTCTTATTATAGTCCGTAGAGATCGTGGGAAGTTGATTTGATATTATGATGATACAAGAGATCATTGCTTGAGCTTGGATTTCTGTGTATTACTTTTATGCCCTTTAAAGACTGACAGCGCCCTAACACTTGTCTGCCAAGGTGTGACTGTCTCTGTGATATGTATCTGCAGATTTTTTTCACTCACTGACAATCTCCACAACTGTCCTTAAGTATTGGACACTGTGTTGCTATTATATTTGCCACTCCTTCAGAGGGGACCTATTCTGCTTATTTTCAGGGTCATACTTGTATTCTGGATTTCCACTGGGACGTTCTCACATGCTTTAATGCAAAAAAACACCTTATTTTCCTCATACTGTCTGTGCTGGAACACTTATATTTACCCTCTGTCTTAAACCATTGGTTTTAGCGCCTGTCTCTTTAAGACCCCCTCCAGAAAAAGCCTGGTCTGCTCTGATTGGTCAGTGTTTCCAGGTCTTCCGTATCTTAACGTTTCTTCACAATCATTGCAGTGCATAGCGGCACTTTCTACTGTGAAGAATCACCAATAAAAGCTTCTAAACAAAACCGGACATACTCCAGCAGGAATAAAATCTAAAATCGGGAAGAAATTAACAGCATCGTCAACCGAGATTGCATGCTCCTCTGATGTTAGCATGTAGCTACATGTAGCAGTGTAGGCCACATGATGTAAACACTTGAAGTAGCGTGGCTGGAGCAGACGACCATATAAAGAAATCTGTCCTGAGCTTACAATTATTTTGTATTTGTTTTATATTGACATTAAAAACGGGCGGAAAAGACACGCACACAAAAAAATAAATAATAAAAACAACAAAAAAATGAGGTAACTTTCATGGGTATTTCTAAAAATGGTCACTCATGAACTCTGAAATATTCAAAAACTTCTGCTCACACATAGAGGTGAATAGCACATGGATATATCTTTCAAATGGACTCTTTTCAAGTGCAACACAATTCCAATTGAAGGTGCGAGTATTTTTGCATGTTTATGTACACTCAGTGGCCACTTTATTAGGTACACCTCAACAATCTAATGCAATTTAATACAGCTTGTTTTACCATAAAGTCTACTTTTACGCCTGTGATGTTCATTGTTTTTTTGACACATTCATAGATCGTGTTAATTCAGATATATGTTTCAGCTTAAAGATAACTATGTAAGTGGTAATGCAGTTTAATACTATATTATATTCAGAGGTGTTTCTAATCTTCGGACCCCTTATTATAATGTAGTCCAACACAACACCACCTTTAACTATAACCTCAGTCATAAAAATAATTTAATTAACACATTTTCAACAATGTTACAAATACTGAACATTATAAACTTCATAAAGGTGGAATTTACGGCAGAGCTGTTTTATTGGAACAGATTGTAGCAGTGTCTTTAATAAAGTAGCCACAGTCCTTTGCTTATCAGTGAGTAAGTGTTAAGGCCCATTTATGCTCAATGTAAGCTATGTATATGGACACAGACACAGCCTTCTGTCTATACTCTGCCTTCATCTCATCACGAACAAAGCAAAGTGGTACCACCAGAATTCATGGAGGCAGTGAAGCGTAGTTCAAGTGAGACGTGACCATAGGACACAACGAAGACATTGCAAAATGGCAGAGCAGAATTAATTAGTAGCATACTGAACTCTCTGACAACATGTCCCAATGTATTTATTGGCCTCAAAGCCCACCGCTTTCTGCAATGCTACCTCCAATAAAAGGTACATTATTACGACCTCCTGCTAGTTTTCAGAAACTTATGACTCTGCCCTTTAGTGCCATCTGGTGGATGTATCTATGCCAACATTAAGGATGTATGGGAGTTTGCGTGCACTGACAGTTACAACGTTTGAAATGAACAGATGTTCATGTACAGATGCAAAGTTTCAACCTTCAAGGTCTGTGACAGGCAAACGTCCATGTAAACAAAAAGCAGGTGTGACATACAGACATGAGTTCCAGAGGGCCTGTTTTGGGCTGAGAGAAATAAGGTGCCATTTTTTAGCCTGTATCGTGGAAATCTGCAAAAGAATAGAAGAAACTATAATAACTGAAATCCTGAATGTGTCCCTGAAATGTCCTCATGGTTTATCCGTTTACAGTCAAACCTTTTCCACTTTGCATGCCCTGTGTGTGTTATATGTACAGACAGTATGTGTGTGTGAGAGAGAATCTGTGTTGTTGCTGCTGGTCTGGTCTGTGGTTTTAGGTTAGAGATACCATTACAAATTCTGATCACAGACTAACTGACCTCTCCAAGTGTGTGTGCGTAGGTGTGTGTGTGTGTGTGTGCGTGTGTGTGAGTCAGACGACGGACTGTGCATATCATATCCATTGCCCACATTGATTCTTTAGGTTGGCTGAGGAGAACAGTAGCTAATTGAATAGATGAATAATATATTTCTGAATAATAAATGAATGTTTTGTTCTGGTGCCTCTCAGCAAGAGAAAGAAATTACCTCTCAGGTGGGATGAGCACTGTGTGTGTGTGCGTGTGTGTGTGAATGTGGTCTCATTAGCTTCAATGCATTACCATACAGACTAGATAAGATATGATGTGATCAATGCTATTGATGAGCAGCAGAACAACGGACGTATCGATCTCTGCAGGCTGATACACACAATGTTGTAAGGGTGCACACACACACACACACACACACTGAACAGACCGCACTGACCTGCAGCTACTATGGCGGTTTTGCATGCAGTACAAAGTTGGCATATTCAGATGAAAGCCCTCATGCCTTTGGGCATGCTAACCGATCTGAACGGGTGCATATGGTCCTCAGGATGCCTTCATCTCCTCATTCGCTCTTTTCTTCTTCTTCTGTGGTGCTGCCACCACATTACAGACTCCGCCCATCTGCTGCCAGCCGCTCATCAATAAGACATAGACCTGCATACCTCACTGACCACGGCTCACAGCCCTTTTCCATGCATGCACATTTAAGAGACACACACACACAGCAGCAGCATTGTTATGGAGGTGCCCATCCCAGGTGGGGCTGATTAAGTTTTCATGGATGTCCTCAGGGCGAAACACTTAAGGGTTAACCAGCTTCCTCCAGCAGAATTAAAAGAGTTAAAAGTCTGCCCCGTCTTTCCACACGTCCCTTTATTCTCACCTCACCTTGTATCTGCCTCTCTGTTTATTGGCTACCAATCTTTGACGGATAATGTTGATAAATAATATGAGGGTAATGTCGATGCAAAATCAAGAACCAGAAAAATGCTGATAGGATCTGCAGATTGTGTGGATAATGTGAAAAAGTGTTCTCTTTTCTTTTCTCTAAAATTTTGTTGGCAAGCGAGACATCAGCCACTAAGCAAAGGTCAGCGATTCAAAAAGTATTCTGTCTATTTAGTACAGTATTTTGTGACCGATATTGTTGGCGCCTGTGAGCCGCCTCATACATCTCATTACATCACAGACAATTTCTCATTTGTCTGTTTTTCATCTTTTTATTATCATGAAAAAAATCAGTATTCAGCCTAGTCGCTGGAAAAATGTTGGCATTGTACATTTCTACAAACCAATCACACAATGCTGTGTGATTAGCATGTGGTTAGGTTTAGGCACAAAAAGCGCTTGGTTATGGTTCGATAAAGAACATGTTTTGGCCTATAACACCCGGTTTAGGGAGCATATTCCTGGCAGGAAAACCAGTAATGTCTCAGTAAAAAAACCAACACATTGTCACTCCGACCTCGTCACATATTGACGTTTGGTCATGGACTTTTCACGTCCACATATGAAGTGAAATGTACCCTGGGTACGGTGACTGTCGATGTTCTGGAACGCTGTGTCAAGTTCTGCCTGTTACATGCATTGTCTTCTTTCAAAATACACTTCCGTTTTTACAGGAAATTTACCGTTTTCATAGAGTCTCTTTCAAAATAAAAGCAGTACAACGGTATGACACTGTAAATTGACGTTTTATTTTCCTTCAACAACAAACACACATGGTTAGGTTTAGGAAAAAAGAACAGGGTTTGGCTTTAGAATCTTACGGGACACAAACGCCACTCTCTCTGATGAAAGTCCTTTTGTCCTTGTCCTGCCGTGTTTCCCCCTGACGCTGCCAGGCACCATTAAAGGAAATGACCACTTTAGAATAAAAATACAGTAAATTATATATTTTCAAGTCAATTGTGCATGCTGTGGCTTCAGGGCACTTGGATTATGACGGACAAGCCATTCTGACGTTTTTGAAATGCATTAGTGGAGTTTTATTACATTTTCAAAATGATTTTGGAGGTGGGTTCCATGCACTTAAAGTGTATGGAAAAATCCGGCTAGCTATCCAGGCTCTAAAAAACGTTCAATTTTCAGGCCTAAAAAGCCTCTGGGGAAAACAGCGATGATCACTGCAAAACAACTACATTTGGCACCTATAAAGCCAATCGAAAAAAACAGCAATGACCTGCTAAAGCACAACTGTTTTTTGTTGTTTTTGGTCTCAAACAGCAGTCTGCAGGGGCCTGCACCTTGGTAGGTGCCTAAGTGACACACCATTCACCATCCTCTCCACCCTCTGATGGAAACTCAGCTCATATACGTCATCACTTTAGAAACGCTGATGTAAGACGTATCGAACATGCATAGGTTACATTTTTGTGGTTTGCAGAAACATAAAATGCCTACCTTTTTTTTCTGGCAACTGGACTGGGAGTACAGAGGTTACATTTTTCATAATAAAATGTATGTATCCTAAGCACAGTTTAGGGGTTTTATATGTTTAGAGGTTGTAAAAAAGGTTTTCTTTTTTCACAAAAGTAAGATTAGTAATGTTTTGCTGTTTGGACCTGCAGTGTGTCAGGAAGGCTTTTCTATTTTTGAGTCATATGTCACAAAAATCTAAAATTGTATTATGAACATGTTGAGGGAAGTAAAACAGTGTCATTAAATCACCAAAATTATTTTGTGCTTTGATAAGTCAAGGTATCAACTATATTAATCTTCCTGCTAAAAACAAAATATAAAAGTTCTTGGAAATTTCATTAAAATTTCTTAATTACTCCAAAACACAACAACAGTTTAACGCGCTTAAGAAACTGATGCTTCCTTTTGAAATCGATCAAGAGAGACATTTCACTTCCAGAGCTTGTCAGGGGGAAGCTGACAGCGGCGTGTCAGAGGTGACACGGCTGGGTTTCGAGGGCCGATTCGGCTTTAACACATCTGTCAGTTGTGGGAAACCTCCTCGTGTCGCGCTGACGTGCCGAATCCAGCCAGACATCCCAGACAGACGGCAGCAGACACACAACCACAACCTCACATCAGTCAACTGATACTTTTACTGACAATAAAAACAGTCTGGTGTTATTTTTAATTCGAGCTGTCCTGACTGAGCAGAGGCTCTCTTGTGTTTAATGTCACAAATTTTTATATAAACACATATGAGTCTCCACAGAGCCTCAGTTTGTGCTTTGATTTGAGGCTGTATGCTATACCTTATCTTATAGGGAATCATTGTAGGGGAATTAGATTAAGGCTGCAAGAAATGATTATTTATAATTATGCTGATTATTTCTTGAGTTGCTTGATTATATTTTTCAATTGAGACTTTGTAAAGAAGAAAAAACACAACCTTTTTTTTCTTTTTTTTTACAAATGAAAAGTTATATGTATAAGCAATAAAACACGTTTCATCAATACATATTTTATGAATCCAAAAAGCCAAATAGCAAACCTCTTTAAGTGCTTGCTCTGACAATTAATCAGTCCATAACTCAAAATCATCAAGTCACAGTAATATTAAGCACTTAAGCAGCATTTTATGAAATGCAATTATTCACATAACTAAGCATTTTTTATGAAACACTGAACTGATATACTCTGTTAATAAATTACTGACATGATTAATCTCTAAATGATCAAAATTGTGTTTTTTTTGTCTAGTAGGACTACAACAATATATCATGTGACCTGTGTCTCATGACCATCACATGAGCTCTTAAACGGCACATGTGTTTCCGATGCATTTTACACCCTGATGAAGACTGTCTTTTCGAAACACATTGGTTATCCATGTATTAATAAAGGATTTTTAACTACAGTCAGAGTGCCTCAGATGATTTTTTTAGACTGCCTGTCTATACTATGGATTTTTACACTGAGTGAGCTGGTCAGTTGTTTTTTTAATCTTTAAGTGACTCTTTGCCCCATCCTGGAAGAGCACCTGATTTTTTATTCTAAAACTAACTTCGCAGAGCCTTAACCCAGTGCTGCACTTCCTATTTTGTCTACATAAATAAATGCATTTTACGGAATGTATTTATTCACATAACCAGTGTTGGGCAGTAACGTGTTACAGTAATAAAATTACTTTTTCCAGTAACTAGTAGTGTAACTAATTACTAATGAAATTTCAGCAATATTACTACAATCACTCCAAAACCAAACAACTTGTTACAACGTTACTTTTGTTATCACAGCCCTACTGACTTGAAATACAACAGTCACACCAGCAGACACATTTTAGTAATTGTCCCGCATATCTAAAGCAGCATGCCAGTTGGAAACAATTACCTTAGCGGCTGAAAATAATCCCAGTACTTTGATTTTGTCAGGAGAAAAGATGACAAGAAAACTGTTGCTGCAGGTAGTGCGGACTAAAACTCTTTCCACTGCAAAAAGCACCTCTGGTACCTGAAACACCTCAGCTACTACGACTGACAGCACAACAACGTGATGCTCCAGGAAATACACCCCACCAAAGGTAGGCCCTCCTTAGCTGCGGAGGTCGGCTGTAGCCCTGCACTGACTAAACAACCAAAACTGGATTTTAATTGTGGACAGCTGCAGCTACAAAGAACTAACAAAGCTTATGGTTGGGTATGTTGTGGATGAAATGTTGCTCCGTGAGTTACTCTTTGTCTTTCAGGCACAGCCTTAGGAAAATACCAGTCACAGGCAACAGAACCCCCCAGGTAAACAGGAGCTAACTAGCTTTAGCTGCAGTTAATAGAAATTACCCTGACATTCACACTGAGACGCACATCTGAATTTTGGGGAGATACGCAAACACCAATTTTATGGGTATTAACGGAAAAGTAATATAACGAGTAGTGTAACGAATTACTGTTTGCAGGGAGTTATAAGTAAAGTAATATAATTACTTCTGAAAAGAGGAACGAGTAATGAGTCATCTATAACATTTTTAGAGTAACAAGCCCAATGCTGCACATAACTAAGCTCTTTTTTTTTTTTATAAAACACTGAACTGATATACTCTGTTAATAAATTACTGACATGATTAATTGATTATCAGAATGACTCCTCATTTGATCAATTAATTGATCAGCACTTACGTACATTTGACTTTAAGCAAGAACCTCTGAATCCCCTACAAGGACCAGAAATCTTATGACACCACTTTCGGTTACTTATGGACTGTCTGATGACTAACTGTCAAAAAAAGTTGCGATAAGTTCCTTTTAAAACACGGTTAACTGCAACAATGCTGCCCTCCCCTGCTTCCCGGCTTATTTACGCCTTGGTTACTCCCGGAAACTAACGAACTGGCCAATCAGGGCCGGGTGGAGGGAGAAGGAGAGAGAGAGAGAGAGAGAGAGGACACAATGTGGCCTGGCAGCTTTAAGCAGCTGACACAGAGCAGGAGTGACACACACACACAGACACACACACACACTTGCACAGAAACACACATATGTGCACATGCACAATGCTGATATACACATTCTCACACGCACTCACACTCACACACACACTCACACACACACACACACACACACACACACACACACACAGTGACACAGACGCGTAGTGACAGCCTCTCTCCTCTGGCAGGGAGTGGCAGGGCTGAAGCCCCCCAGGCAATGCTGCTGCTTCTTGAGTAAAAAACAACAATCCCCCTCCCTCCCTCACCAAACCTCTCTCTACTTCTTCTTTGACCCCCCCTCGCCTTTCTCCACTAACCCCTGTCTGTCAACGCTAAATGTGTGTGTGCGTGGTTTCCGTTAGAACGATGCTAAATGGCCGATACCTTCTGCCTCTGAGGCTGCATGTGTCTGGTGTCAACTGTACTTCTGCAGCTTATGTGTGTGTGTTTGGGGGTTGGGGGTAGGGGGGTAGGTCGAGGGCCTGAGGCGAACGTCCCCAACGCTCGCTGGAGGGAAGTCAATAATCATTAGTTTTCCAGGTGAGAGGTGCTCAGAGTACGAACCATCGATCTCTTTCTACCCTTCATGTCCGATTGCCTCCTGCTCCATCATTTACTGTACATGTGTGTTTGTGTGTGTACAGTATGTACTGTACGTGTTTACACACTTGCATGTTCATAACTTCTTCCAAAAGTGACAAGTACCAATACAATCCTTACGAACTTTTTTTATCAAGGAGATTTTGACTTGACTGTCGGATAAAATGTACTTCTAAGTATAAAACAACAAACAAGCAAATCCTTTAGATAATGTCCCATTTAACACTGCAACAAGCATCATTAAAGAAAAAAAAAGCAGCAGCATAGATACAGCAGCTTTGGCCATCACTCGTATCAGTTATGAGAAAATCTTACACAGCGACCTCACTACTGAGATACAGAGAGATACTGAGATTGCTGCTACATCACAAGGATGAAGTCCAACAGGGTAAAGACATGTTGTAAAATCAAAGTTAAATGGTATAGTCCTTCACAGGAATGATGGAAAAACTAAATTTTCTTGAGATACACTTACCTATCGTTTAAATTGCTAGGCTATCGCGTGTCTGTTTGTCTATTTATAGTGGGTCTTACAATGTTAGTGAGCCTTAAAGCCAAGTTTTAAGATGGATTTTCTAATATCTCATGTAAGGTTTTTGCTGCCATGAACACTATCCTCTTGAGGGTCATGGGGGGGCTGGAGCCTATCCCAGCTGACATTGGGTGAGAGGCAGGGTACACCCTGGACAGGTCACCAGACTATCACAGGGCTGACACATAGACCATTCATGCTCACATTCACACCTATGGACAATATAGAGTCACCAGTTAACCTGCATGTCTTTGGACTGTGGGAGGAAGCTGGAGTACCCAGAGAAAACCCACGCTGACACGTGTAGAACATTCAAACTCCCCACAGAAGGGCTCCCCCACCTCAGGGTTCGAGCCCCCCACCCCAGGAACCCTCTTGCTGTGAGGCTACAATGTTAACCACTGCACCACCATGCAGCCAGAATAAGACCTGATGAGTAAAAATAAGTTCAAGGTATCTCCTGGTGTCTTTACTGCAGACAGTGAAAGGTAAAGAAGGGTGTGTGAGCATAAGGAGACTGATAAACATGCAGAATGAACACTTTTAATTTTATATAATATTCCGGCCAATTAAGTAATTTAACTTCCTGTTACAACAGTTAGTCATTATGATCAATATATTGTTTACAGACAAACATCTAACAGATACATGGAGGATATATATGTGGGTGTGTGTTCTCATATTTACCCGTCTCTAAGTAATTATGTGAATGCATGTCATGTAAAAAAAATAGGTGCAATATTATTAAAGCCGCTACAAGGAACTTTTAACTGGATATGCAAAAGTCTCTCGTTTCTGCTGATGTCTGTGCGTGACCTACAACAGCAAATGAGACCATCGGTGTGAAGATAAGCTATTTCTATATAGTGTATATCCATACCTTTAGGAAACTGTCTCCAGGTCCACCCAGGTCGCTTCCAGGACAAAGCGATTTACGGCACTCAGACGGCACACGTCATCTTACCTAGCTGCTTACATTTATAGTGACTTATAAATAGTCGCTATTCCTCCTCCTCGACCCGACATCAGCGGGGAGTTAAAATAGCAGCAATCATCGGGTAAAAGTTCTGTGAAAGCACTGGACTCACCAACAGTCATCCACGTCTCAGTCACACAGAGAAAATCCAATCCTCGGGAAGTCAGGAAATCCTTCAGGATAAACGTTTTGTTTGCTAGCAATCTAGCATTTACCAGCCCAATCCTGGCAGGAGCCGGCGGGTTCACGGCGTTAGCTGTCTGGGCAGCCACACACAGAGGCCGCAGGTTGCGCAGATTCACCCCGCGCCAGCAAGGATGAGGAGAGCAGGGGCCGCGGGGCTGGAACACCTCATCCGGGCCGACAACAGGTACCAGCCAGGCGTCGACAGGGACCAGCGAGTGCCGAGAAATAAAGAGGCGAGGCACCGCTCCATACTCAGTCCAAGAAGCCGTGGAAGTGCTCGCCAAACAGGCCTTCAGCGTTACCAGACGACCGCTGTTTTTACTCTGGCGGCGGTGGCGCTTACACCGGAGAGGTGGAGCTGGGGCGCGGCAGAGGTGAGCTGGGATCCCCGATAGGAGCGGGGGCAAAGTTTTCCCGTCTTGTTGTTTCATTCATCCCCAAAACAAACGCGTGAGCCAGGTAAGGGTCTTTATGACAATATGCGCTAGAGCTCATGGGAAATGTAGGCTTCATTCCAGCAAAACACTACCGCTTTTGTCTACAGGTTCGCCAAAATCAACTCAAAATGAAAGTTCCTTGTAGGGACTTTAAATTGTTTTGTCAATACGCAATATATCATCAAGAGCCTGTGTGTTTATGTGTATATTGATAAAAGACCCTAACTCCATACAGTGAGTGTGTGTGTGTTTGTGTAGCTGCAGTTTAGTGGCCAGTGCATGCCTCTATTATTCACAATACTTTCTTATGGCAGCCTCAAGGATCCCTGGCTATGCACCCTGAGGCTATGGTTACGTCCACACCTCAAGCAACTGGCTGGTGGAAACCTACTGATTTTCAACGAACCGAGGCAAGTCCACTGATTTGATAAAGGTTTCTGTGGGTTACTGATTGTTTCTTCATTTGTATTTTTATGTGTGAGGTAAACTTTGGGACACAAGAATTTGCTTTTACAGCTTTTAACAGTCAACATGAAAACATCTGTTTTGTTAAATCCTTATGGAAATACACTGCACCAGGTTTAGGCTCATATATTGACCTGATGATGGCTTTCCATTTAAAATCAGATATGCATGCAACCTCTTCAAACATGTTTATTCTATAATTTGTCTACACCTGCTGTCTAGCAAATTTCATTTCATTTTTTGCAGTGGTTTGGCAAATAACCTTCATTAACTTGTCATAGGCCAATCCAGCACTCTCCTTCCCACAACAAGTTGCAGGGTTGCCATTATTCCTGTCACTTCTGCACTGAACGTCTCTGCATCTCTCCACATGCAAAACATGCAGCAACACATGGTAATTAAAGCTGAAGTGGGCTTAAATCTGGAAAAGACAAAAAAAAGAAAAGAAAAAGGGCAGAATATGAAAATACATCCTCCTCCTGTAGCTTTCCCCTCTCAGTCCTAAGCTCCTCCCACCAGACAACCACAAGTATATGCACATGCTTAAGGAACCCAGTGTTTCCTATGCATTGATTTATTTGAACCTATTGCACTGAAAAGTTGCAAGCAGCGCATTTGTTCAGCCCCTCCTCATCGTGCTCTCTCTATCAGAAAACAAATGAGACAAGAATTAGCAAGCTAGCAAGCTGAAGCCTGTGTAATGGCAGCAACAGAAAGTTGCCCCCCCCAAAGGAAGGAGTCTGGGTTGTCTGGTCCCCTCAGAGCTATACTAGGGTTTGCACTGGCTGGGTTCGTTGACTGGGAGTCCATCTCTGGAGCTGCTGCTTACTCTCCTCCCACTGAGATGGTCTGTAGTGGCGGGGAGTGCGGCGGAGGACACACTGTGATTCGAGGCTATAGGTAAAGTTAGCTCCATTAACATGAACTTAAGCTGCAGCTTTGAGGCTTTGATTCCTGCTAGCAGGCTAAACTATGAGCAACATTTTCCCTCCATCTCCGTACCTTCACTGATATTGACGTGTTTTATTTCGTTCATCATCAAACTCTCCTTTAAACGCTCTTTATCATAAGTCCATCCTCCTTTTTGTGTATTGCTCTGCAGTGTAGGTAGTTTTTGGCAATGCTGGAACAGCAACTGTCTCTGCAGGACTCTCCACCATTGAATTAGGCTTTAACCAAAAGGATGTGGACGTGAATCTGCATTTGAAGAACAGCCAATAGAAATTCCTTCTATCTCTGAAATAACCTATGTTGGACCAAAGTCTCTCATCATGGCCTAGATTTGGCCAAGAGGAGGTGCAGAGTCTCCTTAAATTACATATGCTCAAAGTTTATTATGGGATTTTTGCCCAGTGACACCAAAATTAAACTGTGTACACCAGTTGCACACCACCACAAGTTTTTTTTTTTTCAAATGAAAAGACAAAATCTGTTGGTCCACACCCTGCTGAGTGATACATGTAATAGTATACTGATCTGATGACCCTGTGGTGACGGTTTTGTTTGGTTGCACAAATGCAACTTGGTTAGGGTAAGGGAAAGATCATGGTTACAGTAATTAAGAGACTGTTACGCTTATGTAATGTAATGTAATGTAATATGTAAAACAAAAAGTTGACAAATGGGAAACAAACGGTGGTGTCAAGTGTTAAAGCCCAACATCAGAGGGTTTTGTCACGTAAATTCGTATTGCTCAGGAGCATTTGCTGGAACTGCAGACAGTCTCAAGATTCTACAATTCTGTTGAGATAAGACAGGCGACACAGTGGGGTAGTGGTTAGCACTGTCTCCTCACAGCAAGAGGGTTCCTGGTTTGAACCCAGGGTGGGGGAGCCCTTCTGTGCAGTTTGCATGTTCTCCCCGTGTCAGCGTGGGTTTTTTCTGGGTACTCCAGCTTCCTCCCACAGTCCAAAGACATGCAGGTTAATTGGTGACTCTAAATTGTCCGTAGGTGTGAATGTGAGTGTGAATGGTTGTCTGTCTCTATGTGTCAGCCCTGTGATAGTCTGGTGACCTGTCCAGGGTTATCCTTGCCTCTTGCCCAGTGTCAGCTGGGATAGGCTCCAGCCCCCCCGCGACCACCAACAGGATAAGCGGTTACGGAAATTAAAATGGATGAATGTTGAGATAAGGATGTTCTGACATCACAAGAGCAGTGTCCAGCAAGGACAGATGTGGTCTGACAATCTCACAGGCTGTAACAACTTTCCTGTTTAATTAAAATCATGAATTAATTTTTTGTTTGTCTGGGGGGCATTTTTGCTTTAATTTTATGGTTTACAGTGGCGATGGAGGTGTGGAGAAGGAGAAAGATGGGAGTATCATATAGAACAACATGTTCCTGGCTGGAATCGAACTGGGGACGTTCAGGTATATTGTATGTGCCAACCAGTGTTGGGCAAGTTACTCCACATATATTACATATTACTAGTTGCCTTTATTTGAAAGTAATAAGTTACTTTAGTTACTTTTTTTCACTGCTTGAATGGCATGCGATCATATCACTATGACGAGTGCAAATTAATACAAAGGAGGTGGAGGACGCACCTGCTGGTCCCTGGTGTGCTGGTCAGCTAAAAGGAAAGTAAAGTAGCAAAAAGTAACATTTGACTTCCTGCTTCAACCTCGGTCTAAAGTACATCTAGTTTGGCACGCTCATAGTTTTTCAATGCAATGTCAGATTATAACCAACATTTCCGGTGTACTTACTCCATTTCATTTCCAAACACTTGGTTTAGATAAAGATGCCTAAATCTGAGAGCTTGTTACAAACCTCTGTGATCATTTGAACACTCCTGTGCTCCTGTTATTGATGCTGCCATGTCCCGTCACTAGTTGGGGTCTTTGACAATCTACAAGATCTAGAGCCTCTCAGTGTATCTCTACATGATATGACTCAGTGGAGCATGGTGACATTAGTCCGCATTACTTTGACCACCGTGATTATACATTTACTCAGTGGGTGATTGGTTCAATTTGACCACAGGCAGGTGCATTGATTTTGTTTCTTCTTGCCCACTGTACGATGTACAGTCAAAAAGCTTAAGGGGACATATTGAATCATCTCTGCATTCTTCTTAATTCCCAAATCGAGTCCGTCCTGTTGTTTATTTGGTCGTATTCAAGGTTTAATTTACTCCTCGCCACAGTCACCACATCTAATCAGACTGTAACCGCCGTGACTCTGAGTTCATGTTCTGTTTGGAGAATTAACAAGCTGAGAATGTGTCGGAGTATGTGTGTGTGGAGAGAGAGCTTAAGTGTGTGTGGGCTTGTGTGTGTGTGTGTGTGTGTGTGTGTGTGGGTAAGTGTCCATGAGAGTATGAGGTTGATTAGTCCAGGTTTTAATGTGGTGTGGTCGGCATAGCCTCGGGTCATGCAACAGGCCTATTGTGGGAGGTGGAGAGGGAGAGAGACAGAGAGGGAGGATGAAGTGAGAGAGTGAAGAAGTGTGTGTGTGTGTGTGTGAGTGAGTGAGTGTGTATTTCTGTCTGCGTGTACTGTATGTGTATGTATGTTAATGTGTCTAATTAAAGGCGCAGGGGATCATGCTCCGGCACTGAGCTCTAGCAGCCGCCTGACGCAGATATGACCTCAGGCCATGGTCTATCTCACACACACTCACACACACACACACACACACACACACACACACAGACATGCACACCAGTAATCCATGCACAGCAACATACTTAATACACATTTTACACACACATAAGTTACCATGCACAAACACCTTGCACAAACACAGTTGCTTATACACAGCAGACACACAAAGGAAAAGCTACAACAACACACATCAACACACCTCTCATTCACATGGACACACACACACACACACACAATGTTTTTTTGGAAACAGTCTTTTCTTTTCCTCCCAAATGTTTTCACACATCGTCCTTGAGCCGGAGTGTGACCGATGACTAGACAGAGCAGGGAGCCGAGGAGAATCCACTGGAAGCACCAAGGTTTTTTGAGCTGAATAAATCTCTCAGTCGATATGTCACAGATTTGTGAACACAGTTTGGAGACACAACAGCTCCTGTTGCTCTGACCGCTGTCAGAGCACTAAAATCACATTCCCCAAATTGCCTCGTTTGTGGAGGCTGAGGTGAGGAGACAAGTGAAAAGCAGCTTAGTGCCACACACTTGGCTGATGTTGGAGCTCACCTAAGCTTTACAGTAAAACTAGCCTGACTGCTAATACTCACTTCTCGCTATGCTAACATTGATCCTACCATCACAGATTAAAGTAAGACCACTTCAGAAAAATATTCAGTTTGTTATATGACCAACTAGAGGAAATTAAATAAGTGTAATGCTTCACAGAAGGACTGACTTGTAGGCTAACAAGTGACATGAAAAGTCTAGGCTAAGTAGCAGTTAGGAATGGGGAATGACATGTATATGTGATGAATACTCCATTTTCACTAATACAACATTTAAAAAGACATAAAAACACCAATTCTATCGTCATAAAGACAAAAAAAAAGACACTCAGATTCAGAAACTACACCAAAAACTACGACCTGTCCTGAAAAGGATGTTTCACTGTATGAGTTTTCTCAGCATCCAGCTGTGGCTCAGGGGGTAGAGTGGGCCTCTAAGTCCACATGTCACAGTATCCTTGAGTGAGATACTGAACTCAAAATTGCTCCTGATGGCTGTTCCACAGGTGTGTGAGTGTGTTAAAGCTGAGTAGCAGGTGGCACCTTGTAAGGTAACCTCTGCCGCCAGTGTGTGAATGGGTGAGGAGTGCTTTGAGTGCAAGTCTACATTTACCATCCATTTTCAGCCCAGTCTCATTCCCACCTTGACAAATACAGCCGCTTTGTCAGTGATTCCACCATCAGACACCAGTGCAAAAAGATACCTTTTATGGTGGTATGTTACGCCATTGGCCGGCGTCATTTTATATTGTCACTGGGCAGCGTAAGCTTGAAATGTCATAAACAACATAAACAGCGTAATATAAGGAGCTGGGAAGTCCCTGTAGAGCAGTTGGAAGGGGGAGTGGATGGGTCCAATAAACCTCGACTTTCATGCAGGAGCCCACTGTTCACTTTTCATGTGAATGTTAAGCCAAACCATGACGTTTTTCCTAAACCTGACCACATGCTTTTGCTGCAGAAGGAAATAAACGTAAATACGAGGTGTGTCCCTGTGTTACCAAAGCTGTAACTTTGTTTTGAAAAAGACTGTATGAATCTAACGAGCAGAAACTGTACATGTCCTGTGAAAACGGACGTGTATTTTGAAAAGACACAATGCAGGTAACAAGTGCAAATTGACACGGTATCCCTCAACGTCAACAACCGTCAAACAACAGCAGGCAGATAATAGTAAACAGCCAAGAAAAAGACAATGAGAAAATGTTATTTACTCAGGAATGAATCAGTAGTGTGGAAATATTTTGGATTTAGGAGAAAATACAGGCCAACAAACCAAGAAAAAACATGCCATACCTGTACGGACGGGCATCCCACACCGCTAGCTTCTCGCTATAGCAACATGTTTCAACAATGTTAAGCTGAAATCCAACCATGCTGTTCTTTTGGAAGACAGTAGTGACTTAGACCAACAGTGAGTAAGAATAAGTATAAATAACATGTGTAATTTCATAAAGTATGAGTAGAGTAAAAGTCTGCTAGCTGCTAGGCTAACTTATGCATATACTTAACTTTTAGTTAATACTGAGTAACTAGCAAAAAAACAATGAACCTTGACAGTTATTATTGAGCTGAATTTTATACTTTTGTTCAATAATGTTGCTGTTAATCAATGTTTTATGGCTGTTTGGAGAAGTCTGCCCTCAGAGCAGCATCCAGTGTGTTGTTTTTTGTGGGTCCATGTCATTGGTTTGACAGCCCATTGGTTCGACATCCCATTAGTACGACTGTCCGCGGTGCTGAACGGCTCGCAGCGGGCTTATGGTGCGCCGCGACCGGCTTGAGGCGGAGCAGGCTCACGGCTTATGTGTTTGCCACTTTCTTTTTCATTTTAACCCACACCATGATCTTTTCCTGACCCTAACCAAGTGGTTTTTGTGCCTAAACCTAACCAGACCTTAACCACAGGGCATCATGATGATTTTGGAACGGACTTCGGAACAATGAGTTTAATATGGTCGGAACAATGGGCTGTCGAACCAATGGGCAGTTCCCGTTTTTTGTATGCTGGTGGAGTTTAACTTCACTGCACTTACCCGATTATAATCAATTACAATTATTTATGTGTTGTTTTATCTTTTAAAGCCAAACGCAGGAAAAAAAAGGGGTGGCAGCTTTATCTGTAACTGACTATGTTGAATGATCACATGATATCATCTCGTATCGATCACAGGCCCATGAATTTGTTAAATCAAAATCGTATCGTATCCTTGAGATATCGGGGAAATATTGTATTATTGTCACAAGAACAGATATAATATCGCGCCATGATGAAACTGATGATTTAACCCCTAATTGTGAAATGCTCTGCTGTTGTGTGAGACCAATGAACAAACTTGTTGCTTCTGTGTAGAACTCTTTTTGTGCTCATAGTTTGAATGCAGCACTGTGAGTCTGACTGTAGCTTGAAACTAGTGATGCTTCCGGTCAGTATAGGGAGAAATATTGTGTTAAACTTCCCTTTTCTTGTTTGGAAGTTCCTAGGCATCAAAATTATTTGCTGTTGAACCCAAAGTTATTAAAAGCAACACAAAGTGATTTTAAAGTTGCAGTATAGAGACGATGTTCTGTGATTTTTCATGTTGATGACATGAAAACAGTAATATCAGGCCACCTGCAGACGCCTGGGAAATGTATAAAAACTTATTCCAGTGTTAAGTGTATGTTATCCTTCTCTCTCTGTCTCGGAGCTGGAGAGGACAGCACTCCTCCAGAAACAGCGTACATTATTTGAGATGGAGATATTAAAAACACACAGAGACTGAGTAGGAGTTTGGAGTTAGATATGCCGTGACAGTATGCATGTGTGTGTGTGTGTGTGTGTGTGTGTGTGTGTGTGTGTGTGTTTCAGTGCGTTCACCGCGAGGAAGAGGAAGGTGGTGCGGGTGGTGGGCGGGCGGGCTGGGCGAGGGGAGGGTGGGGTGAGCTGGAGGGGGGGAGTAATATGGTGTCAGGGTGCTAGCAGTCTGTCGCCCAAGGCTGTGACATTACCACACTTCTGCTCCGCTTCAAAAGAACCAAATCTAACTGACGACTGCTGTGATGGCTCAGTGTGTGTGTGTGAGTGTGTGTGTGTGTGTGTGTGTGTTAGTGTAAGCAGTACATACTGTATGTGTGTGTCTAAATGATGCTCGCTGTGATCTGAAATTGGGATAATGTGCTGTGACACACTGCCTAGCAAAAGGCTTGAGACTGTATTACCCTACTAAACCGGCACCCAGGGCTGTGTGTGTGTGTGTGTGTGTGCGTGTATGTGTGTGTGTGTGTGTGTGTGTGTGTAAGGCCTAACACAGATTGATAGATTGATTGACAGATAGATAAACAGGTTGTGGAAAGGGACCATGAGCGGATTCTGTATTGAGTTTTCAGTCCAAGTAAGCTGAGCAGTTTTTAGTGTTAATTGACGGGCTGAGTGTTATCGAATGTTCACAGTCAGTTAGCAGCTGAACTAATGGAAAACCTATAGTCAACCAGAGCCCAAGATAACTGCCTAGAGATTTGGTCTGCCTGGCTTTTAATAATATATATTCACTATACACAACAAACATAAGCCAAAAAGAAACTATATTCTAGCATCACTCAGCCACAAACTGTGCACTGGAAACTTTTTGAAGACTTTAAGAGATTAATCTGGGGGTTATAGTTAAGTCACTCTGGTCCTACAGATCATAGAGTTCACCTCCTTTCTTCCCTGAGAAATGGAAGCATCATAAGTAGGTTAGAATAAGAGCTCAGGGTGAGTGAGCTCATCCTCTGATTGTGTTGGTGCGCAGCATTAAAGATTCACGTTAAGTGGAAACTGCGGTGAAACTTTCATATTGTGCAGCAGACAGTAAACATGAGGGGGTTTGTTGGTGGAGGCGTGTACGCATTTGTCTTTAACACTCTTCACCCGGGCTCTTGTTTGTCTCATTGGGGTGTTTCCTGGCTCAAAATGAGGCGGAGGTGGTACCATCCTGATGTTGCGCACACATGTGCATATGTACTCTGCAAATTTTGGTAGTTCTAATAATTATATAATTGAAAAAAATGACATTTATTATTAAATTGTGACGGGATTGTGACAAGGATAGTCAGTGATGTCTATAATGTGAATCCCTGGATGTAAAATGTTCATGTTCAGTTTCCTGTAGTGTTCCTAAAGTGTACTGAAGTAGCAGCACACATGACCTGGTTGAGCTATGTTTGAAACTGAGAAAATTACCACAAATACTGATAAACTGAATATCTTACAATCCTCCTGTTTCTGAAGCATTTAAAAAATAATACTTTTATTTTAAGTAATTCCCCCTCACACACACTTGTATGACAGCCTGTCCTTTTTTTTAATCTATATCATTTATTTCGATTATTTCACTTCTTATTTCTAATTATTTGCTTTTATCAATATACATGGTAGTTGTGTTCTCATATATTGTAATGAACTAATATTAAATTTTACAAATGTCATTTTGGACTTTTGCTCTGATAAAGTGGGGAAAAGTTGATTTTAAAAAACCTACTTTATTTCCTTAGATTTCACCAGTGTATATGTTGTAGTATCAGTACAAGACAATTATTCAGACACACATGAAAATGCGAATGAAGTTGTGTTCCCAAACGCAAAGTCTGACTGCTGTTTGCAACTCCAGCTGACAATATAAAACTATTTGAGCACATCGAAGCAGGGAAAATTAGTTTTGTTTTTTGCCGTGGTGGCAGACAGCTTTTCTCCTCCTATGTGAAAGCACCTTTCCCAGTCCACTGTGCTAATTACGATATAGCACCACCACATAGGCGTAATGCCTACACTGGCAGTTACAAATGACAAAGTCCACCAGGTGCAACACTCTATGCAGGAAAAACTCTGGTCATATGTAGTAGTAGCCATCATAATGTATTGTTTTTTTTTAAAAAATCAATAATGATATTTTCATTTCATAGTAACCATTATATAAGCTTAACAATTAATTTACAATACCTAAGTCACCACAGGCAAACACTGAGAGGATGTTAAATTAAACAAACGGCAGCTTTTCCCAAAAACTTTGGTACAAAGATAAACTGCTCATGTTGTTTCATATAAAGTTATAAAGTCTGGTGACAAAACTTGCAACTTGCAAAAGCACAGCAGCTCCATGAGATGTGTGTGATGAGGTTGCTGACCTCTTATTTCAACCATATCAATGTGACACTGCACCACACATTTGTTCATTCAAGGATTATAGAAACAATGCGATGTTATCAAAAAATTTGGCACTGTGCATTGCTGCAAACCATGAATATGTATGTTTATACGTATTATGCAAATGTTTCAATGAGTTGAGCTAGTCATGTGGAGAAGCAGGGATTGGTTGATGGCGAATCAATCAGTGAGACGCCTGCCAAGCTGCAGACCACTATTTGAGACCAACAAACAACCACCCAGTTGTTTTTCAGTGACTCGTCACTGTTTCCAGTTGATTTTTAGCACCAAATGTGGATGTTTTTTTAGCAACTCGGCTGTTTTTGACTGAGACGTCACTGTGTTTCCAGCTGGGATTGTACTGCGAAAAGTTTTTCACAGAGAGACTGCAGCTCCTCCTGCCATGACTGTGCCTCCAAAATCTGTGTTTCTAAGCCCAAATATGATCTTTTTCTAACAATAATCAAGTAGCTTTTGTGCCTAAACCACACTCTAACCACAGTGTTGTTTAAATGTAAATAAATGTAAAGTATCTGCCACATAATAAAGTACAAATGTAAGGTATCCATGGCTTGCAGAAACGTACAATGCAAACATTTTTTCCAGTGATCAGGTTGCAAATTTTATTTTTATTTCATTGCAACTTAATATAAAGGTCTTAACCTTAATACAGCCTTAAAAAAGAATATGAGCAGTAGTCAGGTTCGCCTGGGAAATGACTATACAATTCTGTAAAATCTGCCCAAACTACATGGATGGACTGTCACACTCTTATGCACCAGTGGTAGTCTTATACAGGCGTTTTCACACACTGCACCTATTCTCTGGACTGTGACCGTGTCATCACACCTGATTCGCTCTTTATTTTTTTCTATGACAAACCAAGCAGGGCTCATTCGCTTCTGGTCGGGGACTGATCCAAGGAGCAGAGAAGAAAGGATCTGCTTGGCTGCAGTGTTTGCAAGGACAGTGACAGAGATTAATGACAAAGTGTTTGACAGGAAGCTGTGATATTTACTTTGGACTGCTGCTGTTTGCCCTGCGAGCAATGTTTGCTCCTGCAGTTTATGCCCTCTGACCTCTCTGTGTCAGAATATGTATTGAAATCTGTTTCATTTGACACTTCATCCTTTAAATTTGGTGTCAACGTTAATTTTCTTTTAACATCTCCTTTTATTTTCCTCCCATCTACTTGCTATGAAGCATTTTCTAGCTACTGAATATAAAAGTGCTGAAAATAGAGATATTCCACCCCTTAATAAAGTCCAAAAATGACTTGAAACCAACACACACACACACACACACACACACACACACACACAATGGCACTGGCAGGGCTATTAGCACTTCTAAGGCACTTCCATGTCACCATGCCATGTTACTGCTAACAGCCGTGACATGGCTCTCTGCAGACGCTTTTATCATGTATGTGTGTGTGTTTGCTTGTCTATTACAGGTGTGCAGATACTGTACGTACAGTATGTTTGTGCATGCAGAAATGTCCAGGTACAATTTTGTGTGCAAGTGTGTGTGTGTGTAAGTGAGTGTGTGTGTGCTTTGCACTCATGAAAGGGAGGTAATTTCACGCGTGGTCAGACGGTTGCATTTCAGCTTTAGCCTGGAGTGTAGCAGGAACTCCTTAACTGTTCAATGACTTTAGCTTGAGGCAAGGTCCGCCTACACACACACACACGCACACACTCAAGCACACACACCTATGAAATTACACCCATCTACTTGTTCAGCTTCCATACCCACACACACACTCAGACACACACTTACACACACACACACACACACAGACGTTTGTTGCTGTAAGGTGTATGTAGTTGTTTTACGCCGGAAGGGAAGATCACTGCTTTGTCTGTTTGATAAAGCTACAACGTCCATCTCCTTCAAAGAGCGCCGTGCTGATCTGATGTGAGGCGAGTGTGTGTTGATGGATTTGACGATTACGCCGCCCAGGGCGCTGAGCAAGAAACGGTGATGGTGCCATGCTGTAAAAACAGGGAAAGGAAAGGAACATGAACGACTTGATTAAAGAAGTTAAAAGGTGGGGAATGTCCTGTCATGGAAATCTGCGCCTGCTGATGTGAATCCCCGACCTGCTTCTGACATGAAGATGTGCCAGTAACCAGTATCCAGACAACACAAATTAAGTCAAATTAAGTCAAAAACCTTAATTTATTTACCTTAGTGAAATATTCCTGTCATGTTTCCTCGTGAGGAGTCAGAATACAAAGTGTCACCTGTAAAAATTAATAATTTCTTTCCAAAACACTCAGTCAAAACCAGAGATTAATATAAACTACTTTATTATTTCTTAAATAGGCTCACTTCCCTTCCTCAAGAGGGATTAATAAAGTATATCTCCTCCTTTTAAACCTTTTATTTTTCTGCCAGCAATCATTTGTGAGGATAGGTTTAACGTTTTAAATCTCATTCTGAGGTCTTAATTCTGTTGAAGTTATCAGCTTCCAACCACGTCTGTTTGTCCTTTTGGATTCTGACAAGATATGTATTTTTCATGTTAGTTTCATATATGTATGGGATATAAAACAGAAAACATTCTACATGTACATTTCTTTTTGAGGGGTGGCTCACAGACTACCAGTTTTCACACACATGCCAGGTTGTGTGTACCCTGGCTGATAACTTTTGTTTTATGTGTCCAGATTTTGAGATATCTGTCTCAGAGAGAGATTTCAGAAGCCTCTGCCTCCACAATCACTGACATGGAGCTGAGAGGAATTTTGTTTCTTAACAATGTTAGTTTTTATATCTTCATGAAAGGAAGGTAAAATGTGAACTCTAGCTGGTGACCATAAGCAGGGGCGTCATTTTGATTTCAAAGGTGAAGGAGGGGGGCACAGTTAGTACAGGTACAAATCCTTAAAAGAAAGCTTTAGATTTTCAGAAAAAAACATTTTATTACTTCAATTAAATGCCCAGTCCCTTTTACTAGCCCAGTGTAGCTCCGCATTTTGACAAATAAAGGCCTGTCTCAAATAGAGGCCTGGTCTGGTTGCCAAGCAGTTCATTGTTTTATAGAAGTTCCTCAGATGTTTAAAACCGGGTTGTTGGCTACCTCAAATAATGTGTCCATTCCTCCATTACCCTGTAAGTTATTCATATTCCTTTAGTCCATAAGGGTCCTCAGATCAAAAGAATCAAAAGGGGTTTTCATAAAAATTAATCCAAGTTGGGAGTATTGTTTCAATGGAATAAAGTGGTGCTGTGTCGGCATGCTGGGTGCCGTAACTCACTTTCTCTCTGATGCGCTGTCTGTCAGAGCTAGATCAGATGAATGATTCATAATTGATATATTATCTGAAGCCTAATTTTTACACAAGTAATATTCATACTGGTTTAAATAAACAATTTGATTGTATTCCCCATCTTAGCTGAGCAACAGTTTTGTGTGAAAGGAATTAAAAGCCTGTCTCAGATATAGAGCTGTTGGTTCCAGTGATTTAAGCAAGATTACTAATTGAATTTTTACGGTATTTTAATTTGTCCCCTTCATGAAGTGGATGGTCATAACAAAAATATTTTATACCGCAAAATACAGCAGAAAGTATTGACTCACCCCATTGGTCAAAAGGTGCATTACAAGCATGAATTCGCAATAGCTGCGACCTCCATACCAAACTTCAGCCTCCTAGGCCAAAAACTGTGACCAAACAAAGGGTGGGGGAATTTTTGCGGAATGGCCAACTGACCAACCAATCAACTGACAGAGCTGTAGAGCTTCTGGTCACAGATAATAAAACCACTCAGGAGTTGGTGGCATTTACTTAATCTAATGTAATTTTTCACCTATTGTTTGGATTAAGTTCAAATGGTGCCCTGATATCTGCCCTACATCTCAAAGCAATATGAATATCAAAAGAGGTATTTATTATAAAGCTTAGAGGTTTTTAGACACAACATTGTGTTAGGCAGCAATTTAACACAGACATCCTTTTAGAAGTTTCTTCTACTTTAGGTAGTATATGATGGTATGTTGGGACAGTTAAGGCCATCGCACTGATTGACTGAAGAAACACAAAAACAAGGTGGTGCAATAAAACAAAATGTGTAAGTGTGAAGTAACATGCATTTCATTTGTATTTCATGTATGCAAAAATACTTATTTTTAACTCCAATAAATGGAATGGAAATCCAGATTTCAAAATGTATCTCATCTTACAATGTTTAAATTAGACACTCCGATACACTGACTGTAGACTGTAACCACTTTTAAAGAGTTTCTAAAGAATTTAGGATTTGTGTTAAGTTAAGTTAGTTACTTAATTTTATTTAATTCTATTTTATTTTGTTTATTTTCAATATAACGTTAGCTTTCGGACTGTGGAAAGTGAAGGGATCCATTACTGCCATCTGAAAAAGTGCAGGGGGATATGTCGCTTTTGTGAATTAAGACTGACTGATAACCTGAATAGAATAAATTAATATATCAGTCATAATAGTGCTGATATAAAATAACAATTTGCCTAATAGTTTCCACATAAGACCTGCTCTGTTTTGAGATTTGAAAATGAGAAAAATTTTACTACTCTTAATAGGCTATATGAATTACTTTCCAAAAGCAGAGTGAATTGTACTATACGATAGAGTGAGTGTATCTGTGTCGCTAAAAAAGACATGAAGACAAAATATACGATAAACACAAGACATATAAAAAGACAAAGAGGATTTTGAAAACAAAATAAAGTAGAAGATAAAATTAGCACTATATTTCCATGTATTTCAGCCCTGACCCCTCAGTACTGCCTCTGCTGCTGCTCTCTCCTTCCAGTCAGCTAATAACATTCACCTGCATGTCCCCGCTGTAAATCCCTCCCCTCAGTCGCCACCACGACACTTGTCACTTATCTTGATTTGCTGTCTGATGAACTCTGTGGGATAATCCTGCTCCGCCAGCTCTCTATATGGAAAACCCAGCAAACTGGCAAGCATCTGGCATGTGACCTGGAGCTAACTGTGCATCGCTCCTCAGCCCTTTGTTTCACTTTCTGTTGTTGTCACGGCAGCGGCTCACTTCACCTTCATAACCACACCTGGAGCACCACTGGCCACACTCTCAGGGAACAGTACATTTCAACAGCACTGACAGTCAGGCATGAACCCTGTTGTTATTGATTAAGGGCAACAACCACAGACTCTTTGTATTATTGGATGATTTTGTTTTTTTAATTAACAGTTATGAAATGATAGCTAGTAAGGACAGGTGTTCATCGAGTTCTCAAACACTTATATGTCTGAACAACACTTGGAAATCAAGTTTATAATGATATGAACCTTAGAAAAGCTGCACATTCTCGCACTGGAGAATCCCTAAAATATTTGCCTCTTTTTTTCAAATTAAATCACTTTATACTTAAAGTCCCTACAAGGAACTTTCATTTTGAGTTGATTTTTGGCGACCCTGTGGACAAAAGCGGTAGTGTTTTGCCAGAATGAAGCCTACATTTCCCATGAGCTCTAGCGTGTATTGTTGTAAAGATGCTTACCTGGCTCGCGCATGTGTTTGTTTTGGGGATGAATGAAACAACAAGACGGGAAAACTTTGCCCCCGCTCCTATCGGGGATCCCAGCTCACCTCTGCCGCGCCCCAGCTCCACCTCTCCGGCGTAAGCACCACCGCTGCCGGGGTTAACGCAGCGGTCGGCTGGTAAGGCTGAAGGCCTGTTTGGCGAGCACTTCCATGGCTTCTTGGACTGAGTATGGAGCGGTGCCTCGCCTCTTTATTTCTCGGCACTCACTGGACCCTGTCGACACCTGGCTGGTACCTGTTGTCGGCCCGGATGAGGTGTTCCAGCCCCACGGGCCCTGCTCTCCTCGTCCTCGCTGGCGCGGGGTGAATCTGCGCAACCTGCGGCCTCTGTGTGTGGCTGCCCAGACAGCTAACGCCGTGGACCCGCCGGCTCCTACCAGGTTTGGGCTGGTAAATGCTAGATCGCTAGCGAACAAAACGTTTATCCTGAAGGATTTCCTGACTTCCCGAGGATTGGATTTTCTCTGTGTGACTGAGACGTGGCTGACTGTTGGTGAGTCCAGTGCTTTCACAGAACTTTTACCCGATGATTGCTGCTATTTTAACTCCCCGCAGACGTCGGGTCGAGGAGGAGGAATAGCGACTATTTTTAAGAGTCACTATAAATGTAAGCAGCTAGGTAAGATGAAGTGTGCCGTCTGAGTGCCGTAAATCGCTTCGTCCTGGAAGCGACCTGGGTGGACCTGGAGACAGTTTCCTAAAGGTATGGATATACACTATATAGAAATAGCTTATCTTCACACCGATGGTCTCATTTGCTGTTGTAGGTCACGCACAGACATCAGCAGAAATGAGAGACTTTTGTATATCCAGTTAAAAGTTCCTTGTAGCAGCTTTAAAATGGAATTTGATTTATTTTTGGTCAGTTAACTATTTGATTAATGGACCAACTGTTTAAGCACTAGTCAATTTGAGATACAGACTGTACGCATGAGTACAACAGAACAGACAGTCAGATACATAACACACAGTATCCAGTATCACACACTGTCAGGGGTAAATCATGGACATTACTGGTCACTGCTGGTTAAGATAAGCGACAGCAGACGGGACAAAGGACGACCCAACAACAACCGACTCAACATGGAGGGGATGCTGAGAGTCTGAGACAATCGACTGAGCTTTAGAGGTGACCCTCTCTTCATACAGATGCTGTAAGTTATTAAAAGTAACACCAGTGATCTTACAACACAACTTGACCACTTCTTCCAACTTGTTGTTTTAAAGGCTCAGATTACCAAACCAGCAGACAATGTCAAAGGAAAGAACGGGCTAGATAAAAGCAGGATAGAACGTTTTCATGATTGTCCTATCTACATCAAAACTCTTCCCCTTCCTTAAAAAGAATAGGCGTTGGTTGGTATATGTTACATCTGTATGTTAAATACGTGTCATATCAACATTTCTAAAGTGACGTAGTTCCTAATACATGTTTTTGAGCTGAGTTTCTCATCAGGAAGAGAAAGAGATGGTGGATGGCAGACGAACCCTAACCCTAACCCTTGGCGAACAAAAGTCGGTATTTTACAGTTCAGAGTTCAGAACATTTCAAGCTGTGTTCATAGCAACCAAACTGCCAAAACATGATGTTTTCCTAACCCTAACCAAGTGATTTTGGCGCCCAAACCAAACCACACATTAACCACAGTGTTTTCACAACATAAAAATTGACACAATAGTAAGATATCTGTGGTTAGCCAAAACATTTTGCCAACATTTAGTCCAGTGAGTGGGTTGAACAAGAGCTGTGAAAATAAAGACCAGGTTGTCTGAAACCAGAATTTCCATTCAACCTACCCTGCACTTTTAATTACATTGCCTCAAACCCTGGGAAATTTCCTACAAATGTGACACAGTGCAGATGTTATCTTTAGTCTTTAATGCACACAAATGCCAAAATTATGGTTTATTTGTGAGGTTTTCCCTCTTGAAACTGAAACTAGTATCCCAAACACAGTTCACATCCTCTTTGTACAACACAGTACATTAACTTGTTGTACACTGAGTGCCAAACACAACACTATCAACATGAATACAATGACATTAGTCTGTTCTGTGTTGCATGGCACTGGGACACAGCTTTACGATCACAGGCAGACAAAGACCTGTTACGTGGAATCCTGTACATCCTATTGATTTGTTACCATTTGAAATAAAGTTACAAATTCGCAGGTTGAACACGAGGCTGGATGCTGCGGCTTCCTCCATGTTTCTAAAGTGCATGTTTAAGCTAATGCCAGAGCCTAAGCTACTTCCTGTGCTTGACAAGCTGCCGTACATTTGCTAAGCTGGAGAGACCGTCAGCGAGTCTGTGGACGGGTCCAACGCTACTTAGCAAGAGGAAGAGGAGCCCTTCTGATCTCCCAGGATTACGCAGTGTGTGCTTATGTGTGTGTGTGTGTGTGAGTGCGTATGTGTGCATGTGTGTGGATGGCTTAAGATGGACTGTATATTAGAGTGGAATGTTAAGAGTCTCCGGAGTTTCACACCTTCCTCCCCTCTAAAACGCGCCCGGCTAATGAGAGAGAGAGAGAGAGAGATGTGGAGAGGGCGAAACAGAAGGAGATGGAAAACACAGACAGCCTGTCTCCCCATCTCTGACGTATTGACATGCAGGCCATGTATGTGTGTGTATGTGTGTGAGTGCATTTGTGCAGTAGTAGGCTGCTGGGTTAGAGGATAATTGCCAAACCGTTGGGACCTGAGCTCTGCCCGGCCTGTCAAAGCAGGCGTGACAAAACCTCCAATCAACCCTGCAGCAACCAGAGAGAGAGGGAGGGAGGAAGAGGAAGAGAGGGAGGGAGGAAGAGAGGCAATAGAGGGTAGGCTCATTTTACCATTCCTCTTTTTTTTGAAAATGATATAATTCACATTCTCTGCATATACTTAGTGGCAAATTATTTTGTATGCAGATGTAGGAAGCACCTCATACCTGCACTCTATCTATCTATCTATCTATCTATCTATCTATCTATCTATCTATCTATCTATCTATCTATCTATGTGTCTGTCTTTCTGTAGTGACCTTGTCAGTTGGCTTTGGACCTTTCAACCAATCACTGTCGAGGTTGGATTGACAGAGTCAGGGCTGAAGAACTGAGCCGTGATTGGACTACAGGCCACTAAATGAGACACTGTACACTCTCACACCTGGATACAGGCTACACATACACACACACACACACACACACACACGCACATACACACCATAACTCTTTTGCACACATAAGAACACTGGTAGAAATTATAGATAATATAGGGAGCATAAAGACATGGATACACACACACACACACACACACACACACACACACACACACACATAGATTAATACACTCATGACCACACGTACAAACACACATATACAGGCCTTTCACACAAAGATACACACACACACACACACACACACATTGCCTGTGGTAGTGACTGAGTCTTGTGGTTATTACTGTAGTGCCGCTAGGCTGATGGTTTAAGGCTAGCCACAGCTCTCCATCTCTCTTTCTCTCTCCCTCTATCTCTCAAAAACGTGCACATACATCCATACACATGCACACACACACACACACACGGGTTGTGGATGTCACCCACTCTCGGGGGATGCAGGCGGTTTTCCTGACGCTGGGTTTCTTCCCAAAGTGCTGCAGGGGAAACCTAAGGAGAGAGGGAGAGAAAGAGGGAGGGAGGAGGAGAAAATTAAGGATTGGTTTGGTGGTTTGCTTTGGTTTACTGTAAGATGCTTACTGTGAACAGGAGACCTACCACAGAGGTGGATAATGACAGAGAGAAACCTGTGAATTAGCCGGTAGAATTAGTAGAAGATATTTTACTTTGTTATTAAAGTTACTGTAAGTTTCAGTAAGAAATAACGCAAAGAGACACAGTTTTATTCTATTCTCTAATTTTACTGCTTTGATTCATTTATTTTTGGCATATGGATAAAATATTTTACATCAGTGACAGCTGCAGGACATATTAAATTCTGTGCTGCACAGTATTAGATGATGTGGGATGGTTTTTAGTATTTTGAGAATTGAAAAACTAAATCAGGCAATGGGTATTTTGGATGTGAACAATGAGTTAAAAGGTATTTTCTGGTCATTTTCAGCCTGGTGCTTACTCTCATAATTGTGGCTGTTCTGACTGTGGGTCACGCTAACTTTGCACTCAAGTGTAGAGATTCAAGAAACATGGACCAGTTTTGCAAACGTGCATCTGAATGTACCCAAAAAGATTAGTACCATACCAGACATGCAATTGTATCAGAGTTGGATCCCTTCTACTGTTTTGACTGGGCAATTGAAAAATGTAACATGCATTTAAATCATAATTAACATAGTCTATTTGGCAATCAGCCTTATATTTAGGGCCCCAACTAACGATTATTTTCATTGTCGACTAATCTGTCAATTATCTCTTCGATTAGTCGACTAATCATTTTATCGAAAAATGTGTTAAAATGTTGAAAAATGTTGGTCTGTCTCTCCCAAACCCCAAAATGATGTCATCTAATGTCATCTTGTTTCGTACTCACGCCAAAGGTTTTCAGTTCACTGTCACAGGAGAGTGTGTAAAGCTGCCAATATTTGAACGTAAGAAGCTGCAATAAGAGTATTTATGGGTACTTTTATAGTACTTTTCTATGAAAAATGACTCAAACTGATTAGTCGACTACTGAAATAGTCACCGATCATTTTAATAGTCGATTAGTCATCGATTAGTTGACTAATCGTTGCAGCCCTACTTATGCTCCTACTCACTATGATGACGGAGGTTGCTGTGCAGAAAAAAAATATCGTCAGCAGACTCTGGTTTAAGATGGGTTCTCCATTCTTGAATCACAAATCCAGCCAAGGAAAACTCTCTGTCACTGGCTGTACCTCGATGTAGAGATGGTGAGCACAGAATGTTTTTAAATTTTAAAATTTCAAATGCATCTCTGAGTTTTAAAATCAACACCGAAATTACCTGCTGACTGCTCTGATAGGAGCCACATGTTTTATGGACAGTGGGTCAGCTACAAACAAGAAGACCTAACTAGTCTGCTACAGGCCAGCTTATTTGGCAAACTTTCACTGTATGAGGCATAGAAATATAGTGATATATAAAGTGATGAGTTGTTTCTTATTTTAAAGATAAGACAGACTGTTTATTTGGTTATTTTTTTCTTGATATTTGTGCACCATAAGTAAGTCAGCAGGCAGTAAATGTTTCTTCTTCTTCAGTTTTAATTGTGTTTATTGTTCCTTTTTGTTGTGCTGTTAATATGATTAAAAGTTTGGTTATCAATACGTGGATCAAGGATTTGTGGCTGTGTGTCAGTTATTAAAAATACATTGACCCTTGTAATCATATTGTGTCTCTCTTTCACATACAGTGCTTGTTAGCAGGAGAAATCTGCTCTGTGCACTGTGCTGTAGATCTGTCAAAAACAGACAAGGCATATATTTTTATTAGCTGCTGGGGCGCCTCTGAAACGTGCTGCAGCGCATCTGCTGGGATTATGGGCGGCTGCCTGAGATAACCACTCTACTGAGTGCACTTTTCAAGTTGTAGAATGACATCTCCCACATATGATGCTGGTATCAGCTCTCTAAATACTGTATTAAAATACCACAGTGTAGTTTGATGCATCCAAACCATATCAGGGAAAGATAAAGTGAATCACACTCAGGTCAGGTTATATTAAGTTCATACTTATACTCAAAATGGATCAGTACCAACTTCTGATGGCCCTCACAGAAAAAAACCTGAGTAAAATAAACACAAAATATTTTCAGCCTGGGCCCAAAGGGGAGGACGAGCAGGTCTGCAAGAACCAAACAGCGGGGTGAGACTCTGTTCAACTTCTCCTCTGGAAGCCATCTGAGACTTTCGGATTCTTTCTGCAGAAGTTGTTCATTGAAGCGCTCAGTTCAGCTCTGTAGGGACGACCTTATAAAGTTGATATGGTGAGCGTAT